>NW_015163618.1:987404-1013885 GCF_001447785.1 Gekko japonicus | reverse complement strand
TTGTCCATTCAGTAAGGCCTCCTTATCTCTCCTTGCTGTTCTCTGGAAAGCTGCATTAAGTTGGGTAAATCTTTCCTTCCTTTTCGCCTTTGCCTTTTGCTTTCCTTCTTTCCTCTGCTATTTGTAAAGCCTCTTCAGACAGCCACTTTGCTTTCTTGCATTTCTTTTTCTTTGGGATGGTGGTGATTGCTGCCTCCTGTACGATGTCACGAACCTCTGTCCATAGTTCTTCAGGCACTCTATCTATCAAATCCAGACCCTTGAATCTATTCTTCACCTCTACTGTATATTCATCAGGGATGCGATCTAGGTCAAACCTGAATGGCCTCGTGGTTTTCCCGATTTTCTTCAGTTTAAGTCTGAATTTTGCAATGAGTAGCTCATGATCTGAGCCACAGTCAGCTCCAGGTCTTGTTTTTACTGACTGGATAGAGCTTCTCCATCTTTGACTGCAAATTATATAGTCAATCTGATTTCGGTGTTGCCCATCTGGTGATGTCCATGTGTAGAGTCGCCTCTTAGGTTGTTGGAAAAGGGTGTTCGCTATGACCAGTGTGTTCTCTTGACAAAACTCTGTTAGCCTTTGCCATGCTTCATTTTGCTTTCCAAGGCCAAACTTGTCTGTTATTCCAGTTACCTTTTGACTTCCTACTTTAGCATTCCAGTCCCCTATGATGAGGACATCATTTTTGGGGTGTTAGTTCTATGAGGTGTTGTAGGTCTTCATAGAACCGGTCCACTTCAGCCTCTTCTGCCTCTAACACTCTAACACTCTGCCTTAATTTTAAAGCTGCTTAGTTGAACAAAAATGCTTTTATTTAAAGCACATACTCTTATAGCCTCTGTTCTGTTCAGAATTATCTGTTGCATGAGGAGAATAACAATCTCCATCCTAACTTGGTATCAGGGGCCACAGAGGTCCGATGCTGTTAGAGGGGAAAACACATAAATATTCCACAAATAGGAAAAAATGTATTGAATCCTACAGGCTTCCCACTCGTGGAGGCACATTTTACCGTGTCTACCTCTTTCCCCAGTTGCCACTTTTACCTGCTCCCACCAAAAAAGCTGATGCTGGAGGTAGGGGGAGCCTCATGGAAAACATACCACGTGTAGAAATATTGAGGTAGGAATGGAAATTGTAGGATGTTCACGTATCTTATCTCCCAGCACCAGAGAGTTGGGTCGTTTTATCCATCAGCAGAAAGTGCTGGATGTCCACCAATCTTCCCAGCTTTCCCTAGTTGGGTCCTTTTATCCATCAGCCGAAAGTGCAGGATGTCCACCAATCTTCCCAGCTTTCCCCTTCCCCTAGCAGCCATTTTTGACCCTAGGGAAGTTTGTTCTCAGGGTTGAGGCACCCAACTGGAGTGTAACACTCATGCAGGGTGGGAGGCTGCAGTGGGGAGGGGACTAAGTGCCTCCTCCCTGCCTCTCAAATGAGCAGGGGGTCCTTGTGCTGATCGAACACAATTAGAATTAGTATGTATGAGAATTAGTATATAGGATTAGTATTGAGGCCTTTGGTTGATTTTTTAGTTTCATTGAAAGCAAATAGTATAAGTACCACACAAAAAAGTAGTCAGCATTAAACTTCTGTTGAGCCCATTCTGAGTTTGGCTGTAGGCTCTGGACAGTTTTTCAAAAGCAATGTTATCTTTGCTGTGTATTTAAATATAATGAAATGAAAATGGAGCTTACTATTAAGCAGCACTGACGCAGCAGGATTTGTTATTTCACAATCATATGTACAATGTGAATGTTGACGTTTTGGAGCCTTTGCAGTGGTGGTAGCAAAAAAAAGTGATGCTTAACAGCTTCCAAGAAAGGAAGTAGTTGGTTGAGTGTCTGAGCAAAGAAGCTGCCGGAGAAATGGAGACTTGCATTCTGTATGTAGTCTGTGGGTACCTTGCTCAGTGACTGTGGCTGCTTGGTAGAATCTCCTTGGCGAGCTAATGCTCTGCTCCCATTCCCATTTTCTTTTGGTGATTGAGAATGAACTTTCCACTTGTCTCTTTAGCCCTTCCTCCTCCAAGGAAGACTCGAGCTGAACTCATGAAGGCTATTGATGCAGAATACTATGGCTATAGAGATGAGGATGATGGTGTTTTGGAACCACTGGAACAGGAACATGAAAGAAAAGGTACTGTGAGCAAAATGAGGTTGCACCTCCACTTAATTCCATTTGCAGGAGCCCAAAGTACAGTTTCCTGTAGAGAGCTGCATTCGCCCTTTTCAAACGGCTCGTTTCACTTTCCTCAATATGCAACTCTTCTGTTTTGTGTTGGTAAAAGAGGGCAAGTTACTGTCCTTGCATTTTTACTTATGCTGTGTGTTATTTAATGCTCCAGTAATGCTGCTTGTTGTATTTGAACTCTTATTGATTGACTGAAGACAGGCTTCTTACTGATCAGAAGAAGGATTTAATAGAGTGCCCTACTTAAACTTTGTGTGTGACAACTTATGTGCCAGCAAGAACACAGGATTAGAGCTGGAAGCATTAACAGTGGATGGCATTGCAAATGCAACTGTTCATGCCATCTGAGTCCTTAGTGGGGAAAAGAGCTGGCACCAGCATTTTGATGTAAAGATTGTGTTATATTGGTCAAGAGTTATGGCTCTGCAGATTTCTTTATTTTTGTTTTCTTCATCTAAACCCCACTTCCCTCCCCAGCAAGGACCCCAAGCGGCTTATGATATTCTCCCTCTCTCCATTTTATCCTCACAGCAGTCCTATGAGGGAAATTAGGTTGAGTGAGTTATGACTGGCCCAGGGTCACCCAGCGAGCTTCCATGTTAGAGTGGGGATTCAGACCCCCATCTCTCTGATCCTAGCACAACACTCTAACCGCTTACACCATATAGAGTAGTTGTAGGCATAATGTTACTCACCATCCAAACAACGATTTAGAGAACTGGAAACATACGTGCTCCCCCCCCCCCCCCCGCAATTCCCTCTTCCCAATATATTTATATATCTATCCCAACCAAATAAAACCCAAGACAGCTAACAACTTAAGGTATGTGAATCAAAAAAGCAAGAACTGCAAGCCATGGTCAAACTGCTTTGCAGTTCCGACTTCAAGTCGCACTATGGCACAAGCAAATTGTAGTTTGCTTGGTTAACATAGTTTGACAACATAGATTAAAATAGAAGTTAATCTGTAATGGAGATCCTCTGCTGTAAGCATGCTGAGTGCGCCTTTCTGAGTACAGCACTCAAATAGTAATGGTATTGTTCTTGCTGAATATGCTAAACTCAGAAAACACTGCTGAAATGTATCGGGCTGTTTATCTGAAACTGCTTGTTTAGCAGTTCACTGCAGTAAATAGATCTTCAGTTCTCTTGCTGCTGATCATATGGGTACAGAGGAAATTAATACATGTATTTGGGAAAGAATTAGATTGAAAGGAATTAGAAAGGAGTAAGATGGCTTTCCAAGAGGAAATAACCAACCTCCTACTCTTGATTATGGCACAAGTAGATGTGACCATGGTCTTCCGGCAGAGTTCCCTTCCTGCCATCATTCTAGTACTTTGAACTAAGCTACTTGGCTCAGTGGTACAGCACAGCATTCAGGAAACTGGCCAAGCCTTTCATAAATAAATATGTTTTAATTAGATTGTGGAGTAGATATTGTATCTGATCAGATTACAGCTTATTCCAGTTGCTGAGGTTTGGAATGAGAATGGGTGAGCTTTCTGCTCTGTGTAGATCTTATGGTTAGTCATTCTTTGCATTTGATAGATTGGAAAGGGGGCTTTTGGATTAACTATTACTTAAGCACCTCAAAAAATCCCTGCCTGTCCTTCCCTCATGAGGGAACTGGCCTGTAAGCAAACAGCTCTGAAAGTATCATTGAAAACAACCCAAGTAAGTTTTCTACACAAAATACTCACCAAACCAACACCAACCCAAGTAAATTTTCCATTGGCTCTCTTACTGGTACTCTAAATCATGCTTATTGCTGTACAGTGGGTATTATCACCACTGTCAGCATGTCCTGAGGTTAAACCACAGTGCTCAACTATTTGCTTGCTTAGTACATTTTTATCCTGCCCTCCTACCATGGAGCTCAGGGAGGTATGCATCATTGTGCCAGCCTCCATTTTCTCTTCACAACCGCTTTGTGATGTAGGGTTTGACTTTGAGACTGGCCCGTGGTCACCCAGCAAGCTTTATAGCAGAGTGGAGATTTGAACCTGAATCACATAGATCTTAGTTGGATGCTCATTGGACAGTCATTAACACATTGTCAATTTGGTTTCTGTCTCCTAAGGCATGACTAGCTCTTGGAAGATGTTAATAGCACCTGTTCCTATGTCCCCCGTCCCCCCCAACTGTTTGGTATCTCCGCATGCTGGTCTCATACCTGATTACTCAGTTGAGTGAGTCATTCTTCTCCTTCTCTTGCGGTTGTTTTGCTTAAAGGACTTGCAGCCAGCAGGAAAGAGACTGTCTTCTTTGTACCATGCCAGGGGAGGGGGCAGGGGCATTCAAGGATATAAAAGCCAGACCAAAATGTCTGTGCTTGAAGAAAAATCCTTGCCACCACAGGGCTTAACAGTAAAAGTTAACTTGTTAAACAGCTGTAGATAGAAAAATGGAATAAACTTGTCTTTCTGCACCCGATTCTGTCACAGTTATCTCACTTCACCTTCAGGCAGCGGGATGCTTGGTTCTTGTCCCCGAGGTTCACAGATTCCCCACCACCACCTTTCAGTCTTCATTGTCTTTGGTACAACATTTATGGAACGTTTTGTACACTTTTCTCAGTTATTGCAGAAGCAGTGGAGAAATGGAAAACAGAGAGAGAAGCACGACTGGCAAGAGGGGACAAGGAAGAGGAGGAGGAGGAAGAAAACATCTACGCAGTAAATGATGATGAGGTGCTGTAGCAGTTCCAGGCCTTGATGCCCTACTCAGGACAGTGTATCATGGATGCAAAAGAATTACATGCAGAGTGGCTTAATTGTTAACTAACTTGGATAGCCCGGCAGGTTTTAATTCTTCATCATGTCCACAGTGGATACAATCTAATTTTGTTACCCTGCACTTTTCTGCAGTTGGATGAATTAATCGTGAAATACTAACTTCAGTAGCCTACAGACTTGGGAAGCCGTGAGGCCTCCTGAGGACGTTAAGTGTCTTTCAGCCTTCTGTAGAAATTAGTACTCCAAGTTAGGAAAACAGAAGAGAATTGCCTCATTTTCCTGTTTCTGGTAGTGCAAATTAGACACTGCAGCAGTACAGCTCCGCTTCGGTCATTCTGAATCCATATAAATTGAGGTACTGTTGAAAGTGCAAGAGAGTAGAATTAAAAACCTCCATCAGCTTGCACTTTTCCCTCTGAAACTCTTTTATCTCATCTGTTTTTCTCCCAGAAGCAGTTATTCTATAGGAGCTCACCTGCTGAGATGAGGATTGGAAGGTAGCTAATGTCACTCCCATCTTTAAAAAGGGTTCCAGAGGAGATCCGGGAAATTACAGGCCAGTCAGTCTGACGTCGATACTGGGTAAATTGGTGGAAACCATTATTAAGGAAAGAATTAGTAGGCACATAGATGAACAAAACCTATTGAGGCAGACTCAACATGGGTTCTGTAAGGGAAGATCTTGTCTCACTAACCTGTTAATGTTCTTTGAGGGGGTGAACAAACATGTGGACAAGGGGGCTCCAATAGATATTATTTACCTTGACTTCCAGAAAGCTTTTGATAAAGTTCCTCATCAAAGGCTCCTAAGTAAGCTCAAAAATCATGGGATAGAAGGACAAGTTCTTTTATGGATCAAAAACTGGCTAGTTCATAGAAAACAGAGAGTGAGTGTAGGTGGGCAATTTTCTCAGTGGAGGGTGGTAAGCAGTGGGGTACCACAGGGATCAGTACTTGGTCCACTGCTTTTTAACTTGTTCATTAATGATTTGGAGTTGGGAGTAAGCAGTGAAGTGGCTAAATTTGCGGATGATACGAAGTTGTTCAGGGTGGTGAAAACCAGTGAGGATTGTGAGGCACTCCAAAGGGATCTGTCAATTTTGGGCGAGTGGGCGTCAACATGGCCCACAGGAAGTGGTGGCGGCTACAAGCATGGACGGCTTCAAGAGGGAATTAGATAAGCATATGGAGCAGAGGTCCATCAGTGGCTATTAGCCACAAGGTATAGATAGGGACTCTGGGGCAAGTGATGCTCTGTCATCTTGGTGCTTGGGGGGGGTCAACAGTGGGAGGGCTTCTAATGTCCTGGCCCCACTGGTGGACCTCCTGATGGCACTGGTATTTCTGGCCACTGTGGGATACAGAGTGTTGGACTGGATGGGCCTTTGGCCTGATCCAACATTGGCATCTCTTATGTTCTTATGTTCTTATGTTCTTAAGTGCAGGAGAGCGGAATTAAAAACCTTTATCAGCTTGCACTTTTCCCCTCTGAAACTCTTTTATCTCATCTGTTTTTCTCCCAGAAGCAGTTATTCTATATGAGCTCACCTGCTGAGAAACAGCTGTGCAAAGCTAGTTGTGAGCAGAAAGGAGGGCGGGAGTGCATGTGTGCATGAAGGTTCATTTCCCACTGCTGAATGCACTCGGTTTCTGTTATCTTGCGCACACATGTCTATCGCTTTCTTTTAAGGTTACTTTCCAGTAGTGTACTGAAGAAAACTGTAAATTGCATTAATGTGTTCTGAATGTGTTACAGTCTGATGAAGAAAGTGGAAAGGAGAAGGAAGGTGAGGACAGCCAGCAGAAGTTTATTGCTCATGTCCCAGTGCCATCACAACAAGAGGTAAGAAACAAAGAGAAAAGGCAAGATGCATGGATAATTTCAAGGTTATGTTGGCACTTAAGACAGACAAGACACAGGAATTGTTGACGGGGTTCAGGAATGAGAAATGATAGCAAACACTACTGTGTTCTGCCCAAATAAGTTTCTGCATTAGTGCCACGGTCATCTGTACTGCATCCTCCAATATTCCATGAGGACTTCCCAGCCCTCAGGAGCCACTGTTTGGAGGGCACGGGGGGCTGCTGTGGGAAGAGGAAGACAGCAAAGATCCTTTGCTCCATGCAAACATCAGTGCAGGATATGTGAAGTGGCCCTGCAACTAGGGATAGGCACAAACTGAACCACAAAGTAAAATTTGTCACAAATTTTGCCCTGTTCATGGTTCACAAACCAAAGTTCATGATGAGTCTACCGTCATGAACTTTTAAAGCAGTTCTTGATGGTTTGTGGATAGAGCAGAAAGCAGAGGTTTAAAGGGAACCCCAAGTCCTTTTAAACTCCTGCGTTCTGTTCTCCAGGAAAGCTGAAAAACAGCTGAGCATCAGGGAGGTGCTCTCCGCCTCTCAGCTGATTCATACTGTCTAGTGCCAGTTTGGTGTAGTGGTTAAGTGTGCGGACTCTAATCTGGGAGAACCGGGTTTGATTCCCCACTCCTCCACTTGCACCTCGTGGCCCTGCAAACCCTACTGAAAGGGATTGCAGTCCCTTTAAATAGGGTTTGCAGAAAAATCTGAAAAACAGCTGAAGGGAGGGAGCAGCTTGCTCTCCACCATTCAGTTGTTTTAGGCTATCTAGTGCAGCCCCTTTAAATTTTAAAGGGACTGCAGAAGGCAGCCTAAAACAGCTGAGCGGTGGGAAGCGCCTCCCGGCCACTCGGCTGTTTTTCAGGCTGTCTTCTGCAATCCCTTCAAAGTGTAAAGGAACTGCACAAGACAGCTTGAAACAGCTCAGCAGCAGGGAGCAGGCTGCTCCCCCGTTGCTCAGTTGTTGTTCGGGCTTTCTGCAAACCCTGTTAAAAGGGATTGCAGTCCCTTTCAACAGGGTTTGTGGGGCCATGAACTGGTTCAGTTCGTAAACCAACTTCCCAGTTCAGTTTGTGGTTCAGTTTGGTTTGGCCATGAACCACAAACTGACACGAACCACATTTTTCCAGTTCCTGCCCATCCCTCCCCAGAACCTGTGGTGATTCCTAAGTATCACCACAGTGGAGTATCTACAGTGGAATATGTCATGGAATTTGTGCATCTGTTCCCGAAACGTAGTGATGGAGTTTATAATTGTTTAAAATAGCAAGTCAAAAAATGCTAGAGTTTCCAAACTTTGTGACTGGAATGGTAGCCTTTGCCTTTGGCATCTTCCTAAACGTTTGATGGGTGAACAGAATTCTTAGTCCACTTTTAATCAATTGTTTGCAGTCTGTGGTGTCTCGGTGATATATTTGACAGCTGATTATGCTTAACCTGCAGATTGAAGAAGCGCTCGTCCGAAGAAAGAAGATGGAACTTCTTCAGAAATACGCCAGTGAAGCTCTTATGGCTCAAAGTGAAGAGGCTAAAAGGCTTCTAGGACTGTAAATAGTACTTGTGACACTTCTGTTTATAATCCATCCTAGAACAGTGGATGACTTTGAGCCGCTACTTAAAGCGCTTCGATTCTGGAGAATGTAATGTCCTCATTGCCAGTGCTTAAAATGGCAAGTGACCTTTTCCTGAGTAGATTTCTTTGCAGCACCTCAGTCCTAGTAAGTTTTATGTTCAGCCTTCCCAAAGACTCCAGATGACCAGCGACCTTGCCTTTAACCTCTCCTTTTCCAGTTACCTTGGCATTTGCTTGATTTCTACTTTATGTAGCAGTTTCTGCTGTGGTAAATGCTGTTGGGTTAGAAAGTCCATATTCTAATATGGAGTAGCATACAATAGCATTTATCAGAAGGCTTATTTCGCTTAACCTTTGGGATAGAATGGGAAGGCCCATTTTATAGCTGTTGGAACTGTATTGTTCTGGTTTTGCAGCAGAACTGAAGTGCTCCACCCAAACAATGCTGTTTTCAGTAGCATGTTCAAAGCTCTTCAGAGTAGCTGTTCACGTGGCTGGATTTCAAAAGTGCTGGATATTTCAGCGAGTAATACTGTAAATACTGCTTCACCTTTGTAATTCCTCAAAACTTTTTTTCAGTAAAACCTTTTTATAGAGATGCATTTATTCATAACTTTCACTCTGTCCTGAAAAGAATGATGTCATCGGACTAAAGTTTTTCAGTTGCTTTAATTTGCATTGTTCCATGAGAAAGGTGCTTTCAGTCTATAGTAGCAACTGAATCAAAAGTATATAAAACTTGTTTGAAAAAATTAACGTCATATGTGAAGCCATCAAGTCACAGAGGCATATTGCAATGCAGTGCCATGCCATTCTGTATCAGTTCAAAAGGTCATGTTGTTTACCTGCTGCAACCGGCTGGATATTAGGAAAAACTTCTTGTGCAACACTGGAATCAGCTGCCTAGGGAGGTGGTGAACTCCCCCTCGCTGGCTGGACAAACACTTGTCAGGGATGCTCCAGGCTGATCCTACATTGAGCTAAAGATGTAACCTTTTTTTTAAAAAAAAGAGCCTATATGACCATTAGTACTGTAAACCTAAAAGAAAGCTGAAGGAGAGTCAGGTTGAGGTAGTGGGTAAGAGTGCCATACTAGGATCTGGGAGACCCAGGTTCAAATCCCTGCTATGCTGTTGAAACCCACTCGGTGACCTTGGGCCAGTTGCATACTCAGCCTAGCCTACCTCACAGGGTTGTTGTGAGAATAAAATGGAGGAGAGGAGAAGAATGTAAGTAGCTTTGGGTCCCTAATGGGAAGAAAGTTATGGTATAAATGAAGTAAAATAAATAAAGCTAGTTTACGTTTAGCTGTATAACACTGTTCTAGGAACTCCTCCTGTTCTGTTCATTCGGTCTGTTACAGACTTGTGATCAAGAATTCAATCAACAAGCTCACTTCAGGAATTGCTTAATCTAGTTCCTCTCTTTTCTTTTGTAAAGAACTTTAGTAAGCTGTAAAATGGAACGCTTTATTTTTAAAAACCTTTATATTCTACCTTTCCTTGTGGTTCAAGGCAGCTTACAGTAATAGTTAAAAACATTCTGAGTTAAACCCACCCACCCACGATGTCTGCCATTCAAACCCCCTCAAAAGCCCTGGCAAACAGGCAGGCCTTGAAGCATTTCCTGAAGATCTCCAAGGAGCCTTCTCAGCTCTTCAGGGAACCAATTCTACAGAGCAAGAGCCTGGTGGAAAAGGCCCAGGTTCTGGTTGATGTTAGATAGGCCAGTCTAAGTAGTGGAATAGCCAACATATGACTGCCTGAAGATCATAGTTGGCGCACAGGAAAGTAATGAATTAAGCCATGAGTACCATAATCACTGGAGTAATGCACTATAACGTTCAGCTGAGAAGATTTTTTATGTTCTTGACCTCTTCAATGTAGAAATGCAGTGTAGATATGCATCTGGGGAATGTTTAGTTTGGAGAAGAGGAGGTTGATGGGGGCATGATTGCTCTCTTTAAGTATTTGAAGGGCTGTCACTTAGAGGAGGGCAGGGAGCTGTTCCGGTTGGCAGCAGAAGATAGGACTCGCAATAATGGGTTTAAATTAAGGATGGGAAGATACCGGCTGGATATGAGGAAAAACTTATTGTGCAACACTGGAATCAGCTGCCTAGGGAGGTGGTGAACTCCCCCTCGCTGGCTGGACAAACACTTGTCAGGGATGCTCCAGGCTGATCCTGCATTGAGCTAAAGATCTAATGATTCAGTGTCCAACCAGGCAGTTCCTTATGCTCTGAGGAACTCTACTAGTTTTATGTTGGTTTTACACAAGGCTGCAGTTCAAAAGCAAGAAATTGCAAGTAGATAAAGAGGTACCACTTCGGTGGGAAGGTAAACAGTGTTCCGTGCATCTTGGTGTTTAGTCATGCCGGCCACATGACCATGGAAATGTCTTCAGACAGCGCTGACTCTTCGGCTTGGAAACTGAGATGAGCACCGCCCCCTAGAGTCAGATTCGACTGGCTTTCGAGCAAGGGAAAACTACTTACTAAATACATACCTACATTGCATTTCTACACTGAATCATTAGATTCACTACAGTCTACTCTGATAGGCAGCAGCTCTCCAAGGTGTCAGGCCAAACTCACAGCCTTGCTACGGTTTCACTGGAAGCAAGGGAGAGGAAGGGGCCTCATGTATTTTACCTTGAGTTTACTTCCTTTCTGCATTTTCATCAGTTGAATGGAGTGCAGAAATCCATTGTTAAAGGAGTACAGAAAAACACACCGGGGACACTAAGGCTGTGGTCACACACACACTAAATCCACTTTCAATGCACTTTCCAAATGGATTTTGCAAGTTCACACAGTAAAAATTCAGTTGGAAAGTGCATTGAAAGTGCATTATTTAGCGTGTGTGACTGCAGCTTAAGGGTGTCAGTGTTAACTGCTGTACAAAGAAGTTAAGTAGTTGTAAAAAAAATCAAAGGGACTTCCACACTTGCAAAAAAAAAGTATCTATTTATACACAAGCTCAGTGATCTGGTTTTTCTGGTCTTCTGGTGTCTTAATTTCTAAATAAATGCCATCTAAACTGGGATCCTAGTCCTTGATGTGGGATAAAAGGCATATTCAATTTGGGTTAAAAGTTAATTTTGAAGTGTTCTCACAAGGCAGCAGACCAATTCAGACAAATGTAGCTGAGCTGGAGTAGAGAAAGTTGAAATGATGAGGAGGACCAGTTTCTACAATTCCATTCCTGGCCAAAGCTGCTGCCCTGTAAAACAAGAAAAGTCAGCTTTGAATTTTGGGAACCTATTCCGCAAGAACCCTCTCCCACGACGGATGCCCCCTCGCTCCCTCCCTCGGCCGATCTGATTGACAATTAACAAAGGTAGGTCAGGGGGCGGGGTGGAACCCTACAGGCTCCACCCCCTGGGTAGCTTTTGGGCGGGGACGGAGCTAGTGGACAGCTACATGAGGCCGGCATCCATAGCCTTGGCGAGGTCTCAGGGGGAAGCGTGGCTGGGCTGAACTCATCGGCCGCCGGTCCCTTGAAGGCGCCGCTATGAGGGGGCTGCTGCCGCTTCTCTGCCGGTCCCTCAAGAGCGCCGCGGCCGCCGGATCTTTGGGGCTGAGGGGGCTCTGCTGCTCCGCCGTTTCCGGGGAGGACGGCGCGGGCACGAAGGTAATCGCGGGGGGAGGAGGAGGAGGAGAACGATCGCTCCATCTCTAGCCTTACCTCTCTTTGCCCCCCCCCCGGGGGGGTTGATGCATCCGCATTCACCGCCTCACACACAAGCCCTGATGCCGCTCTGAGACGGAGGAAGCGTTGGGGTCGGGGATGAAGCCACTGGGGGGCAGGTCTTACTGTCGGGGCTTCTTCCTCTTGTCGCGGGGTGGGGGGAGGGATCGGGCAGTACCTTTTGAGGGATGGCTCGATCTAAGGAAGAAAAAAAGGGCCCGCTTAAACTAATCTTCCAGGTTTCTCATTTTGCTCTGATACTGTTAAGACTTGAGTTATATCGTCCAATTAAATCATCCTTAACTAGTTTGCAAATGAGAATAAAAAATAGTTCTAGAAACGTATGCTATTTGGTTCTTAACACGTTTCTGCCCCATCTTATTCTCTTTTCTTTCTCTTATAGGTACTGGCCCTCTACAGATTTTCATAAGTACTGTACTTGTACCTGTTTTGTTTTTTTTAAGTAACACTTGCTGGCCGATTAATTTTTAGTTGACTGAGTTGAGCCATTTTTCTTGATCTAACCATTTTTAGAGTAGTAGCTCACTTTCTTTTGTGATCACTTTGAAAGACCCCCCTACACACACTTTTTTTCAAGGAGCACTGTTGTTTTGAGGGGGAGAGGGTTTTTTCATCCTTTTCTCTATTCCCCCTCCAAGGTGGGGAGAACTATTCCTGAACTGCTTGAACTCATACTGGAGAATAAAACCGGGTACATGTAAGGCCAGCTCAAGCTAGAAATGGCTCATGACTTATTTATGCAACTGGTTGTTTTGTAATAGCCATCTCTGACTTGTCTCAGCTTCAGTTTTGTTCACATATGAAAGCACTAATCTTAAGGCAAATCAGGATGTGTTTACACCTATATTAATTGGCAGGTATGTCAGTTCTTTCTCAACTGCACAGCCAAATGCGTTAAAGCATGAATGTTCAAACCTCAGACTACAGGGTTCTTAACATGTCTCTGGAACACTGCTGTTGTGTAACAAAGTCTGAGTCCATTGGCACCTTTAAGACCAACAAAGTTTTATTCTGGGTATAAGCTTTCATGTGCATGCACACTTCTTCAGATAGTGTTGAGGGTTTGATAATTTTTAAAAAGTTTTTGCAATGTAGTTTGCAATCTTCCCTTTCTCGCCCTGCCCTTGCTCTATCCAATGTATAGCAATACCAGAACTGGACATTTTCTTTTTGTTAAACTGATATCCATGTGTTAACAGTACCACCAGTTTCCTTGTGGAGAAGTCGGTATTAATGTTGTGCATAAGAAACTGGGAAATATTGCATGAGTAAACCAGATGAGGACATGATTCTTTATTCAAGATAGATATTTCTCCATGTCTTGATTGTATAAAAATGCTGTTCTGATCCAAGTAGTCTTGACACTCTTCAAATACTGTGGACTAGTTCACACTGCCAGGTTCTCCCATGCAGCTGTGTGCCTGGGACATACATTGGGGGGGGGGTGTTTGAACCAACCATTGCCCAATGGAGCTGGTAAGTTACCTTTGGGATCCAGGAAATGAAAAAATGCACCTGTGAACATGGAAAATGGCTGCAGATTCCCCATATGTACAGGTTGATTCACACTAGTGTACTTGCTCATGTGATTGGATAGCAAAATTTGCTGGTTCTTTTCAATGAATGAACCCTGACGCTGATGTCCTCAGAATAGCCTGTCAAAATTTTAATGGGGCTTTCAATACCTGTTGGTATAAAGAGAGTTTCTGCTTGCTCTTTTCTGACAGAAAGCAGATGCACTGTGAACATCTTTTCAACTAGTGTGCTCCACACTTCACCAGTCATGGTGTATAGTATTGCACGGAAGGGAAGGTTTTGTGGGGTGGAGCCCTGTGCTTATACCAGTGCTTATATTAGAGTCTGTCAAAATGTGCAGGTCCTAAGGATGGTTTTATTTACTTTGCTTTTGTAAAAATGAAGATCAGTCTCAGGCTAGTAAAGGGAAAAGAATCAGGTTGTGGATTCCTTGAGTTTGGTATTTCTTCTTAAAACAGTAGATTTAACAGCCCAGTCCTATACCTGTTTATTCAAAAGCAATGCTCATGCAGTAAAATAGGTTTTATAGACAGGATTACAGCCATTAATAAGCATGCAGCCTCAGTTTGCTCATGTCTTTGTGCCTTAGTATATAATATGATAGGGCATGGACATTCATTATTTCATACAAGCCTTCCATCATGAATTGCAATAGTAAAGAAAAGGATGCATTATGAGACTTGTTCTCTAGCAGAGGGGAAAGCTGGTATTTACTCACTGGATGGCCCAGGCTAGCCTGATCTCGTCAGATCTTGAAAGCTAAGCAGGGGCACCCCTGGCTAGTATTTGGATGGGAGACCAACCAAGGAATACCAATTACAGAGGCAGGCCATGGCAAACCACCTCTGAACGCCTCTTGCCTTGAAAACCCAACAGGGTCACCATAAGTCAGCTGTGACTTGATGGCATGTTCCACCACCATACCTACACATCAGAGATTCTTTCATTTTTTGTTTGTTCTGTACTAAAAGCCTTTTAAGCATGCTGGCAAACATGCATTGATTACCTTTTTGTTGTTCACTTAAATGTTTAATCATTCTTAAGCAAAGGTTGGTCAAAATATCACAAAAACATATAAGAGATACAAAATGTAATTATTTATGTGTTTGTTTCGATTTATATTCTGCCTTCCCCGCAAGCGGGCTCAGGGTGAGTCACAAAACAGATCCAAGACATCATAAAAATACAATACATTATTAAATATTAAAACAATATAAAACAACATATATTAAAACAGGTCATACTGTTCATATGCAGGTTTCAAGCTGCTGCCATTTTTATCTTCTTAATCTGGGCCACATAAAGGTGGTAAATTTCAGTGGGGGGGGGGAGCAGGATTTTATTGGACACCTGCCGTCTCAACCAAAGGCCTGGGAACAGCTCCACTTCCCCAGGTCCTGTGGAATGGTAGTGAGTCCCGCAGGGCCCTGATCTCATATGGGAGCATGTTCCACCAGACTGGGACCAGGGCAGAAAAAATGTATTCAAATATAGCAACTCAATCCTTTGTTAGCAATAAAAAAAAAACTTCTCTGTTTTGTCATCACGTGGTATCCCCCCAAGTAGAGTTTACAGTCAAAAATGGTTGAATGAGAGGGAGCTCCTGCATTGCTTCCTGAATCAGCTTGAACTGGAAATTTATTTATTTCTAGGTAGAACAGGCATAATGGGGTTGTTTGCATTGCATTATGAGTGTGAGATGGTGTTTATAGGTGGATTTACCATCAGGCACCTGTAATTTCAAAATGCTCATATCTTTAATGGCTAAACTTTGTCAGTTATGGGGTGGAAGCAAAAATTTTCAACTCTTTACTACAAAAAATTCTGCAAATATTCTGGAAAACTTTCATCTATTGACAATGTATAGAAATTCCTGCATTACCACAGAGTGATAATTGGTTGTGTAAATGTTTCATGTATATTTTAAACATGCCCATAATCGATTGCCTTTGAGAATATAATCTTCAAGACTTTTTGGGAAAGATGGGGAATAGTATATGACTGGCTAAAGATAGGTAAAAGTTAGGTAATAAAGGAGGGAAATGCTAGTACTTATTCTTGTTTTTTACTTGATGTAGGATCAAAGTTGTTTATATGTTTTAATGTATGTTAAATAATGTAAAACACAGCGATTATGGTGTGGTGGTTGTAAAATGGAAAAATGGAAAAATGGAAAATAATGTTGCTCAAAAAAGAGAGAATATAATCTTCAGATTATTCAAATGTTAATTATTACTGTTAGACAAGATGTTTTATTAAGTGTTTTAACATGTACATTCACTTGCCTTTTTTTGTTGCTGAAACATGGTGATTCTTTTATATTATCTGTGGAAGAGTAGAATTTGCTTATATTGCTAGAGAGAACGTTTCTCTTGCTTTTTGTTGTAGTGTTCCATGTAAAAAGAACCTAAACCACCCAGTTTGCACTTTCTCTTGCTATCTGGCTGTGTTCCCTGAGGAAATTAATCGAGGCTAGAATTCATTAACTGTTTTAAAATACTTCTCAAATTTAGGGGGGGGAATGGTGCTGTGGACACAGAAAATGTTGACAGTCATTCTGGATTCCAAAGACTTGTTTCAAAACTGACTGAAGACTATAACCACTGTCATAACTTTTACTCCCACAGTGTCAAATGGGACAATGACTTCATTTAGAATTGATATTTAAAGTGCTGGATGTAGTCGTTTCCTCACCTGCCTGAATTGCATTATCTGTTTATTTACGTTATTTGTAGTCTTTCTCATTGAGGCTCAAGGCAGATTACACAAATGTACATCAGGGGGCACAACAGAATAAAACATCAGGTAAGTGAAGTGACAGGACAAGGATTACAGACCGTGAGTTTGACATGATATGTTAACAATGCCAAAAAGTGGAATTACAGAGGTAGGAAACAATGTATAGCAGACAGATAATATATGCAGTAGTGTAGCCCATGCCCCCATTCCCTTTGTTAAATCATCTTCTTGAACCATTGCATTATAATATTGCCCTATTGCCTTTATTTAAAAATGCCCTCCTGAACAGTTCTGCTTTACATAGTTTGCAGAATACCAGAAGCGTGGGGGCGGCTTATCTCAAGGTGGGAGAGAATAAAAGTAAGAGGTTGGCTGAAGTCAGAATCCTGGAAAAGTTAATAGGTTGGGTGGTCCCATGAACACATGAATACCTCATACTGAATCAGACCCTCAGTCTATCCAGATCAGTATTGTCTACTCAGACTGGCAGCAGCTCTCCAGGGCTTTGGGTGGAGGTCTTTCACATCATCTACTACATGAACATTTTTACCTGGAGTTCGTGGGGAATAATCTTTGGACCTTCCGCATGCCAAGCAGGTGCTCTAATGTATGTTCATGTGTTTGTGGGAGTGTGGTAAAACAATCCAGGTGCATCCAGCACTTTTAAATATCAGTTCTAAATGAAGACATATTCCCACTTGACTCTGTGGAAATCAAAGTTGTGACAGCTGTCAGACTTCAAAGTATTCAGCCGGTTCTGAAACAAATCTCTGGACTCCAGAATGACTGTCAGCATTTTCTGTGTCCACAGCACTGTTTTTATCTAAATCTGAGAAGTATTTCAAACAGTTAATGGAATTCTAGGCAGGATTAATTTTCTCAGGGAACAGAATGTGTTTTGCTGTATGACATAAAAATGCCTGATGTGCATGAAGTTATTGCCATAGCTAGCTTTACACCATTCAGTGGTACTATATCAGTTCATTTCTTAAACAATTGCCTTCTGTACTGGCTCCAAAATCCCATTAAATGGAGTTTTTGGAAGCAATAATAAGAAATTGGAGAGATGTACAGTTAGGGTTAGGCGTTAACTTTATTAATAGACTACAACCCTTTTGTCATAGCTTTAATAAAATTACAAGAAGGGTTTATTATTAGACTTTGTGCTTGCAATAACTTTGAAAATGTGGTCATTAATGTATAGAACCCTGAAGGCTGAAAAATAATTTTTTAAAAATTTATTTAACCTTCGATTTCATATACCGCCCTAACCCCTTGGTAGGGGGTCTCTGGGCAGTTTACATAGGGGGGTGCTAAGCACATTTCATCCTAACTTGGGGCACATTGTACTGGGGATGGGGCTGCCTACCGGCACCCAGGTGGAGGCTTTCTAGATCGGATCAGCTCTCTTCCCGGTGGTTCGTTGGCTAGTTGTTCCTCTCTGGCGCTCGCTTCTAAAACCAAAAATATGTTTTACTAAGGCTTGCTTATCTGCTAATTTCTTGTCAAATATACCCACACCAAGAAGAGTGAAAACCAGCTTTAGGAGGAATGTTGTCATTTGTACGCATGCTGAGATGTTATATAATTAGTGTAACTAGAAATATCTGAAGCATACAGAAGCGATCCAGAGTTGAAGCATTTGGCTTTAAGATGTTAGCAGTATCCTGAGGAAGAACCCTGGATGAAAATAAATGCAATATTTATTTACTAGAGTGAATGCAATGTAAAGGGTAATGAGTCCTGCTTTCCCCCTCTTATTACAGAGCAACACACAGCCTCCCTTTGGCTTTCTGTTTGACATTGATGGGGTATTGGTACGAGGAAAGACACCGATTCCTGCTGCAAGAAAAGCCTTTCAGAAACTGCTGAATTCTCAAGGACAGTTCTTGGTGCCTGTTGTATTTGTCACCAATGCAGGAAATTGCCTTCGTCAGAAGAAAGCAGACCAGCTATCTCATCTTTTGGGAGTGCCAGTAAGTAACTGTTTCAAGGTCTTTTGTGTTCAATCCTATACCTTTGCTCGAGGTACCCTTCATTCCAGGGCCAGCTACTTGAGAGGTAGTTCTTAACTGCAGGGCTCACTTCTTATGCTGCTAGGCACTTCCTCTTGCACAATTTCACTGTTTTTTCAGTGAGCCCAAGTTCCTAGCTCAAGAGGATCAAGGTGCATAGCAGACACTACCTGCAGTTCCTGCAATGAAGTGTGCATGGAGTATAGATATATCATCCAAGCTTTTGATCTTGAAAGAATGGTCTTGCATTATTCGTACATAATAAGTCTTTTTCTGTAATTTTTGTAACCTTTTAAACTTTTGCTACACTTTACAGTTCTTAACAAAGGTAGAAGTCATTTTTCAGAGGTTTTTTTTTGCGGGGGGGGGGAGTCAGCGTAGATAGAGTGTTGAGAGAACTCTCCATACATCAGCTTTACACATAATGGAAATATCTGTGTTCTCATTGCTTTGCTGTTGCTTACCTGTGAACCTCCTTTCTTTAACTGGAATAGGAAAGGTAAAGCCAAAAGGTAAATTCCATTGTCAGAACCTCTTGTCTGCTATCAAGTAGGGTAAGAAGAGAAGGTATGGATGAAACGATTGATTTTTCTGTTCTTCCTCGACTAGATTTCTCAAGACCAAGTCATCATGTCCCACAGCCCTCTACGAATGTTCAAACGCTATCATGACAAATGTGTTCTTGCATCTGGGCAAGGACCACTTCTTGATATCGCTAAGCAGTATCCTTTGAAAATGTAAGCGATTGCTTATAATGAACATCTCTCTTCAACTTTGATTAAATTAGTACATCACAAGTGGAAGGGGGAATGATGCCTCTTCTTGCTGTCCCTATTCATCCCCTCACCCATGATTCCTTGCTCAGCTGTCTAGTCACTATAATGGGATCAGGGCATGAGGCACCACAATAGCATCCAGTCTGAAAGCAAGGGTGAGGATTTGCTGTTTAAACTGTTGGTGTGGGGGATTTGTTGTAGAGGATGTGCTGTTCAAACAATGATTTCTTCCTCCACATTCTTCCCTTTCCTTTCTTACTGCCACCTCTCCACTGTGACATTTTTTCAAAAAGATGTTGCTGACTTCACGTACGAGAAATTCAGTGATGATTTCCCACTGAGCGCTTCATAGGTCATACTTCTTGTGCTCTCTTGAGGGATCTCATGGTTGGTGGGAGGATTCCTGAGCAGGCCCATAGCCAGAAAAGTTTTCATGGTGGGGCACTGTGGGTCATGACATCACTTCCAATGTAAAAAAAAAATTAAAATGGCCGCACTGGGCACTGCCAGGCTCCCTCAGGCCTCCTCCTCTGCCATCAATACTGCCACTGCACCGGTCAGTTAGCGAAGCCAGGCAGTCAGGCTCATTGCTCCATTTCCCGTCACAGGGCGACTGGGCAGGTGGGTGTGAGCACCACGAAGGCAGCTAACAGCGTAGAGGTTGAAGCCTCAACAGCTGCCAAAGCACCAACAGGTTAGGCAGGACATGAGAGACCCTGAGTCCTCCCCCCCCCCAACTTTGTTCTTAACTGCATACAGTAATACAGTGTTACACTAGGCTACTCAGGCTTCCATGGCTTCCAGCTACAAATGCACTGGCGACGAGGAGGAACTTCCAAGGAAGCATCAGGAGCAGGGGTCAGGGTACAGTGACAGGACACAGCATCACACAGATTTGTGGTGCAGGCTGGCATGGCTGTGGCGCAGTGGGCTTGGCAGGTGGGGGTGGAGGGCAGGTGGGGCAAGGCAGATTCAGGGTGGGACTTAGCCCCAGGGAGCCCCACCGTGGCTATGTGCTTGTTCCTGAGGCCAGTCTTTCTTCACCTCCCCTCCCTCCTCAGCCCAGCACCTGAGATTTTTCTCCTATACACTACTTTTGCTGCAGGAGGATGGTATTTGTGTGCATCTCTTGGTCCCCACGTGGTAGTTGTGGGACTTTTTTAAAGCAAACACAACACTTTTTCTGAATACTTGGAGAATATCAACTCCTTCTTTCAGAATGCAGGGCCTGCACTTCAGTTCCGCAGGGCCTGCAAAACGGAGCTCTTCCACCAGGCTTTCAATTAGGAGCCGCCACTGATAAATGAGCCACCAGACTACATCATGGCCCTATGATATGCTGTTGGATACCGCCTTTCATTTAAGGGATTGTTTAATGAATGCTCCAATCTACTGTATTGTCTATGGTAGTATTTTATGTAGTTTATATGAATATCGTTGTATTTATGCTTTTATTGTACTTTAATATCTGTAAGCCGCCTTGAGCCAGCTTGTCTGGCAAGGCGGGATACAAGTTGAAATAATAAATAAATAAATAAATGCTTGAATCCCCCCCCACCCCCAACTTTTTCTTCTTAATACAAAAATTCTGCCTGGAATATTATATGGTAGGGAGAGGAGTTCTCGTCTAGCCTTCTCAACTTTCTAGTTTGCTATGTGCAGGGATCATTTTGGTTTTTTGAAAAGTATTAAGATGTGCAGGGGTCATTTCATGCAACAAGCCCCACCCCCTGCTCCCAACAGTCAGAGCAAGAAGCAGGTAAGTTGCAGAGCCCCCCCCATCCCCCGGTCCAAAACAGTCCAGTGGTACCTTTAAGACCAAGTTTTATTCAGGTACAAGCTCTCCCTCCTCTGTGAGGACTGATCTGCACCAAATCCCCGAGGGCCGGTCTGCCCCCCCCCCCCCCCCCCAGAATAGCTAGCAATCCAAAACAGTCCAGTGGAGCCTGAGCAGTGGGTGTTGCCTTCTGACACACTTCCGGTGATGTCAGAGTGTGTGGCATATGCAAATAAGTTATGCTAATCAGTTATGTTAATGAGCTCCTGCACCTCTTTTTCCATGAAATGACCCCTGAAGCTGTGAGTGTGATATTCAGTTTGAGGTGGTAGAACCTAACCATTTGCATGAAAGTTACTGATTAACTTGCCTAGTTATCTTGCCAAATACAAGTTCTTCACTAAGTAAGATCCTCACAAAATTCTTTAGAATGAGTAAATAAAGCTTATATTTCATTTAGTAGTAGAACTTCTAAATGTTATCTGTATTAGCAAGATTTCATTTTCGTATAAGGGTCTTGATTCTAATTAAATATATTTCATATTGGAGTGTAAATATACAATGGCTTAATACTAAACTGGTTCTTGGAAGCTGTTGTACTTTCTGATGAAAATCTAATATTAAGTAAAACAACTTCTAAGTGGCTGTGGGAAATGCCACTGTAAAAAAATTGCTAAAAATTTATTGGAGTTCCTGCTGCATCTGTAATTTTTCATATTTTTTCTAGTTAAATTGCTTAATTTTGCAGAGTGGAGCAAACAGTCATTCATTGCTGAAAATACAGTTTACCTTACATATGAACTTTCCTGTCTTTCAAATGGTTTATTTCACCTGTGAAGCTAATGGATCCCTACTGTGTCTGAACAACTATTCACTGATTTATTATATTGTTTCCTAATACTAAACACTTGGAGGAAAAAGGAAAGGGGTTGACATTGGGGAGACCCTAGTTTGGGTTTCAGAGCTGGCTTTTAATACTTTAGAAAGTCTCTAAGCCAACTGTCAGAATGTATTTACAATAGGATGAGTCTCTAAGGATGTAAGTCCAAAGCTGTTCACCACATTTTCCCTTTACGTGTCCTCCCAGAAAGTGAGGAAAACCCTTGTTCTTATATAGTTAGCATGAATTTAAATTTGGCTGTTTTGTTTTATCAACATGTGCCCATTGTTATCCTTAAGAAATATTTTCTTAGACTTGGATTTCGTCAGCTTATTACAGTTGACAGGCTGCGGGAAATCTATCCCTTGTTGGACATGGTTGACCATGACAGAAGACCTAAAGCTTTGGTGAGTATAATATTGACTACTCAGCATTTATTTTTGCACATATTTTTCATGTTGGCTTTGACTTAAAGTAGCCTATCTAGTGTTTTGGACGAATCAAATTGCATAGTTACTGCTTTTGGAATAAATGCAAAACTGGTAGTTAATGGAACATTCTGAATCTGTTCAAAGAGCTATAGCTTTAGCTTAACTGCAATTTCTGTATCTAACTGTAGCAATCTTTTTTACTCTCTTGTCTAACAACCTCCCCCCTGGCCAGTTTTCTGCTTCTTGTATATTTAAAGATTGTTTAAGTTGTCGTTATATTTTAAACACTATGCACTGCAAATTCTCTTTGTGCTTTCTTTATCATCAACATTGTTTTTCAAGAGGGGTAGCTTTGTTTGTCTGTAGCAGTAGAAAAGAGCAAGAGTCCAGTAGCAAAGACTAGCAGATATCTGAAGAAGTAAGCAGTGACCCTGCCACATATTTTGTTTTGTAAGAATGTATGGATCTCCTCTCCACATTTGAACAAGACTTCCACTTTTCAAAGGAAGCCTTCTTGCGTTTTATGGCTTCCTCAGCTCCACTTATTAACCACAAGATTGTCTCATGGTTAATTTGTGATATCTTTCCGGACCATGTCAGTCTATTTGACTGTCTGTCATTGTGGTTTTAAGTAATTCAGAAACAGAGTGGATATATTTGACTTTTTGCTCTCCCTTTTCAGTAAACTCATTTTTGAGAAGCTTCTTTTTTTGAAATTGAATGTGACAATGTTGGAGTTTCTGGGCAACATTAGATTTACATGAATGCTGAATTTAATAGCACTGTAATCACTGTTGCCACTCAGCTCAGCAACACATTTCATGCCATATCTTGAGCACCACTTAGGAATAATTCCAGTGTCACTTCATGGTCCCACGACTCATTGTTTCAAGACAAAGCTTTATCTAGTTGAACTGTTCATTCTTCAGTTTGCTTCAAACTGTGTGCAGCAATTAGTGTATAGCTATACAGAAACTGTCAAAATAAGTATACTTGACTAAAGGTAAAAATTTTAACAGCTGTATGCAACAAGGAATTCATTCAATCAGACTTGAGTGTGCAAATGAAGCAATATTAAGACAGATTACAGCAAAGCTTGGCTCTGTGATCTTACATTTTAAAAGGCTTCCAGTTAGTCAAACACTTGGAATAACTAAACAAAGTTTGAGTCCAGTAGTACCTTTAAGACCAACAAAGGTCTAATTCTGGGTATAGGCTTAAAGGTGCCACTGGACTCGAATGTTGTTCTGTTGCTTCAGACCAACATAACTACCCACCTGACTCTCCCTACTTGGAATAATTGCATGTTTTAAACCCATGTTAAGAACATAAAAGGGTAGAGTAAGTACTGGAGCTGCAGTGGCTCAAGTGGTTAAGATGCTGAACTGCAGGCTGTGGAAGGTCAGTAGTTCAGCAGTTCGAGATCCAAGTGTGCTGCATGACGGAGTGAGCTCCTGTCTCTAGTTCCAGCTCCTGCCAACCTAGCCATTCAAAAGCAAGAAATTGCAAGTAGATAAATAGGTACCACTTTGGTGGGAAGGTAACAGCGTTCCGTGCGCCTTTGTGTTTAGTCATGCCGGCCACATGACCACGGAAACGTCTTTGGACAGCGCTGGCTCTTCGGCTTTGAAACGGAGATGCGCACCGCAACCCTAGAGTCGGATTCGACTGGCTTTCGAGCAAGGGAACCTTTACCTTTACTATATAGATTAATAAAAGAGAAATTTAATTGCCTGCTTTGTTTTTTGTTTTTGTATTATCCACAGCATTTACAACGTTTATACATTCCGTCCTCAGCAGGATTACTCAATATTGACTGATCATAGAACAGATTAGGGCACCAACCAAGAGAACATTGTGTAAACATGAGGTATTGTTTCCAAGAACTGCAGTGGCAGAACTGCCTGAGTGTTGTGGGAGGGGAAAGGGCACACAGGGCAGGAGCACTGTACTCATCCAGGCAAGTTCAGCTGAATATCCAGTCAGTAGGAAAGGCTTTGGGGAGACTAGTGTACGGCTAAATGTAAGATTAGGTGTCTAGTTACCTATACTTTTTTGTAGAAAAAGAGTGTGTTGCATCTGGATAAGGCCCATTCATCCTGGAGAGGCAGCTTACTTTGCACGCACTTGCACTAAAATATGCGCCTTGGAAATAGCAGCCCTTCTATGAGAAGTATTGTCCGCTGCAATTATAATTTCTTTTTATACTTTTTTATTTTAACAGAGTTGCATCCAAGAGAATAGTACACCCTTCATAAGACTAAGTATAAAAAGCTCAAAGTGTTTTATTACAGTGCACTGTTTTTTAAAAAAATCAGCCTTTAAAAGGTCAACCTAAAATAACTTACTGCATGACTGAAATTTATGCATAAGAAGGAAGTTCTCAATTTACAGAACATGCAACTTGGTACAAAGTCTGTTTTGTCTGGCTTTCTGGATGAATGAATTCTGGCGAGTTAATTCCTCCACTGAAGCAAGGTCTCTCATATGCAGTGACCGTCAATGGAGAATTGTGGGGCTTGTGCCTCTTTTCACTGCCTAATAACTTCTGTATGTGCAGTAAGGATGAGCAACATTAGGTCCTTTAAGATGTAGGTCTTTTAATTTTCCAGGAAAACAGGCAGCAAGGATAGCATTGAATATTCTTAGATCCTATCTTGGGATTTAAAAATTGCCTCACAAGTAGAGTTTTGCTCATCCACTGTACTAACAATGCAAATATACATATGTGATGGCATTTAATAGGAGTGAGTACTAAAGGTGAATGAGGTTTAGGGCCACTAATTTGGATGAAATATCCTTTTAAGAGCTTCTTTTGCTAGGCGGAAGGGCTGATTTCAGACTGCATTGAGCATTCAGTGCCGATTTCCCAAACTGAGCAGAAGTATCTATTTCCAGGGGGCAGAGTGACTGGGAGGCTTTAGATGTTGGCTATCAGCTGTTTGGATTTCTGTGTGTTAAATGTGTCATGGATCCCTCTACATATTCCCATGAGTTAATTCTTCCCTTGCTTTTTTTGCACTGTTTTGTGAGACTATTTAGGGGGGCCTTCCCCCCCTCCTTCGGAGGTTGTGTAGTCTCCTTCTGCAATGCATGAACAAAGTGGGAGGAAGTACAAGTGGACTAGTACTTTAAAAGGGCTGTGAGCTTTGGGAGCACATGTATAGAGAATGTAATGTGTGTTCTTTCTAATATGATAGAGAGCTCTTGGTCATTTAAAGACATGAAGAGCAGCTCCAACATTTCCTGGATGACACATCAGCACTTGACTCATTCCAGTCTGGTTTTTGCCCTGGCCATGGGACAGAGATGGTGTTGGTCGCCCTCATGGACGATCTCCACAGGCAACTGGATCAAGGCAGGTCGGCACTGCTGTTATTGCTAGATCTTACAGCAGCATTTGACAGGGCCAACCATGATCTGTTGATCCACTGTCTCGCCGACATAGGAGTTTGTGGAGTAGTCTTGGAGTGGCTTACCTCATTTCTCTGAGGTCAGGGACGGAGGGTAGTGCTAGGGAGGAGGGTGTCAGCTAGGTACTCCTTAATGGGCAGTCCTCTCCCTATTCAACATCTATATGTGCCCCCTTGCCCAGTTGGCACGGAGTTTCTGGCTGGGATGTCATCAGTACGCTGATTACACCCAGCTGTTTCTGTTGATGTGTGGCAACCCAGACACCGCCCCACAAACTCTGGCTGAGGGACTGGAGGCCATGGTGGGATGGTTGAGGAAGAGCTGTTTGAATCCAGCTAAGACAGAGGTTCTGTGGCTGGGTGGAGGGAATTCAGGATTGGGGTCCCAATTTCTCACTGTTGATGGTGCGCCTTTTAATACCGGTGCAATCTGTCAAGAGTTTGGGTGTGGTCTTGGATACCTCCTTATCTATAGAGGTCCAGATCACGAACATTTTATTTATTTATTTTTATTTATACCCCGCCCTCCCAATGGCTCAGGGCGGCTTACATATGGCAAAGCCAGAGTAAAATACAATAAAACATATAACAAATTACATATTTAGCTCCCGCGAATGGCGGACGCATCCTCGGGTCGCTCCTGAGGGTGCCTCGCCCGCCCGCGGTGGAGGAGGGAATCCGCGCGAGCGGAGACCCGAACGAGCCCCTCAGGAAGAGAGGAGCTCGGATCCGGGGCGCTTTAGGGCGCACCAGGGGGGAGTCGCTCTTTCGGCCGAAAGGTCGGAGAACGAGGCTCCCGCCATGCCCTGCCCCAATGGACCTTGCTGC
>NW_015163618.1:965556-987138 GCF_001447785.1 Gekko japonicus | reverse complement strand
AATGTTTGGACTGTTTATGGCTATGAATCCGACGGGAGTTTTGTAAAATGGAAAAGTTTGAATTGTGACAGCGAGAAGTGCCTGGCAAGCGCTTATATAAGTCAACAATTGCGAGGAGGACCCAGAGAGAGTTTGGGAGCGGATATAATAGCGAAATGAAATTAATACCATTCTCAAAACTGGGGACCTCCGGTAATGGCATGAAAAGAAGAGGATTTATAGTGCATGAACTGAGAGTATTACAACCCGAAGGAGGATCTAACAAGCCGGAAGGAGAAGACAACAGAGGAAGCTCCTCCACGTCAGCGATAGTAAAAGTACCCAGCACGCAAAGAAGCGGTTCTGAATGTGCACAGAAGAGATTTTTTTTATTAACAGAAATTCAAAGGAACATTACTAACATACTAACAGAGAACTACATGTGACAGGACTAAGAAAAGAAGTTTGACAACACACAGAAGAAGCCCAAGAAGATTAATTGGACATTACTAACAGTTTAATTTACCAGTTTATATATCACTCAGCTTTCTCTCTCTCCCACTGTCTACCCTTCCCATTTTTTCTTTTAAGCGGAATACCTCCCCTTTTTAGGGGAGCCAATAAAATCTTTATTAAAAAAAAAAATTACATATTTAAAACACAATAAAACCATCCTATCACACGGTGCTGAGCCTATATTTGATCTTCCAAGCTGCTGTTTTACCAGTTGCACCAGGCAAAGCAACGGGCTCCTTTCCTGTCTCGCCCTGACCTGGCCACGGTAATTCATGCGGTGGCCCGTTCCAGATTGGATTACTGTAACTCACTCTATGCTGGCCCGCCCTTGAGACTAATCCAGAAGCTCCAACTGATCCAGAATGTGGTGGCATGGGTCCTGACAGGAGTGCCATGGACAGCACACATTCAGCCTGTGCTGCGCCAGCTGCACCGGCTCTCAGTGGAGTACTGGGTCAGGTTCATGTTTCTGGTAGTGACCTTTAAGGCCTTGAGTGGTCAGGGACCCATATACCTCTGAGACAGCTTCCTCTGGCATGTCCCCTGAAGAGCTTTACGCTCTGCTGAGAACAACTTACTGGTGGTCCCTAGCCCCAAAGGTGTCCAGCTGTCCTTGACCAGAGGACTCCTACCTGGTGGAACTCTCTGCCAAATAACATCCTCACCCTGCGGGACCTTATGCAGTCCTGCAGGGCGTGCAAGGCAGAGATGTTCCGCCAGGCTTTTGGATGAGGACAGCAGCATGTACTGTCGTATCTGGCACTCCCTTCCCCTCCCCCACTCTGCCTTCTCTTGCTCATTGCAAGACAGTGATGCAATCTGTAAATTTGTTTTTGATGCCATCTGATGTTGTTTTTACCTATTTTTGTCTCTTGGATTTTAAACTCTGTAATATTATGTTGCTAACAGCCCTGAGCTCTGTGAATTCAGAGAAGGGCAGTATATAGATTGAAATTATAAATAAATAAATAAGCAGACATGTCAAGAATTTCAGAGGACATGAATCGTGATGCTGTTAGAACCACAGTAAGCGACTAACTTAATTTTCTACCAGTGCCCGTAGAGGATGCTTTTCTTACTTAAGCTCTCCTTTTTTTTTATTGCAGCATGCACCTGCAGTGGAACTTCCCAAGATTGAGGGTCAGTATGCACTTTGCTAATGTCTGCTCTGATTAGGGATGGGCAGGAACCAGCTCACGAGCCAAAGTTCATGCTGAATTTGGCCGGGTTCAGAGCTCGGGAACCAACATTTGGGCAAGGCGCATTCCCTGAACATTTACCAGACCTTTGGCTGGTTTGGTTCAGCTATTTGGGGCCAGCCATTTATACCTAACGGCTGAGCGGAGCAGGGGTTAGACAGTTGGCAGCTGGCAGCCATTTAACCCTTCAGTTTTGTTCCTTGTGTTTTGAGAGGGGGGGGAAGCAAAACCGAAGGGTTAAATGAAGCCCCTTCCCGGGCAATCCTTCCCTTTCTCCTGGCTGCAGTGAGGGGGAAGGTGGAAGGGAAATCCTTTCCAGGGTGATCCTCACCCCCTTTTTCACAACTGGGAAAAAGGGGAACCAAACTTGCCAAACCAGTTCTTGTGGGGCCCTTTCATTTTGGGGTTTGGTTTGTGGGCTGCCTGAACCAAACTGCCTTTTTTAGGTTTGTGCCCATCCCTAGCTCTGATTATTCCTAAGAGAATTAGATTTAACATCTGGCTATTTAAAACCTCTTGATAATGCTAATGGTGGGTTCTGATGAACCTTGATTATTCCTGTATGTGGAGAATACTCATTGTACGTAGTTCCCACAATTTGCTGCCTAAGTTGTCTTATAGTAGCTGGGTTTAACTGTTCTGTTCTGTACTCCCTCCATTCACAGCTAAGTGTGCTTTTTTCTATTTTAGCCAGACCCAGACTCTTGCCTTTGTATTCCCTGTCCCAAAAAAGAAGCAGGAAGGTAAATCCAGCACCCATCCTCCATAATCATATCGCTGATTTCCTAGATAACAGCACATCCAAAAAGAGTTACAGAGAGTAGCATTAGGAAAAACAGCAGCTACACAATCCAACCCAATTAAAATCATATTTTGTGCTCCACAAACCAATAAATAAGTTGAGGCATGCTAAAAAATTTCCTTATGTCAAGCAATGAGCTTTTTAAACAAGTGTGGAAACCAAATATGATTTGTTATCTTCTGTGGCTGTTTAAAGTGTTAAATAAGTACATTCTAAAGCACTAAACAATTTTAATCTCATTTCCTTCTTCAGACATGCATAGTGTGTGTATAAAAGGTTATTAGCTGGTAGTAGAGCTGCGGTGGTTCAACTGGTTAAGATGCTGAACTGCAGGCTGTGGAAGGTCGGTAGTTCGGCAGTTCGAGACCCAAGTGTGCCGCATGACGGAGTGAGCTCCCGTCTCTAGTTCCAGCTCCTGCCAAACCAGCAGTTCGAAAGCAAGAAATTGCAAGTAGATAAATAGGTACCACTTCAGTGGGAAGGTAACAGCGTTCCGTGCGCCTTGGTGTTTAGTCATGCCGGCCACATGACCACGGAAATGTCTTTGGACAGCGCTGGCTCTTCGGCTTTGAAACGGAGATGAGCACCGCAACCCTAGAGTCAGATTTGACTGGCTTTCAAGCAAGGGAACCTTTACCTTTACCTTCCGCTTATTTCAGGCTTTCTTCCATTTCACAATAGTGATAGCAAGGGCAGAATTGTCTTATGTACAATTAGCATATAGGCGTATTAATTATTTTCATTGTCTTGCAGCAATTGTTTTGTTTGGTGAACCAGTCAGGTGGGAGACCAACCTGCAGTTGATAATAGATGTCCTTCTGACAAATGGCCATCCTGGGAATCCATATTCACAGTCCTCTTACCCACATATGCCTGTACTAGCTTGCAATATGGATCTGATGTGGTTGGCTGAAGCCCATTCTCCAAGGTAGTGGCAAGTATATACAAGTGCAGTCAGGAGTATTTTTCCACACGTGTGTATTTTTCCAGACATCTTACAAGTATCAGGCTCTTATTAGTTTGCCATAGTTGCAGGGGGTAGGGAAATTCCTGCAGGGGGTGAATGGCTGAGTGAGTGAACCACACTATAAATGGGCGTCGTAACTCTTCCTTAAGACACCTCCCTCCTCGAGAGCCGACCTTGAAAGCAAAGCTGTGCCAGCTCGCTATTGTAGAGAACGGGATCATATGTTCCCGGGTGTGTGTGTGGGGGGTAGTAATTCAAGTGCTAGGCAGGATGGCTGCAAAGTGTGATTGGTTTATGGGGGGGGAGGGGGTCTTTTGAACTGTCTCTCTCTCTGAATTTCCCTGCCACAGTACTGTACTCGCCTAGATGATGATGATATCTCAATAAACAAATCACTGCCAAAGAGAGTGTTGTTGGGAGTCTCTTGTCTAGGAGTCTGAGAATGGTTATTCCTCAGTAACCTTCATTTGAAAGGCAGTTTAAAAACCACTTATTTAAAATACCTAGAAAAGTGAAGGCGTTCAGCACACATTTATAAACAGAAACAATGTGTACTTTCAGGTGGGCAGCCATGTTATTCTGAAGCGGCAGAACAAAGTTCGAGTCCGGTGGCGCCTTTAAGACCAACAAAGTTTCATTCAAAGTATAAGATTTTGTGTGCACGGCACACTGGCATGCACACGAAAGCTTATACCTTGAATTAAACTTCGTTGATCTTAAGGGTGCCACTGGAATCGAATGTGTGCTTTATACGCTTAAAAAAAGCTTTGCAAAGCAATTATTGCCGTCTGTCTGACCAAGAGAGATGTATAGATGGATTTAGTATCCTCTGTGTTAACTGAATGAATGAAAGAGTTATAGAAGTGATCGCCCAGTCCTTCTTCCTCACTGCTGTCATAGCCTGTTAAAATAAACAGGAGCCTTGTGGCATCTTCAAGACTAACAACTCTATTGTAGTGTAAGCTTTCATGGACATTTCTCAGATGCAGTGCAGTGGCTCCTCACCAGGCGGGCCTTTTATGGTGTGAAAAACATAATCAACCGTGGAATACAGGATGTACGAGGTGAAATGTAATTATGTAACTCTACTAGCTTAGCTAAGATGGTTACGCTTTTAATGGAAAGGGACACCCAGATTTGGTTAAGATGGTCAATATCTGTAGTGAGTTGAAAAATTCAAGTCCCCATTCAACCCGGGGGGGGGGGGGCGGATGAGATTATGTGAAACCATTTAATGAAAGCCACATGATATTTCCCTCACAGTCCTTGGGTGGCAAATTTTTCCTTGATACAGACTGTAGCGGGACAGGGATGGTGAGGAAGCCCAATGCTGACAGAAATCCCTTATGTTAGTGGATATCATTCTCTGGATCCAGGCCACTAGGTGTGAATAAAGTTTATGCTGAAATCAAATGTTGTTAATCTCTTAAGGTGCTACAAGACTATAACACAGCTTCTGTTGAGGAACTATTAATTTCACATGGAGAAACTATAGCTAGCTGGGTAAATGCAGATGGACATCTGGCTTCTTTGCTTTCCCTGCCAGAAAGAAGCAAGTGGAGACCATATAGTTTAGCTTCTCCCTGTACTCCACCAGTTTTGATGATCTAGTGCCTAGGACAGCTCTATAATGCCTTAACAGGAGTTATGCAGTTGCTGTTTAGTATTCTTCTAGCAAATGAAAAATTGGACTGAACTGTTTCAGCCTGCTTCACATTGGAAGTACAATATGAACAGGTGACGTGTTTTGTTCTGGCTGATGGTTCCTTCTCACTGTCCACATTTTATTTCTACGTTCCTTAGGTTTGGTCATGGAACATTCATGGTTTGCTTGGAGAACATTTACAAAAAGATCACTGACAAAGAGCTGAGATATGAGGCTTTGATCGGAAAACCTAGCGAAGTGACCTATCACTATGCAGAGTACCTGATCAGAACGCAAGCAGCCGCAAAACAATGGAAAAAGCCTATTCGGACCTTGTATGCCATTGGGTAAGTCCTACTATAGAAGAGACAGTTTATATTATAGAACCGACTATTACAGAAGAGCCAGCCAAAGCTTTCTCTCTCTATTTGCCATTGCCGTCTCCAAAAAGGAAGGGTTAGTGTTTCATGTAGGCTATTCCTACTGAGTTAAAGGATTTAATGTTGGCCTTTCCTCCTCCACAATTTTTTGCAAAATGTAGAAGTGGGAAAGCCCAGATGTTTGAGGGGATTATTTTTGTGGGCCCCTGAAAATAGCACAATCTAATCTGGTAATGTTACCAGCTGTTACCAATACTCTTTTGCAGGCATACTTACAGCCAATTAGGGATGCAGTCTGCTGGATACTTGTGTGTTATATAGCTATGTACTATGTCTGCAAACTTAGAACCCCTTGCTGTTTACGACTCCGGTTGCAAAAACAGTAAAGACAATAAATAAATAAACAAACAAATGTAGACCCCCCTTTTTTCAGTAATCACTCACTAGAAACCACATCTCCTGCCATCTGCAGTTAGCTCTGATGATGTACTAGTTGATAATATTGAAAGCTTATGGGCCAAAGTGTACTGACTTCAGCTTGGAAGTGGTGTCAGAGTAACTTGGTTAATCATGCATATCTTAGTAGCCATCAAACTTAAGGTGGTTTCAACTTGATTTGCTTTCCATTATTATACTCTATTTACACCCCTTCTGAACTAGTAGAAAAGAGCAAGAGTCCAGTAGCACCTTAAAGACTAGCAAAATATGTGGCAGGGTCCGAGCTTTCATGAGTCACTGCTCACTTCTTCTGACTCATGGAAGCTCCTACCCTGCCACATATTTTGTTAGTCTTCAAGGTGCTACTGGACTCTTGCTCTTTTCTACTGCTACAGACACACTAACACGACTACCCATCTTGACCCTTCTGAACTGAGAATGATGGTAGGTGTTTCCCCAAGGAGAGGGGCTGGAGAGGTTCGCTTAGCTGCAGAAATCCCCCCCCCTTCTCCCACTATACAGCCTCTCAGTCTTCAGCCCCTTCCATGTGGGTTTCGGACTTTCTTCACACCCATGATGTGTGAATGTGAATGCTGACACATCAGACTGTTTGCTTGTGTTGCTGTGTTACAAAGAGGGGGTGGTATAGATCTTGAGGAGCAAGGTGTTTCTCTCCTGGAAGGATGCTGCCAATCAGAATAGCCAGTGCTGAGGGAGATGGCCCAGCTCTGCTATAAGGCAGCTTCATTTGTTCAATACGACAATCCTGACTATGCTGGTTTAAAGCCGGAACACATATGGGAGGGCAGTCCTTGTGAAACTGTTAACACTTTCTTAATATTGTAATTCATGCCTATTGGTTGGTCTTTCTAAAGTACACTATACGAATGTTCTATGAAGGAGCTTGAAGCTTACTAACCTTTCACAGAGGTAATGAGAGATCTGTTTTACAGCTTGGGTCCCCAGGGGTGCTTGATGAGGAGCAAAAGATTCAGGAAAGAAGCTTAGATATTTGTACCCATCAAGCCCAGATGCTACCATATGCACCGTGTGTGCAGTTCCTCTCCAAATTCTGATTGCTGCAATATAATTCCGATAGCCTGGTGTTTTAATTGCACACTTAGTGAGATGCTTTAAGCAAAAACATTGTCCACACACTCAAAATAGGCTAATCCTGATGTTGTTTATCTGGCTGTCTAGGGATAACTTAATGACCGATATCTATGGTGCTAATCTTTACAACCGCTACCTTGAAGAGAGTGCCAGAAGAGGTTCCAAGGCACGTCTCCAGGCCAAAGCTGCAGGTGGCACAGGATCTACTGCCGTTTCTCAGGAAGATGACATCGATAACCCTTGGGAAAGTGAACTGGCATCTCCTGCTGCTGCCAGCTGCAGGTCTGTCCTTGTGTGCACTGGGGTTTCCAGCCCTCACACAGAGGTGCCCTCTGATATCAGGGAGACCATAACCAAGACTGTGTTCCATGGGCACAGAGATTTCAGGTTTGACCCTGCTTTAGTAGAACCTGACCATGTCGTGTCAGATGTTGATGCTGCTGTTGACCTAATCTTCCAGCTGGAGAACTTCACACCAGATGAAAATCACAGGACTCCCTAATGACTTCCTTAACAAGGTTTTCTCCTAAGAAGAGGGAGGGAGGAAACAGAGATCCTTAGCATCACACTCTTCCTAATGTGTTTATTTTTTTACCCGTAACTTTTTTAAAAACAACAACAACACTCCTGTGTGTTCTAACAGCACTTTCCTTACAATCTGGTTGAATCTGTGTTCTGACACCCTTCTGGTGGCTATTGCTGTGTTACAGATTGACAGCATAGCTCAGAGTCACATTCTAGAACTCTGCACAGAAAGATGTGGAATGTCCAACATTTGGGGAAGCAGAGAAAGCAAAAGGAAGTGTGCTTTAGTTAAGCTGCAGTTGAGTTTAACGGTTGAACTCATAAGGGATACTGCAGTGCTCTGTCCCACCAGCATTGTACTTTCCCTTGCTGCTGTTTCCATCTATAATGCCCTTCATTTCATTCTGTGGCTCTGTTTCCTTTATGGAAAGAAGATGTGGGACACTGGGGATGCACTCAAAGGGTATCCTGAAAGTGATGTGGTTGCTACCCTCCTTTTGGATTTCTGTTTGAACGTGGGTGACTTGAAGCACTAACTGAATTGAGGGGTCTAATGGAACAGTCCCTGAGCACAATTCAGTAGATGGAAAGTTGATGCAGCTCATTTGATCTGAGTGGGGTTTGAGCAAGAACAGATGAGCTTGCCCTCAAATTCCCTTCATGTTAAAGAGTGATCTCAGTCTTAAAGTTGTAAATACACTGACGCTTTATTAATAGTTTCGGTGTTCCTCCAGCATTGAACTTCAGAATGTGCTTGATGGGTGTTTCAGCCTGAAACTCCAAATCAGAATGGCAGTTACACACCCCTGTTTAAATGTTTTAATGAGTCATGTCCTGCCTAAGTACCATGTGTTTGGGTTTTTACAGGCTTGCTTTATGGGTGTAAACTTTTAAATGATAACGACTTATTTGGTATGATACCACTTTTATAGTTCATTCCGTTTAACCAAAGAAACTGTATGGTGAAATACTTTCTGTTTTTTTAAAGTGGACCTGCATATTATGTGTTTACTTATAACACACTTGGAAAGACGATGTCTGTGCGAGAGAGAATTTCTGGGTACCTCAGCAGCAGGGAGTGTTTTAGACAAAAATATATTTCTGACCAGTGCCAGATACTAGGAAGCAACAATCCAGCTGTCTTGCTTGCATGATCTAGACTGAAATCTGAAGGACTGCCAGTTTTAAAGCTACAGCTATTTGTAGTTGTTGGGTTTGTTTTTTTTAATCCCCGGAGGGATATTTTTATTATTTTTTTATAAGACTACAAACTACAAAAGAAATATAAGGGAGGGGACTACAACTAGGGATACAGAAAAGATACCCACACTAAGACTAGAAACCCAAGAGAAGGAGATCATTTCCGTGTTAAACTAAATGTTAATGCTTAAAGTGTTAGTAAAACAATATACCAGTAGAGTTCTTGTTTATCACAGCTTCAGTATTAATATGTTAGTTGTTATATGAGAGCTCTCTGAGCATCTTCTTTACTTCTTTGCTTCAAAAGGCAATTTTCAGAGTCCTTCTTCCTTTACTTCGGTTTTCTATCTCTGAAGTCGTATACAGCTTTCATTGCTCCCGCTCCCATTTCCACAGCAGAGTCCTCATCCATTCCAGAAGTAGCAGAGTCACTTGACTTGGTTTCTTCATCTTTAGATTCTTCCCCCAATCCCAACTGGCGTCTCAGGAACTCCTTGGCTTTAAAAATGGAGTCAATCTTCTCTCTTTTGTCGTTGATTTTAAAGATAACACCTTCAGGGACCGCCCATCTGTACTGAATTCCGTTGGTTTGAAGAAAGGAAATTAGTTCTTTATAGCTTTTCCTCTTTTGACGAATTTTAAATGGGATATCTTTTAAAGTCTTAATAATAGTATTTCCCAGTTTCAGAGGAGTTGCTGATGTTGCTTTTAAAATGGCATCTCTAGTCTGTCTTCTTGAAAGTCTGACAACAATTTCTCCAGGCAGGTTATTTTTTTTAATATAATTGGAGTAAGCCCGATAGGCAGCCTCCATATCTTTAATTATTTCTTCCGCTGGTAAACCTGTTATTGGAGCAATAATCTCACCAAGAGTCATCCTCAGATCTTCCTTTTCAGTTTCGGGAACTCCCTGGAATCTAAGAATCATGTTAGTCTTTTCCATTTGCAGTTGTAACAAACGGTTTTCTTGGAGGGTTTGTTTTGTTTCAACTTCCCCCATTCTTTTCTTCATTTGCTTATTTGCGGTATCCATCTCTGTGATTCTCTCATTCGCATGTTCCACTTTCTTTTCCGTTTCTGCCAGCTGGCGCTGCTGTAATGCGAAGTTTGGGTTCAGCAAGGTCAGTTGCTGGTTAATACCATTGAGTTCTTCCATCACCAGCTTGAGCATATCCGCTAACATTTTCATGACGTCTGCTCCCTCTTCCGGTTTTGGGCTCTGACTGCCTGGTTTCGTTTTAAACTTTCTTTGCGGGGCCGCCATCTTTTTCGTTTGCTTACAATTTCAAACCGCTTCCCCAGGGCTCCAAAAATCGTTACCTCACTATCAGCGCTCAGATAAGTCTCTCAGAACAAAATCGCTGTTTGCTTCCCCCCTTGCCCCTTCGATGCGTTTATCTGTCCATGCGCTTAAGAGGCGTCCCTCTTTGCGCTCCGCTTTTCCCACGGGGGGGGGAAGCTCTTTTTTTCTAAAATACTCAGTTTACATAGAACTCACGTTCATTGTTGGTCACTTCTCTGACCTCGCTCCCGGCATTCGATATTCCACTCGATCTCCAGCGCTTGTCCCGGTTGAATTAGCTTGCGCCCAAAGGCCACACAGCGGCAGGACCGTTAGGGCAGAGGGAAGCCTCGATTCTCCGGCATCAAGCCGTCGAAGAGGCTACCCCTCAAATGCCCTCTGGCCTGGAGCCTTTCGCAAAGGCTCTGTGGGGATGCCACTTGAGGTGGCACCCCTCCATGCTGCTGGTGTGCTAATCGCCTCCCCGAGTTCCGGGGAGAGCGACCGCCATCGCCAATCCACAGACCAGAAGTCGTTGTTGAGTTTTTTTTAAAAAAAACACACTTTGGTCTTTATGCTTTTGTGAACCTAGATGGGGCAAACACAGTACTTGTGTGGAGTAGTTTCCACACATTCTCCCCAGTTTCTGGGAAAATGCAGCCTTAAAATACCTGCATTTTGTAACGCCAGTGTTCTTATGGATAGTGTCAATTATCTTTAGCAGTGCCTTTACTGATTAACTGTCCAGGGTCACAAGAAAATGGTGTTAGACCTAAATAACACTTTTGTGGGCATCTAAAACTATTTTGCTGGACACCTTCACAGTTGTTTGTTGCCATGTAAAATGGTGTTCAAGAAGCATGTTACAGAGGAGTGGCACAAAAGTCCTGACATGGTGATTAAACTGTTATGGAGTTGTTATGTTACAGCATGTTCATACGGCACAAAAGCCATGGCATCTCATCACAGATCAGTTAGGGTTCTTATGACAAATGTTTACAGAGGTCAGGAGCTCTGAAATCCCAGAACTGATGAAGCACTTTAGCCAACAGTTCAAGTCTGGGTGCTCTTCACTTCACTTCAGTGCTGTTGAGCTTTTTGTTGTTGTGCTTTGTGTAGAGAGAGTGAAATAGAGCAAAGCACTAGAAATATGAATAAAGGTATGTATTCCAGAGTTACAATTTAAACACCAACAGACGGAACTGACATATCAGAGAGATTCACAAGGTGTACAATGATGAAAATTCAAAATGTATACATTGTTGTATATGTAGCAACATACCCAACATTCACGTCTAACGTGGATGTCATAGATTTATATGCAAGTATTGCACCTTTTGGTTTCTGAAACGTAACCTTTTAATACTCATTTTTAGACTTCACATTGTTTCATTTTGTATTCCAAGAGACGTTTTTGCCTCCACTTTTTGGAATTCTTAGAAACGACTTTTTAAATGGAAAAAAAAACACCCTGCAGTCAGAATATTTCCAGTTCTAAAGAACATACTTCAAACAAGGCATGTGTCTTGTTTAATGCAGAGCTAACAACTGTAGTAGTGCTTGAATGGATGTGGCACATAGAATATGTGCTTTTCAAGGCAGGCAAAGTAAACTAGGCTGAAGTCCCAGCCTTAGGCTACAAATTTAAGTAAGAAGTTGTCCAGAAGTTATCCCCTGACCCCTAAACATCTTTCACATCCTTTGTTCAGAGAGTGGAAAGGGAAGCACCACGAAGCACTTGGACTTCTGCAGTTGCTTTAGGAACTCTGCCTGCAGGGTGCCATCTTGAAGTGTTCCCCCCACCCCACCCCATCACTGCAGAAAACATTTGAAGCAAAGAAGGTTTTTTTTAAGGGTGGTAGATTGATCATATATATGGCTTGAGGAAGAGGGTGAGCAGAGGAGGTGGTTCAGTCTTTGGTGGTGAAGAGGATGAGCACAAAACAAGTGTGACATGGGAGGTTAGTAACTGGATCTCCTCACTTAGAACTTAATTGCAGGGATTTAAAATTTCCTTCCCATTAGATCAGAGCAGGGAAGGTTTTAACCTTTTCTCTCTGCACTATTTTCTTGGCGATTTTGTGGTGTGGACTAGACAGGGTAATAGAATGGGGGGGGGGGGGATCTGCACCTCTGCTGTGCCAATCAGATTTGGAGGCCTCTGCAGCTACTTTCAGGTGGGTCTTGAAAACAGGGCATCTGGACTGGTCTTCTGTTTCAACTCTTAAGGCACGTATGCCTTCGTTGGTTTGAAGCTGTCAAGGATGAAGGGAAGCTGGAGAGCCTGATGCTACAGGATGGAACTTATTGGCACAGGAAGTGAGTAGTCAAGGAGTTCAGGGATATTTAGAGCTAGCTGTTGAGCATCAAGACTCATAGAGAATTGGAGGGTCAGGCAAGGACCCTAACCAAGGCAGCTAATCTCCCTTATAAATAAAAGCCGAATGGTGGTGGCACTTCTCTAGAACATTCCACACGCTCCAAAATCAATTTGCTCTCTGATCTGTCATTCAGAGGGTCTCCCTATCCACTTGCTGCTTTGCCTGAGTCCTGCCTCCAACATTCTAAACAGTTTGCTGTTCCTCTCCCCCCCCCCATAGCCAGTCAGAACACAGAGGTTATTTGAATATGCAGCCTCATTGGCCTTTGCCTCGGAACACAGAGGTCATTTGCATATGCAACTTGATTGGCTTTTGCCTCTAACATTCTAAACAGTTTGCTGTTCTGAGGTAAAATGTGTCTACTCTTCAGGTGAGGGCTGGAGATCACTCAGAATTACAACTGCTTTCCATATGGCAAAGATCAGTTCCCCTGGAGAAAATGGTGGCCTCTGTATCCTTATATGCTGCTGAGGTGGCCCCCATATGCCAATGTGACATAGCAGTCAGGGCTTCAGAGTATGGGAGAGGCTGCAGGTGTGTGTGGGGGGTGGAAAGCTGAAGAGTGAGGGGAAAATAAAGGTAGGTTGATGATTGGCTGGGAAGGAGATAGGGTTGCCAACTCCAGGTAGGAAATTCCTGGAGATGTGAGGGATGGAGCCTGGAGAGGGTGAGTTTTCAGGAGGCATAGGACCTTGGACAGGTACAAAGCCATAGACTCCACCCTCCAAACCAACTATTCCCTTCTGGGGAACCATCATTGCCAATCTCCAGGTGAGGGCTGGAGATCACTCAAAATTACAACTGTTCTTTAGGGTAGCAGAGATCAGTTCCTCTGGAGAAAATGGTGGACTCAGTGTCATTATACCCTGCTGAGGTCGCCACAGCAAATTGACACTGAGTGTCCCAAGGCCGGGGCATTCGCCCAGAGCCTCTTTCTAGAGGCCGTTGTATTTATTTCCACAGTGGGCCTTTTTCCTAGTAGGGGTATATTAGGTAAGACACAACAACGCAGGGGTATTTACCCAGACTGGTAAATAGTGCAGCACTCAACATTTTTTATTTTTACCTGCATAAGTGAAGAACACCCATGCACTGGATGCAATGGGTAGCGTACATAGGAACAGATTCTGCTGGTGCTAAGTATTTTATATTCTTTATAAATGCATCTTCCTGTCCTTTTAGATCATTATATATTCTGATGTTATACAGTATCTAAAAGTACAGATGTTTTAAAGTGACAGATTTTTGACTGCTGAAAACTTGGTACCTCTTATTGCTGACTGCTTACAGGTACCCTTGCTGTCTTACTTTTTCTGTAAGGTAAGAAACAATTCAGTACTCTAAACTAAGTTCAGAAACTCCATCTGGTGAAGAATGCTGCAGCTCGACCGTTATTGAGAGTTGGATGGAGTGTGCATATTACTGTTATTCTGCAGTCACTCTGTTGGCTGCCCATCAGTTACAGGGATCAATTTAAACTACTGGCCATCACATACAAAGGCCTTCACGACATATCTGTGGGACCGCCTCTCCCCCTATGCCCCTCCAGGACAGTTTGGCTCATCTGAGCAAGGCCTTCTGCAGGTGCCACCCTGTAAATGGCCCAAGTCAACAATTGCCTATACATGTGCTTTCTTTGTTAAGGTACCCACCTTATCGAATGCCCTGCCTGAGGAGGTCAGGAATTCCCCACCCTCCTGACTTTCTGTAAACTATGCAAAACTGAATTACTCAGGAGGGCTTTTTGCACAGGAAATAGGGCTGTACTGTAACAAAATGGTTCAGAAAGAAGCTTGAGGTTAAGGGTTAGGGACTATACCACTGTCTATAGTTTGTACTCTGTTGCTGTAAGTTGGTTCCTACTGTGTAATCTTTACATTGTTTAGTGTGTCATATTAATACTTAAGCTTTTGCTTCACTGTTGTCTCGGATCTCTGGTTGGTTCAAGATTTTTACAGGTCAAACCCTATTACATCGACTGTTGCATGCCCCGTCCCGATGATTATGCTGAGTTATTCTGTGTAATCCACCTTGAGTACCTGCAAGAAAAGGTGGACTATAAATAATGTAAATAAATAAACTAAAGGAATGGAAGTCCTGTGTGTGGCCGCCAGCTACACGTTGCTGTAACCCTTTTCACTTTATTTTGAGGAGTGCGTGCTTTTGTATCAATTCTTCTTTGCTTTTCACAAGAAAATCTGAGCCTGGGTGTTCTTTCTTTTATATACAATACATTTTTATTAAGTATAAACAAACAACATGTGTTATCAACAAGAATAGGTGTACAGATATGTTTGTGATCTTTGAATAAATACAGAGTAAAAAATAACAATGCGTGTAAAGTAGGTTGCTATATTCGTATATAAATGCACACAGGAGATACAAAACATAAATATTGAAGTGAAACATATATCTTTACCCTAGTATTAAAAGATATGATTCGTAGTGTTAACTGAGATTCCATAATTGAGGTGATGGTGCATTTTCTTTACCACAAGTGTAGTACGTGTAGCCTGGGTGTTCTTGTAAGCTGCCATGAGACAAGCAGGATAAAAATTCTCTCAGCGAAACCAAGATTTCTGTTCACTGGATTGATCTCCGGGGAGGGGATGACAGCACATTGAGCAAAAGGTCTGAGTGAAGTAACTTTGAAGTTGTGGTGGTAAATCACAGTCACTGTGAGGATATTCCAGATATGGGGTTTTGTCTAATGTTTACAAAAGACGAGTTAATCTCATTTTCTATTGCACCCTTCAAGTCTTCCTCAAGTGCAGAAGCACAAGGCAAGTATCAGACAGTCAAACTTAATAGCCACTAATTAGTCTGCATTTGTTTCTGTCCTGACTTGATAGTGTCTGCTACATATTACTGTTCTGGCATTTGTATACCTCATTATTCAGCAAATACACTTTAGAAACCGTGTACAATCAGTTTACTTGTAACACCTGAATTTCTTGTAAAGCCCTCATTACTGCTGTGATTGAATATTTCATGTGTTATCCATTCTGTATTTTCAAAAAATGTTTTGAGCATCGTGTATCCATTCTGTGTTTTAACTGAGATTAAACTACACAGTATGCCTTCTTTTTGGGGTGAATGATGTATAGTCTTTTCACTGCTCCTGAGATGGCTGCAAAACTACATCTTGGTATCTAAAAAAAGGGTGACATAAAGGTAAAGGTAAAGGTAAAGGTTCCCTTGCTCGAAAGCCAGTCGAATCCGACTCTAGGGTTGCGGTGCTCATCTCCGTTTCCAAGCCGAAGAGCCAGCGCTGTCCGAAGACATTTCCGTGGTCATGTGGCCGGCATGACTAAACACCAAGGCGCACGGAACGCTGTTACCTTCCCACCAAAGTGGTACCTATTTATCTACTTGCAATTTCTTGCTTTCGAACTGCTAGGTTGGCAGGAGGACATAAAAGTGAGGTGCAAACATTTCAGGATGAATGCTGACCCAGGGCATCCTGTGAGTGGCTGCTCATCCAGCTGCTTCCAGTTATAGCTCCTAACACCATGAAAGAGGCCTCTTTTGGGAAGAGGGGGCTCAGTTTGATTATAATTTGTTTGCAACTCTGCATTCGGTTGGCCCAAGAACAGGTAGATTTGGTCCAAGCAAAATAGCTGCATTTTTATAGCTGGAGACAAATTGCAATGTGTGGGCCTAGAAGGCTTGACACTGAGTGCAGTCTACTTGAAACATAATGGCAGAACTATTAGGATTTCAGGCTAATCTTATTGTAGTTGATCCGATTTATGAACTAATTTGACAGCTCTAGTAAAGACACTTAAGAGCCTTTTGCTCAGAGTGAAAGAGGAGAGCGCAAAAGTGGGCTTGAAGCTCAACATCAAAAGAACTAAGATCATGGCATCCGGCCCCAGCACTCCTTGGCAAATAGAAGGGGAAGTCGTGGAAGTAGTGACAGACGTCACGTTCCTGGGATCCCAGATCACCGCAGATGGTGACAGCAGCCATGAAATTAAAAGACGCCTGCTCCTTGGGAGGAAAGAGATGGCGAACCTAAACAGCATGATAAAAAGTAGAGACATCACCCTGCCAACAAAAGTGCGCATGGTCAAAGCAATGGTATTCCTAGTAGTCATGTATGGCTGCGAGAGTTAGACTATAAGGAAGGCCGAGCGCCGAAGATTAGATTCTTTTGAACTATGGTGCTGGAGAAGACTCTTGAGAGTCCCTTGGACTGCAAGAAGATCAAATCAGTCAATCCTAAAAGAAATCAACCCTGACTGTTCCCTAGAAGGCCAGATAATGAAACTGAAGCTCAAATACTTTGGCCACCAAATGAGAAGGGAGCACTCACTGGAGAAGACCCTGATGCTGGGAAAGATTGAAGGTCAAAGAAGACGGGGATGGCAAAGGATGAGATGGTTAGACAGTGTCATAGATGCAACGAACATGAAATTGAGCAAACTTCAGAGGAGGGCGGAAAACAGGAAGGCCTGGTGTGATCTGGTCCATGGGGTCGCTAAGAGTCGGACTCGACTGTGCAACTGAACAACAACAAAGAAGTAGAAAGTAGGCGTGATTAACTTGACCTCTCTAGAGATAACTTCAACATATAGGTAGTCATTTTGATCCAAGGAGAATCAGGCTTGTGCTCTTTCCACCTCACTATACCTTTTCTACGTTCAATACTTTTGTCAGACCAGGTCTTCTACCTTCAGCTTCCAAGATGTCAAGCCTCAAAGAAGGCTAGATAGTGGCAACAGTCTCCTTGGAAATACACAATCAAAGTTGATTCCCAGAACTAAAGAGGGGGGTTTTTTTCTAAGCCACCCTCATCTTTCACTCCAACTTCTACAGTATCATAGGTCTTTCCTTTATATACTTTCATAAAGGTGAAATGCCTTCAGTGCTCCATTTAATGCAATTAAAAAAAGAAGAAGCATTTATTGAACTTTACAGTTACGTACAGGTATTTTAGCCTTATGTGGCCCAAAGCCACTACACTTTTGTGTAGATTAAAAGAAGCATTGATTATTTGCAATGATAAACGAAACAGCTGCACCGAAGTTGTGTTGCTAGGACTCTGCGGATCTGCTAAAAGCAGAGTAGGGAACCAATCTTCCAGTGGCTCTAACTTGGGGCAAAAGGCATCTCCACGTATACATGCAGTGCTGTGTATGAGGATTCAAGATTAATGATGCACTAAACTTTCAGAAAATATCTCCAGGTAGGAGGCAAGGATTTGCCATTTATTCCTTTCATTATCCATTGGAGGGCAGTAGAGCAAAGCAGTAAGTCCAAAATTGGGTGTGGAAAACTGATTAAAAAAATGCATACTTGATTAACAGTCTCCCAGGGGGTTATGCTAAAATTCAACTGTACAAGATAGAAATATTTATCTTGTTTGAATGTTCTTGGCTTGGCTTTCTGTACAAGATAAGAGTCCAGCCAGAATATTAGAGGCAAGCTAAAGATCCATTATGTGAAAAACACAAAAGCTTATACCCAGAATTAAACTTTGTTGGTCTTAAAGGTGCCACTGGACTCAAACTTTGTTCTAGTGATTCAGACCAACACAGCTACCCAACTGAACATATGGTTCAAGTAAAGGAATCCAGGATGTTACGAATAAGCTTTTTGACTTTATGGGCTTCTTGGGGTTTGTTTGGAGTATATAAGTATTCGGAGCAGCTTGATTCCTCTGCCTTTTTTGTCCTTAGCAGATATTTTGCATGTGCAGATTTTTAAAATCCTGATCTAATTAGCATCAAACTCCCATTCAATGTTATTAATGCTGTAATCTAAGGAAGTTATTCAGTATTTATATTTACATGAGTGTATAATGTTTGGGGCTGCGGTGGCTCAAGTGGTTAAGATGCTGAACTGCAGAGTGGAAGGTCGGTAGTTCAGCAGTTCAAGACCCGAGTGCCGCATGATGGAGTGAGCGCCTGTCTCCGGTCCCAGCTCCTGCCAACCTAGCCGTTTGAAAGCAAGAAATTGCAAGTAGATAGATAGGTACCTCTTCGGTGGGAAGGTAACAGCGTTCCGTGCACCTCGGCGTTTAGTCACACCGGCCACATGACCACGGAAACATCTTTGGACAGCACTGGCTCTTCGGCTTGGAAACGGAGATGAGCACTGCATCCCTAGAGTCGGATCCGACAGGCTTTCGAGCAAGGAAAGGCTTTACCTATAATGTTTGTAAATCAATACATATGCTTTTTTCTACAAAAGTTGAGTAGCTTTATGGGTCTTGCCTAACTAATTTTGCTATCATTTTATTTCTTCTTTATTCCTAGGATTCTGGAAACTACTTAAAAATCTTAAATCATCTTATCTTCCACTGCAGTAAGGAAGGTTAAAGAGGAGAGTCAGGCATTTTACATTTGCTGGTTCCTTCCCCAGTATCCTCTAAGAGCTTTGAAGAAATGCAGCAGGAGGATTTCTTAAAAGATTTAGGAATCTGCCAGTCATAGGTTTTCAAAAATAGCATCCTGGAACCCTAAGGAGGTCTGTCTCTTCCATGCTCTGCTAAGCTTTTAGAGGGTGAAAGCACTGGCAAATGTAAAGAGCTACTATAGTCTGACCTACAATAGGGAAGAGCAGTGTTATATACATCTCCAGTGGGAGATGCAGGCTTGGGTGGTGGATTATGAACAAAGTAATCAGATGAGTTTCACTAAAGTCTGCTTCAGTGTCACTCATGGCAATCTTCATTCAGGACTGCCTTCTTTTAGACTCCAGAGGCCAGTTGCCCCCAGTACTCCCTGACATTCTGAAAGGGTGCACGTTCCAAGAGTGTGAAATTAGGGTGGAAACAAAGGATCTATATAGTCTCAGATTATTTTGTGGGAGAGATATTTCCAACCTCCTTGTCTGCTGTAAAGTAGGAAGGCTAAATTATGTGGGGGGTTCTGCACAAATCACAGGCTCCCCTTTGTGTGAGCAGAAGTTAATTTCTTCTTATACATGGCCACCTCAGGGTCCAACCCTAAGAGGGTATGAACACCAAGTCTGTGGAAACACGATGCAATTTCTAGTGCAGAGCTGCAACTCTGACACTCATTATGGATTATCAGCTATGAAGAGGACAATTTGGGATTTTAAAATGGCCTTTTCTCAGGAATCTGGCTTCTGAATTCTATCACCCCTTCATTTAATACTTGCATGCACGCTGCCCTCACAATGGGTGCGTTCAGACGGGGCATTTACAACGGTATAGGTGCCGGTTGGAATTGGTGCACTTACTGGCGTTCACACGTAGAACATCTGCCTTCCGTCCCTAACCATTGCAAAAAGTTTTCAACCATTGTATTCTGCCACTAGGTCCTCAAGTGGTGGTATCCTGAGTGCAACAGTTGTAACCGCTTTTACCCCCCCCCCATCTGATTGCTCTCCACCATTGTAGTGCCACTTCTGTTTGGAAGCCCCCTCCCCGCTCGCGAAAGCTGCCTGAGACTTCCGCTTTTCGTCCACCATTTTTAAAAATTAAGTATGCGCATGAGCGGAGCTTCGCACCAGCGTTAATAAAACCAAAGCTTAACTGGTCACTCGTTTTAGCGTTTAGACGAGTGTAGGATCTCACGGAGGCCATTTTTGGGTCAGAAGTCCAAAGGGAAGTGTTTTGTTAGAGGGGCTGGATTGAAGGTGAAATAGTACATAGCACAGGTATCCCTCTTGTGCCGGAACTCATTTCACAATATTCACCTCAGGGGATGCTTCTGGCGGGAACCTGTCACTCTGCCATGTCAGCAGGGAAAGGGATGAACTGGAGCCACACAGAGACACTTGAGCTCCTGGCTGTATGGGGGGGACCTAGAAATACAAGAGCTGGCCCATAACAAAAAAAACCCCTGAGATCTTCCACAGGATCTCTGAGGGGCTTGCCGCCAAGGGGTTTACCCGTATGGCAGAGCAGTGCTGCAGCAAAACGAAAGACCTACGAATGAGGTTCAAAAAGGCAATGGCGGCAAACGAGACATCAGGGGCCTCATTCCATCCCTGCCCCTATTTCCCACAGCTGAGGAGGATCCTCCATGGGAGGGTGAGTGCGACGGGGAGGAGGCTGTCGCACAGTATTGCTGGCACCAGCCAGCAAAGTCTCCCTGCCAGAAGAGGGAGAGACCAGCACCCTTGGTGAGTATATATCTATGTCCACATACAATTGTGGGAGGGATCCACCACCAAGTCACAAAGCAACCCACCCCACACTCTCTCCAGCCCTGGCCCTCTGGTGACTGAGGTAATTTCTCCCCATAGTCAGTAATCTGGATTGTTCTTATAATGCTATGACAGGGGCATTTTGGCAACCAGAACATATAGCCATTCTCTATTGTAAAAAGTACATCTAGGCCTGTGGAAATTTTAAAGTACGTCAACATGACAGTATGCCATGATACCCCTCAGAAATATTGCCTTGCCAGCCATTCTGCCTTGTCCAGGATTTGACTCCTCATCCTTCCCATTGCTCCAATCACCTGTACCTCAGGAATGGCTGTGTGGTTGCCTCTAATATCTGTGATTCCTCTGTAGCACAGCGCGCAGTTAACTGAAGCTGGTAAATTGACATCAGGCTGCCTTTTCTCTTCATTCCAGAAGGAGACATTGACATCCCCCTGACCCAGGAGGCTGAGGATGATGCAGAGAATGAGGGAAATATGGAGGATCTCCCACCACTGGAAGGTGGGTATGGTGAGACCAGCTCTCAGGGGATGACTATCGCTATGGTTTATTTCTGTCCATAATGCTTCGCACAACCAACCCCCTCCGCCACCCAAAGTTTTCCCCCTGCCACTTCCCCCTGAGCATTTACTGGCAAATTGGCATTTAGTTTTGTGTGCACTTCTGCAAGATATGAGTCAAGCAGCTGGTATTGTCTCTCGTGTAACACTCCTATTCTCACCTGTGTACCACAGACACATCAGCCTCCACCGAGACAGTGGCATGTGGGAGTCCTGCCGCCAGAAACCCAACAGGTAAGTCTGAACTCTTCTCCATGGTGGTGTGGCATAGCAGGCCACAAGAAGGTGGTGAATGGAGACTAGGGCTGCTGCATGTCAACCACTCCCCGGCGTATCTTTCCCTTTTCTCTCTCCCAACCACAGATTTTCCACCTGCCGTGGTCATGTCGGAGCTCTCGCTGAAATCCCGCCGGGTCTATATTAGGGCCAGGACCAGGCGGGTTTCGGTGG
>NW_015163618.1:937656-964232 GCF_001447785.1 Gekko japonicus | reverse complement strand
TCAAGGGAGCGTGGAGAACAGACTCCATAGCTCCCAGCATTAATTGTTTGGGCTTCCATATCCCAAATCCTCCTCCGTACCACCTGCAAAATAGCTGTTTCACCACAATTGTACAGGGAGGCCAAATCAATTCCCATGGTTTTGATTTTCTCCACTATAATTTGTGACCAAGTAGAAATATATGGGTCTGCAAGAAGTTGAGCAATAAGGCTGTTAGGGGGAGAACTAAAGTGCAAATGCAACCAATATTTAATAGTGATTATCCATGCCCGAGATTCAATAAGGTGGGCACCTAACTCCGCACAAAGAGAAAAATAAGAAACAGAGTTAGGAAAACCTAAAATCCTACGGAAGAAGGTAGCACTTATAAGTTCTACTTTTTAATTAAAATTTTGGATCCATATAGGTACCCCATACAGCAAACGAGAGATCACAGACGCCTGAAAAATCTGGAGAGCTGCCGGGACAAATTGATTAGCTTTTAAATAAAAGAAACGAGATAAAGCTACATACATACATACATACATTGTTTATTACGGTCAAAGACCCATCAAACAGCATACAGGATCAAAAAAGCAATCCCAAGTTGCCAAAACATTAGAGAAAAGACATCATAAGGAGTATTAAGGCGGTGCTTGCGCTTTACAAATGCAATAAAAAGAAATTTAGCAACGTTCCTTGATATTGCTGTGGATTTATCTTCCAATAGATATTTCAACACAAGTTCCTCAGAATGGATTGGTAGTTGTCCTTGGACCCTAAATGACCTTAATATAGGTGTAATTAAGAGGGCTCTTTCTTCTGCATAATAGGAGCAATGAAATAAAATATGGGGGAGGGTCTCAATTGACTCAGAGGGGCATGAGCAAAGTCTCAAATGCCTTGGTATACTTTGGAATCTTCCAGAAAGAACTGCAGATGGAAAAGCATCAAATCTGGCTCTGGAGAAAGCCCATCTATGGTTTGGGTTGGATATACTGGCTAAGTATAAAGGAGTAGTCATATAAAGCTGCAATCTTATTCCTATCTTATAAAGCTGAAATCTTATTCCTAGCTAGGCTGAGGGAATGATCTCTGAGGGCACCAACTTAAGTTGTAGTGAAACAAAACCCCTAAATATCTAAATGATTTAACCTGTAAAACCAGTATTAGAACCTTCCAGTTGTGTGGTTTCTCTTTTTTCTTTTTTTCAGTGTTAATTGTTCTACATGTTTTTGTCTGCTTGCTTTGTCAGGCGTGCCTCTGCCCTCAGAGCTGTTGTCTGGTAAGCTGCCTGTTTTAGCCCCACCTGTGTCCAGCAGGAAGGAATGACCTCCATGGCTGCTTTGCAGATACCTGAGAGAGGACCCATGTTGTGCTCCTATGACTGACTTAAGTAGCTCCCTCAAGTGCGGCTCCCTCAAAAGACCCTCCCCTGGTTTTAGTAGGGGATGCAGGGCCAAACACAATCCAGGCATGTCCTTTTTGAAAAAATAAAACTTTTTACATTACTTTGGAAAACATTAAACAATTAAACCAATGAAATAATTACAAACCTTCAAACACAACAGGATAACAACAACAACACAAACAAACAGACTACTCCCCCTCTGCCCCAGCTTCCTCCTCACGCTCCTCCGCCTGGGCTGCCACTGCTGCGGTGAGCGGGATGCCCTGAAACACTCTGCGGAGTCTCAGCATTGCTCGCTCCATGACCTCGATGCGGCGTGTCTGTGTGTCCTCTGAAATAACAAGTAGGTGCTCAGCATTAACACCATTATGCACAAACGTTATCCAAAAACCACATGCCCCTGTAGCCACTATGACTGTGAACATGATAGGATGCTCAAAGGGACAACTGAAAGCCACTTTAAAGTGGGTTCTCCCTGGCCAAGGGACTCAGTGGCCAGATTCCCTGAGCCATGACATACCCTGATTGCACAATGGCCAGGATGGATCCCGCTCCTCACCTGAGGAAACTTCCCAGAGCACTAGTCTAGACACTGGCACTGTTGTGGTTGTTGTTTTTGTTGTTGTGGGTTTTTTAGGTACACCACACCAGTGGCTGCTGTTCAATCAAACCTGTTCTGATAACTGCTCGTGTGCCCTGGCTGTCTCTCATATTCCTAATGTTGATCACAGGACCAGGCAGGAAAGGATACTCACGGTTCTGGCGAGTCATTTCAACACTTGCCCTGAGCAGCTCCACGCTGGCCTGCAGCTGCTCAAGAGTGGCCTGGATGAGGTCCAGCCGCTGGTCTTGAGTTGGGGGGGGAGGTTCCCCTGCAGCAGCCCGGCCCCTGTAGCTTGGTTCACCTACTCCTGCAAGAGAATTGTTAGCTGTTAGGATGTGCAATGTTATTCCTCGGCAAGTCAAGTAATGGCCATTGCTCTTACCACTTGGGGACTCAGAGGTGGCTTCTGGTGCCAGTTCCTGCCCCCCTGACTGGGTGGAGGTCGTCTCTGTGTCCACTGACCCTAAAATGAGTGGTTGAAAATTAAAGGTTAATTTTTTGTTGTTCAGTCGCACAGTCGAGTCCGACTCTTCGCGACCCCATGGGCCAGATCACACCAGGCCCTCCTGTCTTCCGCCGTCCTCTGAAGTTAGCTCAATTTCATGTTCGTTGCATCGATGACACTGTCTAACCATCTCATCCGTTGCCGTCCCCGTCTTCTTTGACCTTCAATCTTTCCCAGCATCAGGGTCTTCTCCAGTGAGTGCTCCCTTCTCATTTGGTGGCCAAAGTATTTGAGCTTCAGTTTCAGGCAGGCAAACGTTTACACTTCCCATGCCCAGGGATGCTTAACCTCAGTCAGGTGCTCAGGTTTACATCCCAATACGGTTACCATTCCAGGCACTGATCCTTGTGCATGGACAGATGACTTCCCAATAATACATTTAAATATACCTTGATCGCTCTCCAGAGGGGATCCTGTGGTCTGTACAGCCACACTCACACATAGTCCTGTTGAAAATGACACGGGAAATATGATTAATATATGTTTTCCTGTGTTCTCTCGGCCAGGTCCCCCTTTTACACACTGTAAAATCTACTGAGGACCCACTTACCACCTCTCCTAGGGTGCAAGGCTATTCCGATAGTGCTTTCCCAATCTACAGCAGGACACCCAACAAACTCCACAGTTCAGTCATGTGAGGCAGTGAAAACCTCACCAGACCATGCTACCTTGACCTCATGATAGGGATTCCAATCCAACTTTACCTGTAACCATTGCTCCCTCTCACTGGAGGAGTCTGTGAGCTGGAGGCTATAGAACTGCAATCCTGCTTACAGTAATTCAGCTTAGAGGGAACACTGGCTGCAACTGGCATGGAGAAAACAGACACCCACAGGCACCAACTTCCCAGATCTGCATTCATCTTTCAGGAGGTCTGCATTGCCAGGTTGCAAAGCACATCACTTGTCCTGAACCTCAGTACAGTATAGCATCAGTATAGTATATGGGCACCCACACAACCTGGCTCCACTTTGGTATTCTCAAGAAAACCCTGGGAGGTTGGTTAGACTGAGAGGAAACCTACAAGATTCTGCATCAGAGTGAGATCTCCTTGACTGCCACAACATTAGCAGGGCTCTGAGATATGTTTCCCTTCCCTTTCAGCCTGTGAAATTTTTTAAAGAACTTTGGATTGTCTTCGTGGTCTCTGTGCTTCACACCAATGGGTTTAGTGCGCACGCGCTGAACCAACCGGTGCTGTAGCAAGCTCTTTTCAACGGATTTTCGTGCCCAGCCCCTCCGAGCATGCGCAGGAACCCCACTGCGCATGCCCAGAGGGACGGGCGCGGACATCCCACCAGTTCTCTTTCTACCGCCGTGTTGAAAGGACTTACTTTGCTTTCGTCTGTGCCGGATCGCTGTAGCTGCCCTAGGGCCTTCCAGCTCATCTCCTCTGCTCGTTTGCTTCTTTTTGTTTCTTTTCGCTTCTCTCCTAAAAAAAACAAAAAAACCCTTTATTTTCATCAACTCTGAGGGGAATTTTTTACCTCAGGCCTTCGCCCCCCACCCCCTCTCTCTTCAGCCGTGCTGGCTAAAAATTTTTCCCTGCCCACTCCTTGCCGTATGGAGAAGAAGTGGGGTATTTTCAACCGTTGTACACGGTGTGGAAGTAAATTGGCTCCCCCTGACGGCCATAAGCTGTGTTTGTTCTGCCTGGGGCAGTCTCACAAACCAGAGACTTGTAAACATTGCGCCAAGTTCTCTAACCAGACAAGAAAAAATCGGGCGGCTCGCCTAAGGGTCGCTTTACTGGAATCTGCTCTTAACCCGCCTTCCACGATGGAAGAACCGCCAACCACATTGCGGACGACCATCGGTACCGACCAATCGACGTCGACGAAATCGACATCGAAAGCACCTTCTAAGACCAAGACGCAGGCAAGCACTAAGCAGAAGCCCGCGAAATCTCTTGCCTCCAAGAAAGATAAATCCACGAAGACGGGTAAGGCAGTTCCATCTGAAGGACTTTCTCTGCAGCCTCCGATGCCGAATGTGGAACCAGTGGTAACTGTGGTATCGATACCGGAGCCTCAACCTCCGCCAATATCACATGTTGATCTCTTGGCCTCTCCTATACGCCAACAGATACCGGAAGTCATCGATATCGACACGGCGGAACTCATTAGTCACCCGATATGTGCAGAGTTTTCCCCTGCTCACTCTACTTCATCGGCATCGATGCGTTCAGTGACGCCCGACATCGGCGGTCATCGGCATCGACCAAGGTCACACATGGAGCGTTACCATCCCTCTCCATATGTCCAGCCGATCGACATCGAAACTTCTGGATACCGACATGTATCCCAAGGGCACGCTTTGCCGAGGACTAGGAGTCATTCCCCTAGATACCGAAGACCTCTCACATGGGATGAAAAGCAGATGAGATATTTATATGGGCCATACCATCCACCAATGCCATGGCTCACTCCTGCTACCTATTCAGACTGGGACCGATATTCCATCCGGTCTGAACATAGGTCTTGGTCGCCTACTAAGTCAAGACCATCTGCAACAATTTCACGCCCTCCTGTTGCTGATGTGTCTCGAGTGGATCCGTTACCTCCTCCATTAACCTTGGAGAATCAACCCACTATACCTACACCAAAACCAAAGGTGCCTGCGGTGCCAATCATCCCAATCACACCTCAAACTGACTCAGAGCAAGATTCATCAGATGCTCCTGAGAATGAATCGGACACAGATGCGTCCTTACTACCTACTTCTCCGGACCACACATCTCCAACACCAGACGTGTCTTCAGACTTACCGATATCTCCGTCTGATAATCTACACACCTACTCTGATTTGATTAAAAGGATGACCATTGCCTTGAACCTCTCAGTCGTTCAAAAACCTCCTCAATCCAACGATGCTCTCTTTGACGTGGTCCAGTTGGATACATTCCCTGTGGTGGCACTGCCCATGTCATCTGTTCTGCTTCAAGCAGCCAAGTCTCCTTGGAAAAATCCGTCGTCTGCTCCTGTGTCTACCCGCAAATTGGATCATATGTATAAAATTCAAGATCCTGAGGCAGACTTCTTATTGACACATCCAAACCCAAACTCTATGGTCGTCCAATCGTCTTCTAAATCCCGGAGAACTCACGCTACGCCCTCCGACAAAAAAGGAAGAAAGTTGGATGCGTTTGGACGTCGCTTTTACTCTTCAGGCGCATTAGCTGTTAAACAATCAACCTACTTGGCTTGCATGAGCCGCTATCAATATTCCCTCTGGGAAAAGTTCACAGATTTATTCGCCAACCTTCCGGAGGACAAGCAGCATCAGGCCAAGGCGATTCAGAAAGAAGGCATGCTAGTCGCTAAGCAGCAACTAACAACTACTAAGCATGTCCTGGAAGCATCCTCTCGGACCATGGCATCGGCAGTGGCGCTCAGGAGGCATGCATGGCTGCGTAATACAGGTCTTCCTCCTGACACCAGGTCTCATGTCGAAGATATGCCCTTTGATGGGTTGGGTGTGTTTAATGCCAACACGGACTCCTCCCTACAAGAACTCGATAAGAGCATCAAAGCCTCCAGAGCACTGGGAGTGTCATATTCTACCAGACAGCCCCAGCGATCTCGCAATTGGCCTAAACCGTGGCAACGACGCACACCGTCACACCAGTCTCCTGAATCCAGGTGGAGACCAAGATCGTACTCTGGATCCCAGAAATCGGGCTACCAGAAGCCTAAATTCGGCACCACGCAGCAGGCTTCTCGTGGCAAACAAACCAAACAAGCCTCCAAACAGGGCTTTTGACTTCCCTATCCCCGAGTCAGCACCCGAGTTTACACCCACTCGCCTTTACCCCTTTCTTCCCACATGGCGTTCAATAACATCGGACGAATGGGTCCTCTCCATCCTGACCAGAGGTTACAGAATCCAATTCCAACAGAACCCCAACATATCAGTCGTTGTCGTCACGCCACCCTCCCCACCCCTCCTCCGGGAGGTATCCCTCCTTCTGCAAAAGGGAGCCATCAAGTGTGTACCATCGCACCTCCAAGGGAAAGGGTTCTACTCCCGGTATTTTACAGTGCCAAAACGGGACGGTGGCCTACGACCCATCCTAGACCTACGGGGACTCAACCATTTCGTAGCTTACCATCGCTTCCGCATGGTTTCCCTCCAGCAAAGGGGTTTGGATGGCTACCCTGGACCTCCAGGATGCATACTTTCACATCACTAACCACCCCTTCTACCGCCAATACCTACGGTTTGCGATTGGCCCAAATCATTTCCAGTATACGGCTCTTCCATTCGGTCTGTCAAGTGCTCCACGAGTGTTCACAAAAACTATGATAGTTGTGGCGGCATTTCTAAGACTCTGAGGGATTTCGCTATACCCTTACATCGACGACTGGCTTATAGTCGCTTCTTCGGAGACAGTCCTGAATTCCAATGTCCGGGAGATGTTGTCCCTGCTGACCAACCTAGACCTGCAGGTCAATTACCAAAAGTCGCACCTTTGTCCACTTCAGCGAACCCAATTCATAGGGGCCGTGTTGGACTCGAACGCATGCATGGCTTTTTTACCAACAGACAGGGCCGCAGACATAATTGCTCTGGCCACTCAACTTTGTGCGGACCCTACCACCACAGCCTACAAGATTCAAAGGTTGCTAGGTCTTATGGCCGCGACGACTGCAGTATTGGTCTTCACGAGGCTCAAAATGCGACGGCTGCAACTCTGGTTTCTCCGCAATTACAGTTCTTCTATGAACGCCCACATAGTCACGCTCTCGCCTCCTTCTCAAGTCCGGGATTCGGTGTGATGGTGGACGCTTCCATCCAACCTTTTACAAGGGGCACCTTTTCACCCTCCGTCACCAGAAATCGTCATAACCACCGACGCATCTATGAGGGGCTGGGGCGCCCACTCCATGGGTCACTCTGTGGGAGATACATGGGATGTAGAAGCAGGGAGACATCATATCAATTTCCTAGAGCTTCTGGCCGTCCGGCATGCAGTAGCCAGTTTTCTCCCTTTGATCGAAGGGAAATGTGTGAACATCCTCATGGACAACACGACAGCGCTGTCATATATAAACTGGCAGGGCGGCACTGTCTCCACCCGACTCTGCAATCTCGCAATAGATCTGTGGGACTTCTGCGTGGCCAACAACATTTTCATAGTGGCAACTCACATACTGGGAAGACTAAATCTGGAGGCGGACCACCTAAGTCGATCTGGTCTCAGCCTTCATGAATGGGGGATAAAACATTCTTATCTCCTCCCAATCTTCCAGAGGTGGGGGACTCCCCAAGTAGACGTCTTCGCCACGAGAGACAACAGAAAATGTCACCTATTCTGCAGTCAGGGAGGTTACGACACCCAGTCTTTAGGAGACGGCCTCCTCTTCCCGTGGTCCACGAAACATCTATATGTTTCCCCCACTGCCTCTACTTCCCAGGGTTGTCCGCAAGATTCTTAAGGAGAATGTAGAAGTGTTGCTCGTGACACCGTGGTGGCCCAGGCAGCCCTGGTTCTCAACGCTCCTGGAACTGTCTCAGGGAACCTATTATCACTTCCCTACGGCCTTGGACCTCCTATGCCTCACCGACTCCCCGGTACTTCACCACAATGTGAAAACGCTAAAGCTGACGGCATGGCGAATAGAATGACAGAATTCTCCGATCGTATAGCACATGTTTTGCTAAATTCAAGAAAACCGTCTACTCGCAGGTCTTACGACTGCAAGTGGAGGAAGTTTTGTGCCTTTATCGGGGCTGACACATCTCTTGCCACATCAGCTGGGCTAGAAAAGTTTTTTTCATTTATTTTATCCCTTGCTGACTTGGGTCTCTCCCATTCCTCGTTACGAGTTTATTTGGCTGCTTTATCAGCATTTCATGTTTAGGTTGACGGCTGTTCTCTGTTCACACATCCGGTCACCAAACGTTTTCTGAAGGGTTTGTTACGTCTCTACCCTCCAATCAAATCCCCAGTTTCCCCTTGGAACTTACCTCTGGTCTTGCGCCAACTGACGCGGAAGCCATTCGAACCTCTCGCTACATGCGAGTTGAGGCTTCTGGCTTGGAAGGCGGCCTTTTTGACTGCGATCACTTCAGCCAGATGGGTGGGAGAACTGTTAGCCTTCCGCCATGACCCACCTTACTTCTCTGTACTCCCTGATGGGATCCGTTTACTGCCGGACATATCATTCCTACCAAAAGTTGTCTCAGAATTTCATTTACAGGCTGAGGTCGTCCTACCTGATTTTTACCCTAACCCTATGTCGGATGAGGACCGATTGATGCACACATTGGATGTCAAGAGGGCTCTCTTGTTTTACCTACAAAGGACACAAACAACTCGGAAAGATCCTCAGCTATTCATCTCATATGCCTCCTCTCGATTAGGAAGCCATATTACATCGCAGTGTCTGTCCAAGTGGATTGTTAGCTTGATTAAGCTATGCTACCTCTTAGCAAAACAGCCATTACCTGGCCCTATCAGGGCTCATTCCACCAGAGCTCTTGCAACGTCCACTGCATTTCTCAAGGGAGTGCCAATTCAGGACATATGTAAAGCTGCAACTTGGGCAACGCCTAACACCTTTATCAGGCATTATGCCCTAGACGTCCGTAAAACCAATGCCACCATAGGACGTCAAATTTTGTCTTCAGCCCAGCGATAGTCATCCTGCCAGCACCCTCCGCCAGGTAGGATACTGCTCGCTAACCTCCCATTGGTGGGAAGCACAGAGACCACGAAGAAGATAAACAGGTTGCTTACCAGTAACTGGTGATCTTCGAGTGGTCATCTGTGCATTCACACCACCCGCCCTCCTTCCCCGCTGCTGTCAGCTTCTACCTTATTGAATGGGGTTGACTTGCGGCGGTGCTTGAAGGAACTGGTGGGATGTCCGCACCCGTCCCTCTGGGCATGCGCAGTGGGGTTCCTGCGCATGCCCGGAGGGGCTGGGTGCGAAAATCCGTTGAAAAGAGCTTGCTACAGCACCGGTTGGTTCAGCGCGTGCGCACTAAACCAATTGGTGTGAATGCACAGATGACCACTCGAAGATCACCAGTTACTGGTAAGCAACCTGTTTTTCCTTTTACCCAGCCACTTTTCATCATCCCATATGACTCTGGCATAGACGTGCCAGAGCTCCACTGACCGAGGATAGACCCACCACCTACGTGGGGCCCGCTGCTCGGTCAGTGTCAGGAGACATGCCATGTCGAGGGACTCTGTCAGGACAAAGTCCCTTGCTCTGGCTCTCCTCTGCATGAGGTAACATCTGACCACCATCAGCCTCCTTACTCTAATGGTACTGAGCCTGCCGAGCAGGTGACTGGCCACCGAGAGGAAGATCTGGGCTGTCATGAACGCCACCAAATGCTGCTCCTGAGGGGTCATGTTGCTCTCTCAGTGCGTCAGATAAGAGCGGGAAAACCAGGAGTGGACAGTTCCGGCGGATTGATACAGGTATGTGAGTTAAATCCCAGAGCTCTACGGAAGCGTCATGCCAAGGCTGTGATTCGCCCCGTTGGCTTTGCGCATGCACGTAGATTTTTCACATTTTTGCGGATGAGTGCGCATGAGCAAGCTACAAAAATTTTTTTTAATGAGTGTGAACAGGCATATGCCAATGTGCTGCGCTGTGAGGGAGGTAGTGTGATCGCGTTTCAGCCGGCATAAACTGCACCGGTCTAAACGCACCCAATCAGTGCTGTGTGATTCCCCCCCCTCCGCTGTTGGACTCCATTCCATGTCAGGCTAAACCCTGTGGGCTGCTGGAATATTCAGCTAAGCTAACGGGAAGGAGCATTTCAGTCATCTGTAACCAAAGATTCCAGTTTTGTAGTTACCTCTGCATTTTCCCTCTACAGCTCAGTTTTAAATAGGGGGAGTAAATGGGCAAAACCACTAAATTGGAGGAAATTTTGTTCCTTTGACTTGTCATTTGATTTTAAATGCTTGGTGAACACTGACACAGTAGTTGTGGGACATACAGCCAATAAGCAGGCTACTAATAGTCAAATGCTCCTTTTAATTTTAATAATACACAATACAATGTATTTGCTACAGACATGGCTAAAATTTACAAAAAAGTAGGTTTCATAGTTTTTAAAAATATTTTTTTTATAAATTCATAAATAGAAGACAGTAAAATATCAAAATTGACTATTGTATGCAAGCTTTGTTCCCTTGAAATCTTGCATTCAACCTTTTCCAGTAAACATTTCACTTGGAAAAGCAAGACAGTTGCCAGTGATCAGAAAGATGGGCTCTGTGCCTGTTCCCAGAAGTCTTGATTATTATTAGAAGCAATAAAACAGTTCTAGAAAATGCAGAACACTTCAGTAACACTGGAGTACTTCAAAGCCTTAAATCCTTTTGGAATGAAGTGAGTGAATTCAATATGAATTAGAGCTCTCTCCCCACTAAGTATGTGAGCCAGGCCTTCTCATTACAGCTAGTGGAAACTGTGTGTCCCTGGGACACAAGATTTTCGAATCACCCATTATCAATAAGCGAGGCACTATTACAGAGCAGGAAATGCCACGGACAACACAGCACATGAGGAACCTCCAAGGACTGAACCAGCATTCAACACTATTGATTTCTTTAAAAGTAAGTTCCCCATTTCAAAAATAATGCCACTAGTTCTGTTAGATCCCAGCCTGTGGCAGCAAGCGCAGCCCCGCATCCGCTGGAGTCTCTAGCACTCTTGCACTTTTCTTCAAATTTCACTTTCAGGTTGTGTCCTACAGGCCAGACGAAGACTTTTTCACTAAAAGCAATGGATTGTCATGTAATACAGGTTCACATTTGAATCATGGGAGTAATCTTGCACTTGTCAAGTTCACCTTAATGGGTGTAAAGGGGGAGGCATGGGCAGTGGACAAATGGCAGAAATGGTCAAGCAGCCAAACAGAAGATGAGCTGTGCATTATGTACAATTAAACCATTGAATGTAAACTGAACTAAGGATGCTATCTGGGCTGACCTGCTATCATCAAAGTATTTGTTGATATACTTAAGTATGTAACCTACTCAAAAGCAAGTCACACACAAGGTCTGCTACAATCACTGGAGCTTAAGATAGCTGTCACTAGTGGTATCACAAAGTTGTGATAATAGCTCACTAAAAATGGTCCATGTCTAATATTTTATCTCAAGTTAAGCCCTTGTGCCTTGAACGTATTAGTCCATTTAAAAAAAGCATGTATTTTGAATTTTTGTGCCTGCACACTCTGTTTGCCTTTGTCAGATTAGGTAATTGAGACTGGTAACCACTCTTGGTGCACGCTCAGAAGTTGATCACTATAATACCATAATTGATCATACTATAACTAACAGGAACAGTTTACAAATTTAACTATAACCAGAGGAGCTGCTTGTGCTGCTACTGCCTTCTCCACCACCACCACCACCGTTGCCCCCCCCCCCCATAATAATGCTGGTAACATGGGTAAGTTGTAGTGAAGGAGTTTAGGAAGAGGAAAGGGAGCATCATGTGGCTTCCTAAACAATACTCTTACGCTCACCCTGCACCTACACTACAATTCCCAAGCAGCAGTGCAAAAAGCAGTACATGCAAAACAAGAAAGCCAATTTAAATCTCTTAACAGAAAGCCACCTTTGTTGAATGTTCACAAATTCCACATGTTAACTGGTGATTTGGTTACGATCTGAGCCACAGAGAGTTTGCCCATCACTGCTATTAACTAATTTGTCCCAATGGTTTCAATCTGGCTTTAAGCATAATTCTAAACGTGTTGGTTTTGGAAGCACCACTGATTTCACTGAGACTGACACAAGTCTGTACTGGGCACAACTAGGTTTCTCTGGACTTGGGGCCTCTATTTTTAGATTATGTTTGTTGCACAACAGGAAGTCCATATCTGTTTCACTTCTGCCTTTCAATTTCAAGACACAGCTTCTTGTCATAAAGGCATCTCTTCTTTAGTGCATGAAGCAGTTGAGGGAGACCATTTTGCCCTGAATTTTGAGACTGAAGTTTTCCGGTGTTTCTCCAAATTTTAACCACACCATTTTATATGGGTCTGTTTTAAGGTCTTAATGTCCCACAGATGCACAATTCTGAGTACCCAGCAATATTCGATCAGCCTGATCCAGAAATAAGAGCACGCACCAGTGCCTGAAACAGCAGAGATTCACATTCCTATTGGCATTACAGCTGAACGACAACTGGATACTCATCACAACGCAGACACACTGGAGCACTGAGCTGTCCAGGCGGTTCCTGTCTCACCAGACAGATCAGTGCGCAGCTGGCTGCTGCGGAAAGCAGACCTCTTGAGGGATTGGGGATGCCTAGCTTCACTCAGGGAATGCTGTTCATTCATTGTCCGTCAGGAACTGAAAAACTGCAGAACAACAAAAGAGGCAGTGGAGTTTTCTTCTGCTGCAAAAGGAAAGGTGAGGCGGTCGTGTCTCAGAGGGAGAAACATATTGTCTGTTTGGTTAACACAATACAAATAATGTAAAATTCTGCATGCTGAAATCTCACTTGTACCTTCGTAAGAGGCCTCTGAGTAGTATCAATATAATAGCATGCATGTGAACCATTCATGCAGTGTTTGTCTTGACATACAGAGGAGCTAAAATAACTGCATAAACATTTTCAGTGACCATAATACCTAAGCTTTCCAGATTGTCTCAGTAGGTACTGTACCCTGTAGAATGCCTTACTAGCTGTACGAATTAATAAGAGCCTAGGGTTGCAGTGCAGTGAGGTAGAGTGCTTACTCCTCAGTCTTCAATATGTGTGTGGAAGTAACCTTGTTATTTGCCCAGAAGTTACATCTACAGAAGTTACCATCCACTCAACTCCCCATCTATATTTGGCATCATTTCCTTTCACTCTGCTCTTCCCAGTCTAGTTTTTCTTCAGTTCTGCCCATCTGAGCAACTCAGAAACTGCTGCCACCAGAAACAAGAAGCCCCTGCACAGGGCCAACAAAGACTGGGTGGCGTAGGAAGAAGGGAAGGGAAACAGACAGAAGCGAGAGAGGCAGGAAGCTGCTGCTCCTCCTGCAGTGCCTATCTTGAAAGTTTTCAAAACCAGCAGAACAGCAGCAGAGAGACATGCCACAACACCCCAAACCTTTGCTTGGTAGCAAAGATGATACATTAGAATGACTTTGCACATTAACAAAGAGGCCAGGTAAGGTGGAACTTAAAGAATGAAGTCTACCTTTGAGAGGGGCAGGAACTTCTGGCTTTCAAATTAGGCAGGACTTCCCATAACACAGATGTAACTTGCAAAATTCTTTCAATGTTTGTATCCACAAACACCCAATCTAGTATGGTGCCAATGTCAAGAGCAACATAATGGGTGTCCATGTCCACATATTTCCAATATTACCCTTTTTGTTATTCCTTTGAAGTTTTATATAAAACAAAAAGGAAAGGCACTGTACTAAATAGGCATTGAGCACTAACAGATATTTGCATAGACTATACATTATGATGAACTTTGCCAACAGGTTCATAGACTTGCTATCATAAAACAAAAAAACCAAGATGCTTTGCTATTTGAAAAGTAATATTTTTGTGGATAATCACTCTCCACATACAGCTGAGAAATCAATAGTAGAGGCTGTATTTTCTTTGCTTTATCACAAAGACTAGATTTGATCTTGTACGCCAGTAAGGAAACAGTTCTTTTTACATCTTCTACAATATATAGCCTTATACTGGAAATTCTGAAACACAATAACTACAACAACTTTGTTTTAAGGCTGAGCAATGCCTACTTTGAACAGAACTTTATCTAAAATTCTAAGCAGTCCTTCAGACAGTCTAGTTAATCTTCAGCTATCAGGAAACAGTTTGCTAATGCTTATGCCATAAACTCCAGTCACATGCTACTAAATCACTCACTTCATGTGCATCACTGCACATTTACACTACAAAACAACCAAGTTAATTTGGACACAAATAGAACCCAATCTTAAGTGGAATTTGCATTTCTTTTTTAAAAATGGACAAAAAGCATCCAATTTTAGAGGGTAAAACACAATGCAACCCATTTTGAACTGGAGCATGTATTCAAAGGATTCTGTGCCATAAAAATGCTTCTTGTGCATAATATACACCACAAAATGTGCTCCTTGTAAATGAAGTTTGACATTTGAAGTGTCTCTAAATCTGAGAATGTTTTCCATACAGTTCATCATCCAGTATCATCCTCAGAATCTGGTGTATGTCATGTGCTTTCATTGGTATATCTGAAACTTTTCTTATTGAGCCTAAGTTCTGTACTTGACAAATTCAGATGCACGAGTCCTACTCTTCTGCTTTGTGTGTCTTTGGTCATACAAATGTGTTGAATTCTGATCTAACAGTGATGAAAAAGACAAATTTACTGTGTTGTCGAAGGCAACCCGGAAAATCTACAGCAACTAACAAATTTACTATTTCAAATGAACTGCACCTTTACAGTACTGTGAAAGAAAAGCTGAAGACAGGCAAAGCAATTTTCAGGTGTGCAATCCTAAGCAGGTCTACTCAGAAGCAAACTCCACCGAGTTCAGCCAGATTTACTCCCAAGTAAGTGTGCATAGGACTCTGGCCTCAATGTATTTTAATAATGCCTAACTAGACTAGGCAGCTGCCACTGCTTATCTACACATGGCAGGGAGTCAGCTCCCAATAAGCCCACTAATGATTTGGCCATGGAGCAAAGCAACTTACTGGTTGTTCTGCGGCCATTTCAACCATTAATTCGCAACAGGTATCCACATTACTGCAATATCAAAGGCTTGCATGAACCAGCCCTGAGGTGAAGAAGGGAAAACAATAGAAATGCTGATCAGAAATGTAATTTCTTTGCTACAAATAAATCCATGTTTTCTAGCTTTTCAGTTGCATGGCTACTTTTAGATCTTCAGTGGAAAAGATCATTTGAAAGATGAACTCCCTCCTAGATTGTAAGAAGCTTTCCCACATTTCTGGGAAATCTATTATAAAGACTGAGGGAGAAAAATTAAATGCTTAACATCTTTCCAGTGATAAAATTCCCCTCCCCGATATTTTCTCGTCAAATCCCTTCCAGAAGCTAAAGCTCAACCTAAGGTCAATGTCATATAGTCCCACACCTTCATTCTGCAACACATTCTGACCCCTTTCCCAGGTGAGACCCAATGGCTACAAGCATTGCCACTGCAGCAGCTACACACTTGCACAGTACTTTTCCTGCGTTTGTTTTCCGCACGGGAATGTTCCTGACAAGACGTATGTGTCCCCCGCCGATTCAAGGTAAGTACTTGGTAAACCTAATGTGAATTTTGATTTGGGGATTAAAATTTACATCATCAGTGACGAGAAGGATTGCACAAGCAATGGTGAACATGTTTAACAGCCTAAAAGCTATTTACTTAGAAGAGAGTCCAATGAATTTCACAGACATTTATCCCAGGAATGTATTACTGAAATCAGTGGGACTGAAATGCAATGAAATGCATTTAGGACCAAATGTACAGAGGTGGATATAAAATGGATTAGCCTCCCATGATTTCTCTATTCATTTGAAAAACATCAAGGGAAAATCTGTCCAGCAGAGTGTTCTCCAGCTGAATTAGGTACCCCACCCCAAACATGCCACTTTAATGTCTAGGAAAATATAATTTCTATGAAGGCTCCTCATTTGGGGGGAATGTCAGATGCTTTGACCTGTATTAAAAACATTCAAGTATTTGATACTTGAAACACCCGTGCAGAGAAACTCTGTGACCCTGTGTGGTTTCTGATTCTTGGCGGAATGCTGAGAATTTACAGATGCAGTGGTAACTCTCACTGGCCTAAAAACAAGTGGCATCTCCACTGAGAAGACAAGAGAGGGTTGTACAACTTCAGCAATGGTAAGACAGCAATTGGTTGTTCAGACATTTTCATCATACAAATAAATCCCTCCTGCTTCCCTCTATGCAACTTACTTTCAACCTGCTCACATTTCTCTGACAAGACTCTGGTGATAGAGAGTAACAGTCATGGAGGGTTGATTTTCAGGCCTGTATAACAAAGTGCCTTCATATTTAAAAAATATCCTGCATATGTTAAATGTCTAACCTACAAAAACACTGAGCTCGCAGAAGAGGATACTGCTGTTGTATTATGCAGCATGGAGGTGTTCACAGGTGTGTATGTGTGTGTGTGAGAGAGAGAGAGAGAGAGAGAAGGGTACCTTATAAATTCCAGTAAAAAAGAAAGAGAGTTCTCATAAACTGTATCAGCAGCCACACCCCCATCCTTCTACTACATCCTTGCTGTCAAGTTTGATGCTGTCTGTGTTTTGCTCACTGAACATGGGCCCTCCGTGCCTCATCATGAGCTCTGTTGCCATCTTCACAAACGCTTCCTCCACATTGCTGGAGTCCTTCGCAGAAGTCTCTATGGCACAGATGATATCATAGTGTTCCGCCAGACTCTGAGCTTCCTCTAGCTGAACTTCCCGAAGGTCACTTAGGTCAGACTTGTTTCCTGGCAAGAGAAAGCGGAATTGTTTACAGATTAATTTTTAATGCAATCTCTGAACTCAGAGAAAGTGTTCAGCCAGGGGAGCTTAAGAAAAATGGGAGAAAGCGGCAGGGACCCATGGCACTGTGCTTGGAGAAAACTGGGACCCAAAAGGTGAAGCAAGTTGGAGATGAGATGCCACTGTTATCTTGGAGATGAGAAAGAGCAGCTGAAATTCTGTGGAGGAAGGATGAAGAAGTCTGAGCTGTTGCAAAATGTAACATTTGGATTTACAATTTCATAAACTGCCCAAGCTATTCAAAACAAAGTCTGTTACAGATTTGTAGGATGGCATACACAGTAAGATCCATAAAAGACTGACAAGCAGGCACCTTTATATAGCAATTCACACTGATTAGTTCTGCATGCTCCAAAGAATACAATATTCTTTTACCATCTGGGTCATATTACTGACTTGCTCTGGGACGAATATGACCATGATCGTCTACATCACAAAGTTTTACTTCAACAGATCATAACATCAATAAACTGCACAAGAAGAGAGAGAGCTATCACTAACAACATAGGTCTGATTTAGCATTTTGAGCTGTACAGAGTAGGCCAGTGGCCAACACCACAAATTGTGAATGCGTCTGATTTCCGAAGCTGTCCATCCTATTCAGAAGCTTAACAAAGCTTATTGCAGCGTTATAGGATAGCACAACTGTAAAAGCCAGATCCCAGCAGAGCTGCAAAAGCACAATGTGGCTTTCTTTAGTCATATGAATGCTATGTATTTGTAAATGTGTTTTTAAATACAATAGCTCTTATGGAATCCTAAATCAGGTCACTCTGAAAGGAAACAAAAATGCTTGGAGGTGGCCACAGGGATTGCAATCCAAATGTCCTCTGATGTCTAGAACCAGTGAGCACCTGAACTAACATGGAAATTAAATCTTCTCTAAGGCACCTGACATATTCTTGGCTCATCCAAAAATGAAGCCATTTTACACACTTACCAATTAGTAACTGAACTATATTGGAGCCGGCATACTTTCTCACATCCTCGATCCAGCGAGGAATAGACTGGAAAGAGCCCCTCTTGCTGATATCATAGGCTAGGATAGCTCCATTGGCGCTTCTGTAGTAGCTCTGGGTGATGGTCCGAAACCTTTCCTGGCCAGCTGTGTCCCAGATCTGCAACTGAATAAAACAAGAAAGAAGTTAGGTGACACTTCCTCATTCATAACGGACTGGCTACACTTCTCAGGTATAATTATTGTCCCGTTGCAGGAAGGCTTATAACACAATCACTCTGAGCTCAGACATCTAGTACACTGGCCGACTGGTAGGTTGGAATCGATTAAAAAAAATCCACAATTGGGTCATGCCCAAATTATACCACTGCAGTGATCTTTTGTGTGTGTTTCTTTTTAAAGAGCATGAGATAAATGGAATAAGAAGGCTGATCAGATGCAAAAGAACACAAAGCACCTTTAACAATAGTACAGGAGGACATATTTTCATATTTGTGTCTTTTACCCCTGCCAAAATTCTCTGATCTACAGCGCTACTAAGAATGCAGGAGCCCTACTGTCTTTGGAGAAGGAGAAAAGGAGGTAAAGGGGTAGATTATCATTTTAAAAATGTGAGTACAATGCAGCTGTCTGGCATTACAGGTGGGTCTCAAGCCTGCAATGACAATAAAAGTTAGTTCCCTGAAATTAAAAGTAGATTTTGTTTATTTAATGATCCTTTTAAAAAGTCACCATATGTAGAGGGTTGGGTATATGTGGTACATGATCATGCCTTCAAGATCAGAAAAATCTTTAAAGTAATAGTACAGTTTTCAGCTCTGCAGGCCCCAGTTCAACAATTCCAGTGTTCCCACAGGGACTATGATGCATACCTCAGAAATTCATGCAAACATGGGATTTTGCATTATTTGGCCAATAGGGAATGCTTTCCACAAGGTTTGCCACTGCCAACATAGAACATTCCTTAATACTAAAGAGAATGGAGCAGCCCTTACCCATATGGAACTGCATGCACAGACTGGATCCCTGTGGAGTTTTTTAACTTACAGAAAGTATCCAAAAGTCCTATCTTCCAACTGCAATTTTCAAAGTCACTCCAAAAATCTGAGGAACTCTGTGGACTCCAACACTGCACAAAATGCTGTGATCAGGAAAAGTAAGAAAGCTCCAGAGAAGTCACAGAAGAACCTTCACATGCTGAAGGGTCTGTAAACATCCCAAACAATGTGACCGTCACTACAACTATTCTCCTCTTCCACTTATCTTTTTCTTGGGCTGGGCAGTCCTTTTTCTTTCTTGTTTCACTGTCTGTCCCACCCAGTTGTTTAAATGTATACAGGTACATGCTTACCCAGCCCAGGGAACAGAGGGACCAACTAAAATCCTTCTTTGGTCTTTGTCTGATAATGGCACATGAGAAGCTGATAGTAATTCAAAACTAACAAACTGCTTTAGTTCACTTTTGAGGGGAAATGGTCAGGTAGGTATCAGGTTTAGGAGTTAGAGAGTGAACAGGAATGAGGTAACTTTGTATAAATATAAACAACTACTCCCAATCAGGTAGCTGTTTTAAACTGTGGAGAGAGGTCCCTTGGCAGGCTTCTTCTTAAAAATACTCAAGTTGGTGAAGCCAGGAACATTCACACAAGTTCCAATTTTCCTTCTTAACCACTTGATAGGGATCACACAGACTCCTTTAATGGGGGCTCCTTCACTCAGGGAAGGGGTACTTGTCCCACTTGCCTAATTCAGGATCCTCCTTCATCCTCTTACTCTGCTTAACCCTCCTTCACTATTCTCACACCACTCTCAGTTGTCATTCTTAACTGCCACCCTTAACTGCCACTCTCAACTGTAGAATTCCATCTAAATTGTCACTCAAGATTCTCAGACCATGTTAAAACATTAACCGTTTAGTGTCAGTTACAATCACTATTTATGCGAGTGAGTTAAAACTAGAAGAACAAAGGCCTTTTTCAGTTTGTCTCATAGATTTGTTTCCCTCTGCATTAATGTTAACTAACAACAAATCTGAGACACCAATTTGCTATGGTGCCTAGAAATTTCATTATGACGCCTAGTATTTTCAGCAATGACTTTACTGTAGTGTTTCTCAGCAATTCGCAGTGGAAGAACAAAGGGTTGAATCCTACCAGTTTTTCCTCTGATGAAAAAAAAAGGAAGAAGTGGTTCCCTTTGACTACAAAAAGGGCTACATTCAGGATCACTGGACATGCACAGACAAGACACATGTGGAATGAGAGCTGTAATGAGGAGAAGAATTGACCAAGACAGAGCAAATGAACTGGCTGGATCCATCCCAATATTTACTTATCATTTTGCATCTGAATGTTTTGTTGTATGACATAAAAATAAAATATGCACAAAGTTCTTGTCATTGCTTGTTTGTAAGTAAACTTAACTTTACGCCTGTCATATTTTAATCATAGATATATACATGTACTTTTATCTAGTTTTCATAACCCTTATGGAAGTTCAGCAGCTGTCAGGAAAAATACAGGACTGCCTTTAATCCTGACAGTTCATTAGTGTAGTGGTAGACACAGTAGATTTATTGCACTTTTAAATGTGAATAAGTGCCAAGTATAAGGCTAAAACTTTGCTTTGATAAATTAATAAATGTTATCAAGATGTATTCTGGGTGTACCTGTTTGCTTATCTTTATAATCACTTTGGAGACCAATCATTGTATTAGAGGACAATTATGTGTTCAAGTTAGATAGATTTATTTCTGTTTCCAACCGTCACTTCCTCTATAAAAAGTGTCACGGAAATGGCTAATCAGGCTTCTGCTGGTAGCTTCCAGTTAGAAATTTAGGCCAGAAATCTCTCTGTATGCGCAGGGCTTCAAAACCTTGCATTGCATTCTGCCAAGTAGCTGGAACCTGGTTTACATTAAACTTCATGTATTTAGCTAAGTTTGAGAAAGGTTAAGAGATCTGACTTCAAACTTCAGAGGACGGTGGAAGACAGGAAGGCCTGGCATGATCTGGTCCATGGGGTCGTGAAGAGTCGGACTCGACTGTGCGACTGAACAACAACAAGAGATCTGATTTTGACTGCATGAGTTTCTTTTATGATAATAGGATTAATTAGTATCTGCATATACCAGTCAAATTCTTGCCTAATAAAAAGTTATGTCTTATTTCAAATAAAGTAATTAAATCAGCAAAGGATCAAGCAACTAAACCCTTCATATTTAATTGTACTATAGAAGATTAAGTCTCTCTCTCAGAGAGGTTATCTTATATAGATATGATAAAGTTTCTTCCACAGTTCAGCTAATAAGGAAAATACTCACAGGACTGGATGGCGCAGAACCCTAAACCGGGTACAACTTTGATAATTCATCACATACCGGTGATACTCAGTGGCTTGAGAGCCAGATGTGGCTTTTCAACATCCACCTGTGGTTTTTCTGAGCACCACTCCTCAATGTGACACCTGCCCCAAATTTCAGGAAAGCGGGGTAAGGCTCAGTAGGGCTTCTGGTTCATAGCTGGGTTCCCTCCTTGAAACAGCCACTGCTGGAAGAACAGCTAAGCTGCAACCCTCCCTGAGGTACAGACCTCGTGCCAAAGATGAAAGGAAATGTGGCTCTTTTGGTTTGTCAAAATTGCCAAAGTGGCTCTCTGTGAGCTGTAGAGTGAGTACTACTGCTTTACACCATTCAGTAGTAGTGGATGAGTTAATTTCTTAACCAGTTCCCTTCTATACTGGCTCCAATATTCAATTAAATCGAGATTTTGAAAGCGAAAACAGAATTTTGAAAAATTGGGGAGAGGTTAGGCTAGAGTTAGAGGTTAACTTTTTACTTTGGTGATGACTATCAGGGCTACCTCTAGGGTTGTCAACTCTGGGCTGGGAAATACCTGGAGATTTTGGGGGTAGAGCCTGGGAAAGGAGGGGTTTGGGGAGAGGCAGGACATCAGTGAGTTATACTGCCATAAAGTCCCACCCTCCAAAGCGGCCATTTTCTCCAGGAAAATTGATCTGTCACCTGGAAATCAGCTGTAATCCGAGAAGATCCCCAAGCCCCACCTTATGGTTGGCAACCCTAGCTAACCCTATATTTACTTATATACTACAATACATCTGTCATACCGTTAATAAAATTATGAGAAAGTGTGAAAAATTTAAGATAAGGTTCTGGGGTAGCAATAATTAGAAAATACGATCGTTAATTTAAAAAAATTCTGAAGGATGAAAAATGAGTCTGGCTCCTAAAACCAACGAAAATTTGTCAACTATTGCAAAATTTTGTGTCTTTTTTGTGTCAGACAGAAGAAACAACTCTTGGTGACTGCAACTGAATTGATTTCAAAACAATAACCTCAGAAATATGAACCTGTAAAGACAATTCAATACTCACTGATGTCAATAGCAAATCTTAAATTCATTTTCATTGAACTGGATTACAGACAGCTTTCATCCAAGCATTCATTTTAGAAACATGAGAAACTGTATTAGAGTAACAGTATGCATAGAACACTTGGTAATTTACCTTACTTAAGAAAGCAAATGTACAGTCATAAAATACAATTGCCAAAATTATATGTATTGATAAAAGAATAACAAAATAATTAAAGGTACAGGAATATATACAGAGAGAGAGAGCAAGAGAGAAATCCAAAAGTTAATATGTAAAATATATTAAACAAGTGGAGACCCGCAAGAAACTTGTGGAATGGTTATCCTATTCCTCACACTTTTGCTTCCTCCTGTCTCCCTCTACCTCTCTCACACTCTTTTCCTTCCCACCCAACAGCCAACCTACCTTTATCTGCCTCTGTCTGCAACTTTCCATCTCCACACCCCTCCCCCACAGCCTCTACCTAGAAAAATTACAGTCTTTCTCCACAGTGGGGACCAAAGCAGCTTACATTATTCTCTCCTTTTTATCTGCACAACAACCCTGTGAGGTTGGCTAGGCTGAAAGTATGTGACTGGTCCAAAATAACCCAGTCAGCTTCCACCGCAAGATGGGGATCTGAACCTGGGTCTCGCAGACCCTAATCTGAAGCTCTAACTGATGCACCGCACCGGCTTTCATAGGGTGGCTGCTGATGAACCGTAGCAAGCAGCTGGGCCTACTTGAGTCATGCCAATCAGGTGGTATCAAGTCACCCAGAGGGTGCTGCGTAGGGATGCCAGCCTCCAGGTGGGACCTGGGGATCCCCTGTAATTCCTGCTCATTTCCAGACTACAAAGATAACTTCCCATGGAGAAAATGGATGCTTTGGAGGGTGGACTCTGTGACATTGTACCCCACTGAGGTCCCTGTCCTCCCCAGGCTCCTCCCGCAAATCTCCAGGAGTTTCCCAGCCTGGACCTGGCAACCTTATCCAGAATCCCCTGTCGGTGGCCGGGGGGGGGGGAACCTGGTGACCCTAAAGTGCTGGCAGGCCTAGGCTTGGCAACCTCTAAGTGGGGCCTGAAGGAACCCCCCCCCCAGACTTACAACTGAACTCAAGGCAGCAGAGATCTGTCTCCCTGGAGAAAATGACTGCTTGAGAAGGTGGACTCTGTGGCATTATACCCAGCTGAGGCCTCTCCCTTCCCCAATCCCACCTCAAAACCTCTAGGGACTCCCCAGGCCAGGCCCCAAGGCTCCCTCCCTCCCTGAAAGGCCAAAGGAGGCCTGGAAAGGGCTCTTCCCCCACACCCTTTGACTCACAGAACCGGTTAGAAGCCTCTCCCCCCCCCGAACGTCCTAACCTCTCTCTCACAGTTGATGTCTGAAGCAGATCCCTGCAGAGGCCATTTCAAAAGGTTTTGGGGGGAATTCAGCCGTCCCTGAAGGGTTTTTTCTAGTTTTTGGATTTTTCTGCAGGCACTGGTAGACTACTGAATATGTAAGAAAACCTGCTGGGCCAGAGAGAGCTTCCTGTTAGTGGAAATAAGCATCCGCACACGGCGCCCTCTGTTGGAAATTAGAATATAAGATATACCCATATACTGGAGTACTACCAGAAAAGAAAGCAGCCTCATCCTGTATAGTAATTAGTGGAACGTGAGGGAAAGTAAAGGAGAATACCTGCAAAAGATAGAGAACCAATATGCTGTCTTATGCTAGGAGAAATTCAAAATAAAATAAATGCACTGATATTATGTAGGAAAAGAATCAGGGGGTGATAGGAATTCAGCACACGAAAAAAGAGAACTAGAGATCTGTCCTTTCAATGGAATTCCAAGCCTGTCGTACTTGCTAGATAAGTTTATATATGGAAATAATATCCCATATTTTACTGAGCCATTGTCTTCTTCAAGGCTGGTGCAGTGACTTCCAGTGACATACGGTACTATAGTTTACATACACTGTTTACAATTATTTGAGTAGGACCTTATGGAGATGGCTAGGAAGATCACCATCACAGCACTATAATGGGATGGCTGGGGGGGTGGATTTGGCAAACAATCAGTGCCTAGGTACCAGAATTGCCGCATTTTGAGAAATTCATACCAAAGATGAAAAACATGTTCCTCCCTGACTGCAGCTCTTTCAACATATTAAAACTGGGTAGTGACTTTATAGGGTAGTATGCCCACGACATAGGACTTTAAATTCTACCTCTTTTGTATTTCTCTTGGCAGCATAGCATACTAGGACCAGGAATTCAACGAGCTACATTTCCTGACTCTAACAAAACAACCTTTACAGATAAGGTGACTATGCTGATGAACATAAGAACATAAGAGAAGCCAATGTTGGAGCAGGCCAATGGCCCATCTAGTCCAACATTCTGTCACACAGTGTCCAAAGAATACCAGGCGCCATCAGGAGGTCCATCAGTGGGGCCAGGACACTAGAAGCCCTCCCACTGTTGCCCCCCCCCCGGCACCAAGAATACAGTGCATCACTTGCCCCAGACTGAGAGTTCCTATCTATACCTTGTGGCTAATAGCCACTGATAAATCTCTGCTCCAAGAAAGAGTCCAAGAAAGCAGTTGTACAGCTAATAGACAATACACATGATTTGCATATACTGGACAGTAGACTGAACCAAGTTTCCTTAGGATATCTGTCATCCAAGTATTTCTTTGGGTATCACAGAAAACAGTATTTTGAAAAGGCTAAACTATCAAAGTAGGTATATGTCAAGCTCATGCCTCGCTTGTCATGGACTCGGTGGCCTCAAGGATTAATTGCTTCTCTTTCCTTCTCTCTTTCCTTCTCTAGGCTGTTTATCCTTCTGGCCAAAGGGGGGGTGATGGGAGTGTGTGAGTGTCGGCTTACACAGTGCCTGGGAAATGGATGAACTCAGCGCCCACTTCGACCTTGGGTGCAGGGCATTTCTAGATAGTGCAACAGCTAGTAGCAGGTGTGTGTGGGGGGGTGTATTAGGGAAGTTTGGATCTTTGGTGGACTGAATGCGGATAGTGACTGGGTACTGCACTTTAGGGGGGATGTCCTGCATAGTGTATAGGTTCTGTCCTGCCACCTGGGTGTCAGTTCTGATACAGAACGTGTCTGCACTTGGAACTTGTTTCACTTCTCAATAAACACATCTTGCTGATACAAGTGTGGTGAGAGTGACTGCGTCTGAGACCTGACAGTATAACAACACTGGGATAAATTTTAATAAAAAGCAAATCAAGACCCAGATAGTCCTACAAAACTGTCATTTCATAGGTATAAGGGAACTAAGAAATCTACTTTGTTACAAATGATTTGCACTGTCAAGAATGATTCTTATTTTAATATACCTATTCCTTGTGACTGTATCAAGGAGACCACACTGATCACTAATCTCAAAACATTTCCATTTCTGTCCAATTAATACAGCTTGTTATAAGCTCACAAACAGGCTTTGAGGTCAAGGGCAGTCAAGTGATGTGCATTACAAAAACCCCAAGCTGCAGTTTGGCTGACTTTATGAACAGGAACATGAAGCCAGAGGGGTTGTGTCAGGTCCCTTCAGTTTGCTGCCATGGATCTATCATAGAATAACTTGCTATTGGCTTCATAAGAAAACGGTAGTATGCCTTGGCTGAAGTGCTCTGCGTTCAGCTAATGCTGTAATGCCATTGCTCAACAGCTAAGGTTCAGGGTTACGGGAAGAGGAAACTGGTTGTTTGGCCCTGAGCTTGAACAGCGTTCTGCATTATTTATTATCCACTGGGAGGAGGGGTTAAGCAATGCACACAAAAAAGAAACACTTATCTTTTTAGTTAATCCTTTTGCCAGGATTCTTTTTAGCTTCAAAGTGGTCAAAACTCTTAAAAGCTTGTAATACCCTTCACTAGTAGGTGGGGAATTGGAGGATTTAGCCTCATGGCAAGCATCTCACCCTCCAGAATAGTATAAACTATTATGGACTTCAGTAGCCCAATTTCCCTTTCACTCCTTTGTATGCCTTTCTTTTCCTCTTTTACCTGATGCTCAGGTGGCCTCAAGCTTCTGTATTTCCTAAAGCATGTTCTCAGTCCTCATCATCAGACTACACTTTTTTGGTGGGAATGCATATAGTTGGGTTTTGTCTTAATCATAAATATGCAGCCCTAACTATAGTTTTATGCTTGTTTCGCAGTGCTGTCTTTACTATAATGCAGCCAGGATACTAACCAGGTCTCTGTAG
>NW_015163618.1:918327-937602 GCF_001447785.1 Gekko japonicus | reverse complement strand
GAATGCTCACTTACAAGTTGAATCCTGGTTTCACAAAGTAAGCACAGTTAAAATAAAGGTTTTGTATTATGCCAGATCTGAGGCTACACGACAGTCAATACCCAGTGCAGACATGAATCTGGAACAGTACAAGCATTATCTACCTTGACGGGTCTGCATGTGCATGTATGTTCAAACAGCCAACCCCTCCCTCTCCTTATTTTAACTACACAACATCTGTTCCTCTGCAACTGAGAACAATGAAGTTTTCTGCCTCTTAAAATGAAAATCTCTAGCTTTTAGTAAATAACAAATCTACAGTGTCCTTGAAATCTACTGGAGTTTAAGTACAGCATTCAGTATCTAACGTAGCACACAACATTCACAAGTAATGTATTCAGAGATCAAGAGGCCCTTAACAAAATCACTATATACAAGCCTGCAGAAAGCTTTGAATGCAACACTCCTTGCTTAAGCAGCTACACAAGATAATAAACCCATCTCATTCATTTTATCTTCCCATAACACACCAGTCAAAACAACACTTAAATAAATACATCCCAACCAAGCTCGATACTGAACACCACAAAGTAAGTCGAAAATGCATCTGAAATTCACAGCTACTCAAAGTCCAGTCTGGCCACAATTAGTTTCAAGAGCTGAATGCCAACTACATGCTAGATCTAGAAGCAGGTATGTACAAACTAAATGTTTCTACAGCAAAGTGTGCAAATGCCGATCTCAGAAAACTTATTCTCAGTGTCTACCATGTTTAAGAAGTCTTCTTCAGCTGCTGAGCTGGAGTTGCTCCAGTCCCAGAGTGTCCCAGAGAGACATCTGGTACTAGATGCAGCCCCAGGAAAGACATATTTGTTATTAATGTGTGTTTTTCACAGATTTCAAATAAACCAAGTTTTGGTCTTGGAGGAAAAATGGAAATCGATTTCAACTCATTAAAGCAAAACCCTTCCAGTTAAAAGTTCTTCAAGTTCATCCAACCTACACTTGAGAACAGGAAAGCCTCAGAGCTGTGAGAAAGGCCCTTTTTACACTCTCCTTTTAATCCATGTTCACCACGGTGTCCTCCAAGCAATTCTGCATTACAATCGAATTCAACCTTCTTTTTAATCCAGGTGTTTTTTCCCCCTCATTCTGCACTAAAATTGAGTTCAACCTTCTTTTTATTCCGCCCCCCCCCCCAATTCTGCATTACATTACCCTTCAGTGGTCAGCCTGGTTTCAGCGTGCTGTTGCCCCAGGTTATCTGGATACTGTTTTGCCGTGGACTTAAACTGCCTCGACTCAAACACTGAGAAAACCTGGAGTGGTAAGCAAATGCAGAAAGACCCAAAATGGAGGAGGATCTGAACTCACCCTGCTCCCCCTTTCTAGCCTCACTCTTCTCCTCCAGCACCACAGGAGAGATCTGGCTCTTCTTCCCTGGCTACACTGATTTCTGCCTTTAAAGAATTTCCTCTGGACAGGTGCGATGGACCATCAAGGGTTAATGCCTAAAAAAAATTGAGAACCTTTGAGTGACAGATTGTTCTTTTTTTAAAAAAAAACCCTGCCCTCAAAGGGTAGAATTTTATTTGTTTTTTCATAACAGACAAACCGAACATACACACATAACACAAACGGGGGTATCAAATGCTTATGTTTCCAATAATTGCCTCTTAGATATTCTCTATATAATACAATATCACGTATCATTATTTTCTATGAGCTCACATTTTTGTAACTTAAAACCAACATGTGTACCTGCTATCTCAATGTTCTAACCTATACTTTGCTCTAGGGATTACATTTTTAGGTTACAATCATTTGCACTATTATACCAATTATAGAAGCGCCTCCATGTGTTCTGGAATGTATAGTTTGTGGATCCTCTTATCAACAAAGTCAATTTATCCCTTTCCACTGTTTCCATCAGTTTTTGTATACTTGCTTTTTTGGTACATCTTGTACCTTCCAGTATTTGGCATATAGCATTCTTGCTGCTGTAGTAAAGTAGATAATTAAATATCTGTTGCTTTTTTCAAAGTCTTTAGGTAGTATACGCAGAAGCATTACTTCGGGCGTAATTGAAATTGTACATCCCAATATCTTCTGCATTATTGCATGAATCCATCTCCAGTATCTCTTAGTTACATCACAATGCCACCACATATGATAAAAGGATCCTGTACTAGATAAACACTTCCAACATTTGTTAGAACACTTACTATTCCCTTTAGCTATTCTATCAGGTGTTATATACCATCTGTAAAACATCTTTAAATGCAATAACTTTCGTTATCTTAATGTTTTCTTTCCATATTTGTTCCCATTGTTCTAATTCAATATTATGGCTTACACTCTGTGCCCATAGGATCATATTTGGTTTAACAGTCTCATCATACATCATATCATTAAGTAAAAAGGACAAAAAGAGTTCACCGAGGTAAAAAAAAAATCCATGTCTGTTAAGTCTTCATAAAAGCCTAATTTTTTTATCTTTATTGTTCCTGGATTCCAGTTGCATTTTGCGCCACCATGATAGATCTTCTGGTATATTCATTAAGTTTTTGTTGTCCAGAATATCCTGGTATCTTATTAATTCTTCCCCCTCATGTATATTCGGTAAAGTAAAAGCCTCAAGCGGTGCAATAAGTCTAGAGTTTTTGTTATAAAATCTTTTCAAGATAAAATCCCAAACTTTCAAAAGTGCTGCTCATAGCCAATGTTGCTTAAAATATTTCTGTGTTAAAGCTTTTTCATACCACAGGAAAGCATGCCACCCTAGTAGTAGATCATGTACTTCAAGTTCCAGTGTTCTCTTATCCTCTAGCATAATCCATTCTTTTATTCAGACGAGCGCTGCTGATCTGTGGTATAATAACCAATTTGGAAGGCCTAAGCCTCCTCTTTCTTTAATATCTTGTAAAGCCTTCAGTCTTATTCTTGGTCGCTTTCCCTGCTATATAAATTTTGAAATCATTTGATCCAACTCCTTAAAAAGCTTTTGATTCTAAAGTATGGGAATTGTTTGAAATAAAAATATCCACCTAGGCAAAATGATCATTTTAATTAGTGCAATTCTTCCCATAAAAGATATATGTAGATTTTTCCATTTTTCCAAATCCAACTTCATTGTTTTTAAAAGCTCTTTGTAATTATTTTCATAAAGAGTACTACACTTATTAGTCAAGTTTATTCCCAAGTATTTTATTTTATCAGTTATTTGAAAGCCCGTGATTTCTTGTAGATGTGTTTTCCGTTTTTGGTCCATATTTTTAGTTAAAATTTTAGTCTTTTCCCAATTTATTTTCAGACCTGCTACCAGTCCGTACTCTTGATTTTCTCCTTTAACGTAACAGCCGAAGAGTCAGGATTCTCAAGTATAAATACTAAATCATCTGAAAAAGCCAACAGTTTAAATTCTTCTTTTTTGATTTTAAGTCCTTTAATCTTAGTTTCTCCTCTAATTTCATCATTCAAAATCTCTAATGCAAACAACAGTGGTGAGAGAGGGCAGCCCTGTCTTGTTCCTTTTTGTATTTCAATTTTTTTTGTTATTTTTCCATTGACCATTACTGCTGCGTTTTGCTTTGTATATATTGCTTGTATCATTGTTATAAAGTTTTCTCCAGCCTCTGCTTCTCTCAATGCCTCAAAGATAAAAGTCCAGTTGACATTATCAAACGCCTTCTCTGCATCAAAAAAAATTAAAGCCAACTGCTTTTGATGGTGCAGTTCGTAGTACTCCAGGATATCAATGACGCATCTCAAGTTATTTCTCATTTGTCTTTTAGGCAAAAATCCAGCTTGGTCTTTATGTATCGTTTTGGCCAACACTTTTTTGAATCTCTCTGCAATAATAGATTCAAAAATTTTATAGTCCACATTCAATAATGAAATCGGTCTATAGTTCTTTATCTCCTTCTCATCAGAGTTTTGTTTGTGGATCAGCGAGATAATTGCTTCTTTCCATGTATCTGGGATTTTCCCGCCCATTAATACATTGTTGCAGATATCTTTCAAGATTGAAGTTAATTGTTCCTCAAAAACAAGGTAAAATTCTATCGGTAATCCATCCGGTCCAGGAACTTTACCTCTATTCTATCTTTTGAGTGCCTCTACAACTTCCATCATCGATATTCTTTGGTTTAATATCTCCTTGTATTCTTTTGAGAATTGTTTAGGTTGGTGTATTTCCAAATACTTCCTTATCTAGTGACAGATTGTTCTAAGGGAATTCCGTTGAGAGAATCAGTTAAGGAATTACACTTGGGAACTGACAGTTGAAGAAGAGACAGTTAAGCACTAACTGTGGACTGGGAAGGAGGCTAAAAGAGTGTGTGGATCCAGGAGGACCCTCATTCAAGCCAAAAACCAGAAATAGCTTCTAGTAAAGAGAAGTGATTCCTGCCCAGTTAAGAAGGGAAATAGTTTCTAGAAAAGATAAGTGATCCCTGGTCTGTGTATAAAGAAAGATTTTGGGAACTTGGTTGTATGTTAATGCCTTCTAAACTTTATGTGTCGGTAAAACTCAGAAACCTATGCTTGAGTATTTAAGCAGAAACTGAAAACAAAGCCTCCCTTTTCAGTTTTAAAACCTTGTTGAATAGCAGAAACACTTGTTGGCAACAAATTATCTGGAGTTTGTGTGAATACAAAGTTACCTCAGTTTTATTGTCTGTTCACCTCATACACCTGATTCCACCCGACCTTTTCTCCTTTAAGTTAAATATAACACTTTGGTTATTTTGAACTTTCAAAAGCCTCTCATGTGCCATTTCAAAATCAGAATATAAGAAGGTGATTTTGTCTCTTCCCTCAGTTCCCTGGGCTGGGCCAGCATTGCATTACACACACACACTAAAGTGACTGGGTTGGACAGTCATGTTGTTGTTGTTCAGTCGAGTCCAACTTTTTGCAACCCCATGGACCACATCATACCAGGCTGTCCTGTCTTCTGCCATCCTCTGGAGTTTGCTCAATAGGACAATCATAGACAAACAAATAAGAAGAAACAGATAAAGGGGCTGTTCAGCAAGAAAGAAGTCAGATTCGGTGTGCAATCAAGGGAAGAGGGCAAAATTGCCATAACAGATCAGGCCCAGGCTCCTTTAAAGTCCCATGAAAGGGGACATGGTCTACTGAGAGTATACAGTCAACAGATCCAACTAAGAGCTCAACCCAACTCTGGAATATGTGAATGCCTGTTATGTTTTATTTATCAGAGAATGGTATCATTCCTCTAAACCCTGTATTTTAGGAGATACTGTACGCACAGTGTATTGCAAGACAACTTTTATTACCTTTTTAATCGCCTTTTGTTCACCTGTAAATATTCAGTAATAAAACTTATTTTTTAAAAAAGAAAAGAAAGGGGACATGGTCCTTCTCAGAGTGAATAACAGAAATGGTTAGGTTCCCTGCACAGGCCATCCCTTCCTGTCCCTCTCCCCATCTTGCTACCTTAGAGGGCTTCTCCTGTGACCTATGCAGGTCTGAGAGAGGTGGGGGTTCTGCCAGCATTATCTGTGGGACTGTCTGAGAGTGTGGCCTAGTAACAGAGCCTTGCCTCCTCTCTAGGCTGCATGGTGAGTGTGGACAGCCCAATGAGCCTCCCATCCACAGCTTCCTGTGTTGTGGCCCACCTGGCGCTGCCTTGCCTGCTCTTGGGCAGGGCATCCCCTGAATGCTTGCCATAGTTGCAGCAGGGCCAGCACCACCTGCTTGGGAGCCTCTACAGGTCCATGTAAGTTCAGGGGTGGGGCTTCTGCTCCAGAACAGTTAGATAATTCATGCACTCATAATGGTACGTGGGTATGAAGCAATCCTGATGCAGAAAGGGAATCCTTCATTCAGAAGAGGAGCTGGTCCATTCTAGATTGACTTCTATGAATTGTATTATTGTGATATTTATTCAACATCATGGGGAAAGGGGTGAATTGTTTGTTCCATCCCATGTTTAATCACTTGATTTCCTTTGCCATAACTCTGTTCACTTAACTAGAACCAACAGAACAGACCTATATTGTGGAATTCTCTCCCTCTCATGCTATAGCATTAGAAAACAGGGATGCGTCAGCTTTGAATTATGATGCAGACACAAAGGGGTTGAGGCTCAAGGCTACTGAGTCATTTGCTGTAAAATATGAGTCTTAAAAGAACAGCATTACAAGAGCTGTGATCCAAAAGAAGACCTTGCTCACACATGCACTCCCAGCACTTCCTTCTGAAAGTTATCCACCTAACCTACAAAACCTTTTTTCAAGATTCAAGAAATGGTTTGGAAAAAAGGCTTTGAGATTTGCAGGAAGAGCCATTGGTTAACTAGGAAATCTGTAGAAAAACACTGGCAACAGTTTCCTTTTGAACTGTTTTCATGCCAAATTGTAAAAAGGTCATTTGAGCCTTGGGGTAAGTGGTTTGGGGATTCCATGAGAGATACCTTCTGGAAAGAAAACTGCAAAAAGCCAAGGATGATCTGAACATCCAGACACATGCTGCTATTTCCTTTTCTTTTTTATACTCACAGAATAAAGACTTCTTTTCTTCCTAGTTCATCCCCAGACACAACCCTAATCCCAAACACAGGTTTCTCCACAAACCAGTTTCGTAAATATATATTTAGATTCTGGTGGGTAGCCATGTTGGTCAGAAGCAGCAGAACAAAGTTTGAATCCAGTGGCACTTTTAAGACCAACAATGTTTTATTGCTGAATACCTTGAATGAAACTTTGAAGGTATATATATTCCTTTAATAAAACTTTGTTGGTCTTAAAGGTGCCACTGGAGTCAAACTTTGTTCAACTTCAAATATGTATTTATTTAGAATATTTCTATGCTGCATCTTCAGAGTCCTGCTCAAGACAGCTTACAATAAAAAGCACAGTATAAAAACCCAAGCTATTAAAAACACAAGGTCCGTAAATATCTACTTGCCACCTTCAGTGCATTCCCATATATAGTCCCAGGTTCCTGGGACTTTCCCACGCCCCACACATTACTGGCTCTCAGGCCTTTCCTGGTATCATCTCTAACCTTCCTATTGTATGCCTGCCCTTCACCTTTTTGCACGTACAACTTCTCAATCTCCTTCAGTGACCACGCCTGTATCATATACAGATTGCGTCTCTTGAAGCATCATACACTTTGTATTTAGGGGAAAATTAAATTCCCAAATCTGGCTATTTTATCTATCTAGTCCAGAATCATGAATATATTTGAACCAACAGAGATGTTTTGTATATATATGGAAACTACAAGAAAAGTGGAAGAATACAGTCTGAGGTATAGCTATTGCATTTAGAAGCCGTTTTCCTTGAATGTGTGGTTTAGAAATCTGTACAGCCCACTACTATACTGAGGCTGGTATCAAGAATGTTTGAGGTTGGGCCAGCTTGGAAGCAAATGATCCAAGTATAAATTCTGCCAAGGACACCCTGTATACAGTACAGGTGCAATGTGCACAGGGTTTATGTTTTGGAAAAGAGAACAGTACTGCTCCACAAGTCTCAAAACAAAGATGGGATCTGGAAAACAGTTCTATTTACTTTCCCAGTACTTTGATCAGTTTTCTAAGCTGATTCAGAAAGCTGTGTCAGAGAACACAGTTGTGCAAGAAGTTGCTGAAGTCTGCTAAATATAATTTCCTAAACCGGTTTAAAACTGTTCCAAGGATTTTTCCATACCAGCTTAACAAATGCTGCTGTGATACAAAGGAGAAGACAAAGGCATTTCATATGAACATCTCTTAGCCTTTCATCTATTATTGGTGTGCAGGAGAAAACTTTTATTAATCTTGGCCAGAAAGCATGACTGCCATTTGTAAATCAATGTGCATTCCAGCAAATGTAGATTTTACGTACACATTATAGGCATCTAAAATGCAAATAAATATAGTATCACATGTGACAGCAAGGTTCAATTTATTCATCTGAAAAGGGAAAACTATGATGGCAGTTGTTGTGGCTGTACAGGCAAGTATAACAAGAGGCTTAGGCTGACTATAGTACAGATCTCCACAACTTCTGTATATAAGTATACAGGCATCTAAACAGAAGAGTGGATGGACATTTTTAGACAAGTATAATGTGTTAGCCAGATTTAAAAGCAATGTTGGGTGTACAAAGAACAATGATCTGAGGAGGGTTCCACAAGAGCAGCATCATATTTAAAGTGGGCTGCCCCACTCTATGTGCACCTTAATACATCAACAGAACATGTGCCTGGGCCACAGACCCCTGGCATAGTAACGCTACATGAACACAGGTCACCTGATTTAAACACAACCACCCTGAGCCTGCCTTGGTAGGGAGGGTTATAAATCGAATAAAATAAATAAATAAATAAATCTGACACCAGTTGTACAAAATGCCACATGGGGCCTCAACAGCCAAAAAGATAAAGCAGTTGACATCCTTAAGAGATAAATGCATTTATTGTGCCACGAGCTTTTGTGGTTAACAGCACGCAACAGCACAACATTATCTTTTGCATGGACCTAACTCCCAAAATATCTTTGTGATGCCACCTCTCTCAATACGCACCTTTTCTATGAAACCTTTGGCCCAACTTCTACTGAAACTAAGCCCATGCTGATGCAGAAGGAATACATTCTTCCCCTATACATCCCCACCTCTGTGTCTGATGTCTCAAATTTTAGATTGTAAGCTCCTGGGGGCCAAAATATTCTTGTATTCTATAAATCACAATGCACATGGATAGTGACATATAAATAAGTTACAAAGAAGAAAGAGGCAGAGTTTTATAAATCACACACAGAGAGAGGTTCAAAATAATAAGCTGACAACTGAACACACACCAATTTCTAAAGCACTAAAGTCTGAGATCCTATGAAACTCACTGTCATGCCGGCATTATGGTGGTCATATAGACTTGTCATTTCTGAAAAGTTTACACAACTACATTTCCTGAGTCTCATGAGAATCTGTATGGCTGAAGTCATCTTGGAGGCATTTCCACCATTCATACACACTTCTAGAAAGGCATACAGCATTTGCTTTGGGTAGTCTCACACAGGTTGGGTCAGTCCCCACAGAAGTAACTCGGCCAAGTGTCTTTACCTTCCTGGCCCTAGGATAAAGGATCTTGGATACAATTGTGTTCAGGCCAAGGAGGTCTAGTGTGCCAGCACAAATCCTTTCGTGAATTCTGAACTGGCAAGGAAGTAATTGCTTGTGAACAGTAAAAGAACCCAGCAGAGTTTTAACCGCAAAGCACTTCCAGCGGCCTCCCCACCCCCCGGTTTTGTTTCTTTCACACACCTGTTACCTGTCTGGCCAGTGGGGGGAAAGGGAGGAGAAAGAAGCCTCATTTCCTGCACACCTGGGGGGGTGGGGGGGGCCCTTCAGGCCAGCCGCCTTGGCTGTCTTGCACTCTCTCACACACACTCCTCTCAGCTTCCCCCACCTTGACCCGCTTGCCCTGGATCTCCAGGCTCTTTACGGTGAAGTCCACGCCGATGGTGTTGCCCTGGCGCTCGGCGAAGGCCCCGGTCTTGAAACGCTGCACCAGGCACGTCTTGCCCACGCTGGCGTCGCCGATCAACACCAGCTTGAAGAGGAAATCATAGCGCTCCTCCGGGTCCGGCCCGGGGGGCGCTGGCGGGGGCCCGGGCATGGCGTGGCGGCGGCTGCTCCCTTCCAGGCCCCTCTCGCGCTCCACAGGGCCCGGCCCGGCCTAGCGCTGAGTCGGCAGCCCCCCTCCCTCCCGTCTGGGCCGCTGCAGCAGCGACCGCCTCAGCATCCTCCCCAGCAGCCCTGCCAGACCGGGTGACTGGGCATGCGTAATGGGAGCCCGAGTTCTTCCTCATGCATTCACCCGGGCAGCAGGGGCGGGCAAGGAAGGGGGGACGGCGCCTGCCCTGCCCTGCCCTGACCGGACCGACCCGACCGGCCAGCTGGCCTTCGCACGTTCAGGCAGGACCGCGACGGAGGCGGTCGTCATAACGATGGCAGCCTGCAGTCGCTCCACAGTCTTGACCTGTGTGGCAAAAAAAACCCTACTAGTGTGCCGCAGTGCTAAGTAAGGAGCACGCTTCTAGAAAGGCATACAGCATTTGCTTCTCATACGTTAGACGAGTAACTCTCACAACAGCCCTGTAAGGAAGGCCAGCCGTATTCTTCTTATTGTAAATGGGTGGAAGGAGGGTTGAGAGACGGTTGCTCTCCAAAGGCCAGGAGGTGGCGTGTTCATCGCTGAGGGGAGATTTGAACGAGGGGCCGGTTTGTGAGCGCGCGTGTGTAAACGTTCTGTGGTTTTTAAATCTTCTAGCCGCAAAGGCAGCTGGTTCTGGAAATCAAGCAGAAGTAACTGGTTCAATCACAGAGATCTTCCTCATTATTTCTGACCTAATACTGGAATTGGGGGAGGGGAAATCATATTAACCATAAAATCAGATTAACCATTCAAAGGAATATTTACATGCACACATAGGCTGCGGTCACACACACTAAATAATCCATTTTCAATCCACTTTCCAATTGGATTTTTACTGTGTGAACTGTTGTTTTTTTCCTGTGGGGATCATGTAGGCATGCTTTACTTTAGGGTGAATTATTGACACATTATTATGAAGGACTACATTTGCCCAGTGCAAAAAAAAAAAAAAGTCCAGTGAAGTTAGGGTTGCCAGGTCCCCCTCAGCCACTGGCGGGGGAAGAGGGCCCCAGTAAGGTTGCCAGATTCAGGTTGGGAAACTGGGAGATTTGGGGATGGAGCCTGGGGAGGACAGGGACCTTGGAGGAGTACAATGCCATAGAGTCCACCCTCCAAAGCATCCATTTTCTCCAGGGGAACTGGTCTCTGTGATCTGGAGATGAGCTGTAACTCCAGGGAAACCTCAGGTCCCAACTGGAAGGCTGGCATACCTAAGTGAAGTCATGTGATGACTCCCCCCAGTTCCAGAAAAGAAGCAATCCTTTCTATAACAGAAATGGTCTACTATAGAACCAGTGCAATGATTGGACCCCCTCACTTCTGCAGGAGTATATGCAGTTGTGGCCAGGTTTACATCGGGACCACACAGCATAGCATCCAGACAAGAATAAAAGAACATGAAAGACATTGCAGACTTGGCCAACCTGAAAAATCAGCAGTAGCTGAACATAGCCTAACTCAAACAGGACACAGTATCTTATTCCAAGACACTGAAATACTGGACAACACATCCAATTACCATGTCAGATTACACAGGGAAGCCATTGAAATTCATAAACATAAACACAATTTCAACAGGAAAGAGAGCTTAAAAATAAATAGGGCATGGTTTCCTGTCCTGAAAAAAACAAAATGCTCTACATCTTACAACAGCACTACAGATAAGATTAGAATTTCAACAGCCAATCCATATGCAAAAGAACCTCCTCAGGAAAGCTCCTTCATTACCATGTCACAGCCTGGGAAACTCCTACAAGATAATGACTCAGCCCTACCCCACCTTCCTGAGTAGATATAAATTACCTGCCTACCATTTTTCTTCTCACATTGACACAGATAGTACTTCATCTTTCTGTGTTATACCTCTGAGGATGCCAGTCACGTCTGCTGGCGAAACGTCAGGTACTACAATGCCAAGGCTTTTGAAGATGTACAGCCCAGAAAATCTACAACAACTAATGATTGGACTGTTGTCCACTGTTTTCACTCACCAGCATGAAGCAGGAACATCTGAAAGGAAGTTTGGCCAAGGAAAGCAACATGTTGAGTCTTGCATTACCTCCTGCTTTTCCCTTGCCTTGGGAAATAACTTTTACTCTTGTTAGTTTTCATTTAAATCTCTATCACTGGGAAACAGAACAAGATTTGGAGTATTTAAGAGACTGATGAACTAAACCAACAATTTTGTTAACACCTCCAAAGGTGAGATGGAGCTGTGCTTCACTAGTAGAGCACATTCTTTGCAAGCAGTAGGTGCCAGGTTCAGTCTGAACAGAGCATGAAGAATAGGAGCTGTTCCTTTTGCAGGATTCCTCATTGTGCAGAGAGAGAGAGACTGTATGTGCTTTGGCTATTATTCCCTTGGCTGAAAGCAGGGAGGTTAGGGGTGGAGACAGGCGGTGCAATCCTGCTTGCCCACCTTCCATATATTCACAGAACATGCAGATGCCACCTGAATAGGGGTTTACCTCTCCTCCAGTTTGTGGAGGACTGCACCCATCACTACCTAAGGGACCGCCTCTCCCCATACATTCCCCCAAGAGCACTGCGATCGGGGAATCTCCATCGCCTGGAGGTTCCAGGCCCCCGGGAAGTGAAGTAGACCCAATCCAGGGCTAGGGCGTTCTCGGTGGCGGCTCCCACCTGGTGGAATGAGCTCCCGGAGGAGATCCGGGCCCTGCGGGACCTAGTGCAGTTCTGCAGGGCCTGCAAGACGGAGCTCTTCCGCCAGGCCTTTGAGGGGGAGCCGCCACCGCCACTATTCCACCAATGATATTCCAACCATCTACCCCACATAATGGGGATAGATGTCGCCCAATAGAGCTGGGGAAACATTCTTCCTGGCGCTCCCGCTGTGAAGAACTTGGCCGCCAGTGTGGGACGTCGCCCATCTTGGATTTTATGTAAATTATCAAAGCACCAAATTTTATGTCAAGATATAGTGTTTTTATTATGCTGTTGTTTGTATGCATATTTTAACTTCGGCATGGCCGTTTGTTAGCCGCCCCGAGCTGTATATTGGATGGGGCGGGATATAAATCCCAAAAATAAATAAATAAATTTTAAAGAAATCCTACTTCCTAATGTGTGAATAGGAGCTGTTCTTATTTCACAATGCCCTGGATCCACTCACTAATTATATTTAGGATTGCCAATTCCAGTTTGGGAAGTTCCTGGAGACTGGAGGACAGTGTCTGGGAAGGGTGGAGTTTGGGGAGGGGAATGAGCTCATCAGGGATGTGAAGACATAAAGTCTGCCCACCAACTAGGGTTGCCAGGCCTGGGTTGGAAAATACCTGGAGACTTTGGGGGTGGATCCAGGAGAGGGCAGGGTTTGGGGAGGGGAGGGGCCTTCGCGTGGAAGAATGCCATAGAGCTCACCCTTCAAAGCAGCCATTTTCTCCAGGGGAGCAGATCTCTGTCAGCTGGAGATCAGTTGTAAAAGCGGGAGATCCCCAGGCCCCAACTGGAGGCTGGCAACCCTACCACCAACTCTGCCATTTTCCACAGGGAGAACTGATCTCTGTAATTTGGACAACAGTTGTTATTCTGGGAAGCCCATCTGGACACTTGGCTTGTTTGTAATACAGTTGAAGGGTTTTTGTATGTGCTGTGGGATTTTTTACTTTTTATTTTTAAAAATCAAATCACTAACCATGTTATATCATCAACTGTGTTGTGATGCTCCTTTCCATTTCATAATGAGATTGATGTGGCATGCAGAACAGTCCTTCAAGAAACAAAGGTCCAAATGTCCTTTGAGTGCATGGAACTGACCATACAGGTCTTTGGATTCTGGCCTTTGTATCTAAAACTGCTTGTTTAAGCTTCCTGTTGATTACTTGATTTTTATTTCCTAAAACTGTTCCAAATTTTATGATATTCTGCAGTGTAGTACTGCAAGCAGATGTAACTAAACATATTTTGCTTTAATAGCGATGTAGAATCAAAATACACAACGTGTTTTTGCTTTGCAGTAAAATCTGTTTCATTTTGATTTTATATAGCAGCCTCTCCTGGTGAGGCAAACAGCAGCCTTTGTGAAAAAGCAATAAACAATTTTAATGGAAAAAATGCTTCATATATTCTTTAGCTGTAAATACCTCTTAAAATTTACAGCCACAGGGCTAGCAATATAATCTGCATTGTTAGTAATTAAGATCCAATGTTAATCTATAACTGAACCCAAAGGAGCTGATGAAAACCATTTTGACTAGTGTACATGCTAACAAAATGCTTGTTATTATGCCCAATGTCAATCATATTACACCTTCCCCTGGGATCCCTGTTAGTGAGAAATAGGTTGTTGCTAGAGGGCAGGTTTTACTCCTGCCACAACAGCGTGTACAAGTGTAGTGCTGTACATTTTCCCACAAGAATGAATGGCAGCTATTTATTTGTGTGGTGGGACAAAACAAAGGGATGCATTCAGTCACACACTACTAGGGTGTGAGCAAAGCCAGCTTCATGCTCTAGAGACTCTGGTAGTTGACAATCAAGCATGGATCTTCCACATAGTCCTTGTTCTTCTGCATATTGCTGTCGCCGATATTGCTGTTGTTAGATCTGTCGGCCGTGTTTGACACAGTCGACCGTCAGCTGTTAGCCCACCGCCTCGCCGACACGGGGATTTGGGGACTCGCCTTGCAGTGGCTTGCTTCCTTTCTCCAGGGTCAGGGACAAAGGGTGGCGCTAGAGGAAGAGCAGTCCAGGAGGTACCCACTTGAGTATGGTGTGCCTCAGGGGGCTGTGCTGTCCTCAATGTTATTTAACATCTATACGCGCCCCCTTGCCCAGATTGCCCGGAGGTTTGGGCTGGGATGTCACCAGTATGCTGATGACACCCAGCTCTATCTGATGTTAGGCAGCCGGTCAGACTCCAGACCAGAATACCTGGACTCCATTACCATTGCAAGCCGTGGTTGGTTGGCTTAGACTGAGTTGGCTGAAGCTGAATCCAGCGAAGACGGAGGTCCTGTGCCTAGGGCGAGGCAGTTCGGGGATGGGGATCCCACTCCCGACCTTCGATGGGGGTTCTTTGGTCCCAGCGCTGGAGGTTAGGAGTTTGGGAGTACTCCTGGATCCCTCCCTTACCATGGAGGCCCAGGTAGCAGCCACTGCCTAATCGGCCTTTTATCATCTCAGGCTGATTAGGCAGTTGGTTCCCTTCCTCGACCGTACCGACTTGGCTACAGTGATCCATGTGATGGTCACCTCGAGACTAGACTACTGTAACGGTCTCTACATGGGGCTGCCTTTGTCGTGGATTCGGAAGCTATCCGCGGAATGGATTCGGAATGCCGCGGCCAGGCTGCTGATGGGTCTCCCTAGAAGGGAGCACATCTAGCCTGTGCTAAGGACACTGCACTGGCTGCCAATAGCATACCGAATCCGCTTCAAGGTGCTGGTTCTTACCTTTAAAGCCTTATATGGCTGGGATCCAACATACCTACCGGACCGCCTTTTCCTCCATATACCCCAGAGAGCACTACGGTCTGGGTCTCAAAACCAGCTTACCCTCCCTGGCCCAAGGGAGGCCAGGCTAGCTGCTACTAGGGCTGGGGCCTTCTCGGTGGTGGCCCCTACCTGGTGGAATGAGCTCCCGGAGGAGATCAGGGCCCTGCGGGACCTTCCTCAGTTCCACAGGACCTGCAAGACGGAGCTCTTCCGCCAGGCATTTAATTAGGGGCCGCCGCCCCTGTAGTGCCCGGCCCATAATTTTACCATCGAGCAGCTGCCAGGAGAGCCATTGAGCAGAAAAACATCTAGTATTATCATCGAGCAGCTGTTATAAGAGCCGACGAGCAGAAGAACATCTAGTACTGTTGGAAATCCATTTGAAAGTATTCCACCTAATTGAATTTTAATCGTATTGTATTATTTTTAACTGTTGTGTTTTAACTATGTATTTTTTTATTCTGCATTTATGTGACTTGGAAGCCGCCCTGAGCCTGCTCTGCGGGGAGGGCAGGGTACAAATCTGACAATAAATAAATAAATAAATAGTGGTTTTATTTCTAAGTCATACTTGAGTGTTATGGAATGTTGGGAAGTTGCAGAGAGAGAGAGAGAGAGAGAGAGAGAGAGAGAGATGCACAATCCAGCCAAAGCTAAAAATGTATGAATCTCATTGATTTTAGTAAGTGTGACATTAAACTTCTCTGGCTGAGGTCCATGTGACCTAAAAGTGCTTAACTTTGTGTACCTAGTGACTTCCAGTTTTAGCAACTTGCTGGACGGGTGTGCTCCATCACGCTTTGATGTGAGTGCCCCATAATCGCAGTGGATGGGAGGAGTCCCAGACGATTCCGGGGGGCCCCAAAGCCCTTACAAGGGGCTCATTGCCTGGGGCACGAGGGGTGCCTCTTCTGAGGCGACAGCCAAGGAATCGAGGTTCCTCTTTGCCCTGATAGGTCCCACCACCGTGAGATCAGTATGGAGGCAGAGGCACATGCCACGCTGAGCAAGCAAGCAATCTAGCGTTTTTTGAATGGCCTCCCCACCTTCGGTCAAACCTGTGGAATGAACTGTGAGTGTGAGTTCTCATGTAACTAATCACGTGTTTAAGTGGACAATCGCTCCAAAGCCCCAAGCCAATTTGGAGGAGGGGGAGGAGCTACCCCCCTTAAATAAGCAGTGTTCTATGAGCGAAGGCAAGGGGCAGAGAGAGGGTTTTGAGTGGAAAGAGCGACAACTAGCCGAGGATCATGCAGAATAGAACAAAGTGTATAGAAACAATAGACTTTCAGAGACTTAACCGGATTTCTCCTGTGTAAACAATGTCGATGCGAGGAGATAAAATGGCGGTTAGGAAGAAACTTCTTTCAGGAACTGCCAGCTCAGCGACGTCATCTCCTAAACTGGAAGTAACCACCAATTTTCCAAACATGCTGGCTACAGTGCTGTGCCCTCTGCTGGACCAGATGACTAATCTCAACAACGACTTTGATGCTCTCCAGAACCAGTTGAAACAAATGGCGACCAAGACAGAAGAAACAGTCAAGGCACTTTAAAAAGTTGAAGCTAAGACAAATTTGATCAACCAGAGGCTGGAGATTGTAGAAAAAGAAAGGCTCTCCAACAAAGAGCAGCTGTTACATCTACAAATGGAAAAATCACTATATGTCCTGAGATTTCAAGGTATCCCAGGATAGAAGGGGGAGAACTTAAAAGAGATTTTAAGCAAAGCATTGGCTCCAGTGGCAGATCTAAAAGTGGAATCTATACAAAGTGATATGGTTTACAGAACCTATCCAGAATTCATCAAGAAAAATAAGCTGCCCGGTGAAGTATTTGTTAAGTTCTTCAAGAGGTCAACGAGAGATATAAATCTGAAAGCGACAAATGGGACAACCCTGAAAATCAAAGGGGAAGAGGCGAGAGTCTTAAAAGACATTCCATTTGAGATAAGAAAACAGAGGAAACAGCATAAAAATCTAACTTACAGTAACATTCTATTCCCTTCAGATGGATATTCCCAGAAGGTCTTATCTTCAACTATAAAGAGAAAAAAGAGAAGATTATGTTCAGAAAGCAAAGGCTTTTTTGGAGCAACATCAAACAACTGTGAAAGAAAAAGGCACAGCAGAGGACAGCAACCAAACAGAAGAAAACAGCGATCATGGACTGGGAAACAGTGGAAGCACCCCAGGCAGCTCCTCAGAGGATTCTGAATTTGAGAAAGGAGTAGCAGCTCCTAAACACCTCATAGTTAAACTGAACTATGATAAGAACAAACACAGGAGATAATGATGTGACAATGTTCCCTCTAAGCTGTGGAGTCTTGTGAGCAAAAATTCTACTTTGTGAGCTACTGGCATTAAAGTTGTGAGCGAGCGATTTGGCTACTGCATAAATTACTTTGCTCTGGAACCATCATTCCTGAGCTAAGATAAAAATGTGTGAGCCAGAGGCTAAAAAACTGTAAGCTAGCTCACACTAACTCAGCTTAGAGGGAACACTGGTGATGTGTACCTTAATCTTGAAAGCCTTACTCTCTTTTGATATATAAGAAACTAGGATGCACCTACTCTGGCTAATTATGCTTGTATTAGTTTGGTTTTGAAAAAATAGTAGACAGTATCACTCCTTTTAATTTTTTTACATGTGGGAAGTCGATTATGATATCGATGTAACTAATGTAACATGATCCTTGCTTTAGCTTTGTATTTTAGTTTAGTATCCCTTTCCCCCCTTCCTTTGTAATTGTGTAGTGAAAAGCAATAAAAAAGTATATTAAAAAACCTTTGTGTACCTAGTGCCCATGGCTTTTATTTGGGTTTCACCTTTAGCTGCCCACGTAAAAAGACATAAGGAGACATGCTGTGTCTTATGAAGTTGTAAGCTTGGAAGAATAAGGTACTGTTAAAGAGTCTGTCCTACATGCTGTGCCTAAAGTGGGATGCCCAAGATAAAAGGTGTGGTAATGAATTGAAGGTAAAAGAAAAAGGGGACAGAAAAGGATGAGATGGTTAGACAGTGTTAACGATGCAACGAACGTGAAGCGCAAACTCCAAAGGATGGTGAAAGACTGGAGTGCCTGGCATGATGTGGTCCATGGGGTTGCGAAGAGTCGGACTCAACGGTGTGACTGAACAACAATGAATGATTGTGGGTATATCCCCAGTGGGCCTTAGGGAATGGCTCTGTTCAAAGATCCATCAGAGCTTGGTTGGCAGACTCCCTGCCCCCACAGCAGCTGAAGGGAGGACAGGTTTATGTCTGTATGTAAAGAACTAGTTCAGGGGTCTCCAACCTTTTTCAGCCTGCAGGCACCTTTAGAATTCTGACACAGCTTGGTGGGCGCAGCTGCAAAATGGCTGCCTCAGAAGGTGGAGCTAGCCACAAAATTAGGGTTGCCAGGTTCAATCTTCTCCCCGGTGGGGGGATTTGGGGGGGCGTGCATACCAAAGGGTAAGGTGGAGACACCCTCTCCCCGATTGCCACTATCTGTCCCCAACCTTGGAGGAAGGAGACCAGCCACTGCAGGGCTGTCCCCCATATTTCTGCGTCAGCGAGGCAGTGGGCCATCAGCTCATAATCAGCCATGTCAAATGCTGCTGCCAGATCAAGCACCAACAGCAGCACTGATCTGCCTCAATCCAGGTGTCTCTGGGGGTCATCTGTGAGGGTGACCTGTGCTGTCTCCATCCCATAACGGGGGCGGACGCCAGACTGGAATGGGTCCAGGATAGAGGCGTCATCCAGAAAAAGTGCCACACTTTGCACTTGTCCAAAATCTGATTTTGAATATTAATTATTATTTTATACTCAAATGCCTGTTCTAGTATTTGGGCATTTACCAGCATTTTGTACATTACATCTAAAATAAGGTGACATGCAAGGCCTAAAACTCCAGTGAATGCTTGTTTGTTCCTGCTGTGGGTCTCTCTGACTGGACTGGGTAGGGCAACTAAGAAGGCAATCCTAAATAGATGTACTCAGTGGATTATTTTAACATTATTTGGTCCCAGTGATTTTGAGAAAATATTTTCCCTATTACCAGGGGTCGTTTCATAGAAAAAGAGCTAGGGGGACTCATTAGCATAACTCATTAGCATATGCCACACACCCTGACACCACCGGAAGTGTGTCATAAGGCCACCCCCCCTGACATCACCG
>NW_015163618.1:912864-918183 GCF_001447785.1 Gekko japonicus | reverse complement strand
CCGTACCTCACCCAGGGGAACTGCGATCCCCTGCGATCCCCCCCGAAATGACCTCTGCCTATTACAAACTCTGTTTGCTTCTGAAAAACAGAAGGGTCTGGCACTTTCCCCCCTCTCCTCCAATCCAGATGTGCTGGGGTTGGCTCTGGTTGCTCAGTGATGAAGCCAAGATAGTCAGCACATGTGAAGATGGCCTACTCATGGTCTTTATTATTGTTTCATGTATTTCCAAGGGTAAATTCTGGCTAAACCAGCCATACTGAAGCACTCTGACAAAAAATTATATTTTAGCATAGAGATCATCCCTAACTGGTTTGAAAATATGCTATAAAGAATAGCTTTTGTCTGTAATTGTGGAATACACTATGAATCAAAGTTCTTTGACTGAAAACTTAGTACTGTTGCCATGGTATTTGGAAACTGCTGTTATGTCAGATATTAATAACAGCAGAAATCGTTCTTGAAACGACATTCTCAGTTTAACACTCTATGCCTGCTCGCAGTTGCTCTGTTTCACAGGATGTAATGAGTTCCCCCCCCTCCAAAAATCATACAGAATTTCTACAATATACATTCAGTTAACAGCTGCATTAAAATTATTAGCATTAGAAAGTTTGTCATATTTTATTGCACTGATGTTGCCAGCTGGGAGTTATTACAAACAAACAAAAGTTTTGATAAGTAAGCACTGCAGTAAATTTGGTGAGCTATTTTTGCCTAAGGACAATTCTCTGTATCTCTGGTATGCAGGCACAAAAAGCTGCATAAGTAGTTGAATTAGCACCTGGGCAGCAGGCTCAAAAAGTGCTCTTGTGTACAAACAGGTATTAAAAAAGGAATGTAAGCCTATCCAAGGAGAAATTTCATGCTTTCCTATACGTCCCCGTTGTCCACAGACTTCAGCCCTCCTCCTCCCCCAGTTTGGGATTAGTGACAATCTGTGTTCATGGAGGTATGCTGTTGAATAAATAAAGGTTTTAGCAATAAGTGATCCTCCTTGCATTTCCTCTGTCACTGTTAGCGATTCCAAATTCTTCATCATAATGAAGAATTCTCTCTCATTACTTAGGATGCTCAAACACCCACCAATTCATCTCACAGGTTGCAAGCAAGGATCTGATTATTTGATGAGTACTATTGAGCTTTCTCACCACCCCTATGGCCCCCCCACCTGTTTGGGGCTGCTTCCACTTTCAGTTTTTAAAAAGGCATATAGTTCGGGGGGGGGGATAAACCAGTTTGAACTTCTGAACTGAGACTTACTACTTAGTGATTCAGTTTCTACTTGTGAACCCAGCAATCACTTCTCTCATAGAGGCCGCTGACTGAACAGGTGCAAAAAGCTGGCCATGCATTCTCTCCAGTGTAAATAATTTAAACAATGTACCTGACAGTGCAAGGACAAAAAGGGAACAAATGTCAAGTAATTCCATGTGCTAAACAAGTCATTCAATGTAATGATCTGAAGGACTATAACCAAGGGTATACTGCTTCATTTCCAATAAATGATATCATTTATAGTGCTGATGCCAATAAGATTAGGATGTAACTCTGCTTAGGATGGGACTGTTGGTTCCTGAACTGGTCAAAAGTAGCCAGTCACTAGCTGCACTGACCAAGTGTTTACCATGCAGGGGCAAAGCTAATAAGCACAGTAAGTGATCATGACAAACTTCATCAGGGAACAACAAAGCAATCTGAGCAGGATCTTACCTTGTGTGTAATCAAGAAAGTTAGAACCGTAAAGGTTTGCCTGGCAGGCATGTTTGCCATGAAGTTCTCAGTGTGCCTATCTAGAGTTTGCGTGTGCCTGGTACAAAAATTCATTTGGTTAAAGTTACTCCATTACCAATTGTGTATTTCAAACAGTGTGGCCATTTCACATTTGTGTTCCCTTTCTGACTCAGAAAGGCAGAAGCCTCCTTCTCATTGAACTGGATGTAGCTCAATATGAAGGGGTGGGGCCCAGTACTGTTCAAAGAATCCAAGCCTGCCTTATTTGCCATGGCATTTGCCCAGAAAACACCAGTAAAAGATGATCAGGTACTTCCAGTTGAGCACATTCATGGATGTTCTGCTTCAGTAGGGCCTGAGAATCTGCAAAATATTTCTTTGTGCCTTAGCTTTAACAAAAAAGATTTAATAATAATTTCTAAGGTGCATAGTTGTGTTTTTAATTTTCCAGATACTTCAAATAGAAGGAATTCACAAATATTTTGTAGGTTTTGCCAAACCCTTTATAGATAACAGAACAAAGTTTGAGTCCAGTGGCACCTTTAATTCTGGGTATAAGCTTTCTTTAATTCTGAGTATAAGCTCTGGGTATAACAGCACACAAAGCTTATACCCAGAATTAAACTTTGTTGGTCTTAAAGGTGCCACTAGACTCAAACTGTGTTCTGTTGCTTCAGGCCAACACAGCTACCCATCTGAATCGACCTTTACAGATAAAACTGGCAATCTAAACATTCATATGGTTCTTAGTGCTATATGATGATGAAGAAACATATAAGCTCTTATAGTGTATATTTATGTTCATTTCAGAATGGAAATCTGGCTTTTAGCCAAGTAAATTCATACTAAAATACTGAATTTCACAGAAAACTTAAAAATCAAAGCTTGGTATCATGTGAACATTTGGTACTTGTTCTGTACCAAAGTACAAAACAGTTTCTAGATAAAATGTTAACCTGGCTCTTCTATAATGCATTCTTAAACAGAGTCACACCCTTCTAATACCATTTAAGTAAATGGGCTTAGACGGGTGTAACTTTGTATATGATTGAATTACAAATTCATACCCATGTTGTTGTGTAGTTAGACTGTCAAAGTTCAAACACATCTAGGGGTCTAGTGACTAGACAGTGGACTAGAGGAGGTTAAGGGTGAAATCCTTACTCATGGCCTTAAACCAGTTACTGCCTCTGCCTATCTATTAAGCTACCACACAGGGTTGTTGCAAGGGTATAATGTGGGAAGGAACAATATATGCTGCCCTCAGGTCTTTGGATGAAAAGTAAGGGGGGGGGAATCAAATAAATACTCCTGAGATCATTAATGTAGATGAAATCATTTCAACACAAATGTGTTTGACTGTGCAAGCAATAGTGCTATAGTTCTTCCCATGTCTATTAACGATTTGTGACCTTGAACAAGCGCCCCTCTAATATTGCATTTATCATGCAGAGAATGCTTAACGTGCCTTCCACATGAGGACTTTTCCCTATCACTGTCACAAAACCTGTCACCATTCTTCTATATCATATAGTGTGTTTCCACACCAGCACTAAGCTGCTCCTAGGATCTTGCAGCACCAGCCATGGCAGTGCTGTGTGATATGGAAGAACTACGTGGAGGTTTGTCTCTGTAGGGACAGAGATAAGTCATCAAATGGGTGCTCTTTCAGGGAGCTTAGGTTAACAATGTAATGGTATCATCTGCATTCAGACCATAATTGAAGTCTTTCCTGTTTTTGTAATGCTACCTTATTTTTATAACGTGTGCTCAGACACAGTTTAGAAGGTATTATGCAAGTTCTAAGGGACTCATGTACATATATATATCTGCAATGTTTTGTAAAGGTATAGCTGAAGAGATAGTTGAATGCTCATTAGAACTTGCAAAGTAAAGTTAGATGGGGGCATCACTCTAAGGGAAGTATAATTCATCAGAATTAGTTGCTGGTGCTTTCCTTTCTTTCAGGCTCCTCTTGGTCTGATAAAAATTGAGCACCATTTAAGCACTGTGTAAGCTTCCTTACAATGATTTGAACAAATAGAGCCATTTCTCAATATTTCCCACAAACGAAGGCAAATTTCCCAACAGATCCCAGTCAATTTCCCACTGGCCTTGGCAGAAGATAGAATCGAAAATGAAAAATGAGCGGTATCCTTTCTGCAGTGCTAACAAATATTATCCTTCATTGTTTCCCCAAAGTCTCCACTGTCTTATTACAAAACAGTACAACTTACAAGAACAAATTCCTCAGAAGTGAGCTACTCATTTTAATTGCTGTGGTCCTAGCAACACTTCTAAGTAAATGTATTATATGGAAATCAAACAGATTTCAACATAGATGTTTATTGTAGGAATCAGAACCTCCCAGGTCAAATCCTGTCCCTGTACACATGACGACTGACACTCTAGTTGCCAACCTTTTCAGTTCTCCCTCCTCATCTACCTAAGTGACTAATGGCACAGAAAAGCAAAACTGTGAACACCTCCATGTGGAGCCTGGTTCATACCACTGCCCTGTTTTTTCTTCTGTTTGGGGTGTTTTAGTGCCAAAATTGCTTCTCATTCTACCAGGCTGCTAGTTCTGTCATAAAAACATCATACCAGGCAGAAGAATCACATGAGAGCAGCCCTACACATTACTGGGGCAGCATAAATGTGGCATCATGCAGAGAAGTGGTCTCTACATGGTAAAAGTACTTAGTAAACCAGACCTGAGGCAAGACTGGTCTTTTCCCTCATGCATTCCTGAAGGTGGGGGTGGGGGAGAGAAAGAGACAAAAGACCCTCAAGACAGAATTTTACATTAAGATAAAAGAGAGAAAGAAATGTATAGACCGACTGGACTTTTCTCCAGATCACTTGGATGTGGAGACTGGCTGGATCCCATTACTGTGTGAAGTAGCTTGAGAATAAAATTGTTAGCCAAAGTGCCTAAAACGATTCACTTTTGATTGGTCTCTCTGTGTTCCTCTAAAGTCTGTGGTAACCAGGGCTCTTTTTGTAGAAAAAGCCCAGCAGGAACTCATTAGCATATTAGGCCACACCCAACAGCAAAAGCTCATTAGCCTATTAGGCCACACCCCTGATAGCACAGCTCATTAGCATATTAGGCCACACCCCACATGTTACCAGAAGTGTGGTCATCCAACCACACCCACCTTTTGCCTCTTATTCTGTTTACTTTGTTGTCAAAACGGGGCTTTTTTTGTAGCAGGAACTCCTTTGCATGTTAGGCCACACACCCCTAATGTAGCCAATCCTAATGAGTGTTATAAAGTCAGTCTATACACTGACATGCTGTAGCACACGTTTATTGTACTTCACATAGACAAAGACTAACTATAACGGCCAACAGGGCCAACTATATACATATCCACCAGCCACCCCCCCACTCCCATTGGAGGGTTTAAATGTCCCGCCAAGGTGGCTATTGGTTGGGGCTGGGGAATCCAGGATCCGAAGTTTCCTTTGTTTTCGGATCCAAGCTCTGGCCTGTCCGCGGACCCCTGGAAGCGGTCCACGTACATAACAGGAATCCTGTGCCAAAAAAAATTGTTTTAGCTATATGAGATTCTTTTGTAT
>NW_015163618.1:903671-912802 GCF_001447785.1 Gekko japonicus | reverse complement strand
CTTTTAGCTATATGAGATTCTTTTGTATGTTAGAAACTTCTAAAGCCTCTATTTCCCCCCCTTTCAATAAGAAGTTGTTTGTAAACCTTCTTGCTACATGTATGTTTGTGGATATCCTCTAACCATTTAATCCTGGAGTGCAGATCTTGTATTAATTGATTTTTCATCTTTTTGTAGGATGAAGATGAGGATATAAATTTCTCCTTCAACACTGCTTTAAAAGCATCCCATATGTCTGGCATAGTCTTGCAGAAGAATTAATACTGAAGTATTCCTTTATGTCTCTTTCTATATCTCAAGAGATACTATGTATTGATAATAACGATTTATTAAGAGTCCATGAGAGATGAGTATGTTTAATTTCCTGAGGTGATTGAACATATTACTAGGGCATGATCAGACCATTTAATTGTCCCTATGTCCGCTTGAAGTAGTGTATTCAACCAGAAGGAGGACATAAGTATATAATCTATCCTGGTGTAACTGTGATGTCTAGCCGAAAAAAGTGTAATTCCTTTTATCTGAATGAAGAGATCTCCAAACATCACATAGATCAAAATCTTTGATAATCTGAGATAAAGAATAAAAAAGACTTTTAATTTTCCCCCCTTAATTGTTTTGCTGGTAAATATTTTGAAATCAACCTATCAAGAACAGGGTCGGCTATGCAGTTTAGATCCCCTCCCAAAATAACTGGACCATCTTGGAAGAGAGCCAGTTTTTGAAATGTATCCCTAAGGAACCTCAGTTGTCAAATTGAAATCTAACATTTCGAATTGAAATCTAACATTTCTGGATATAACAATTCCTGTACCCCTCAATTTAGATTATTCAGGTGGGCTAAATTGCAATGGGAACCAATTTGAGATAAGAAAAGATAGTCTATTTTTTTTAACATACATACAAAAATCCTTTATGTCTCTTTCTATATCTCAAGAGATACTATGTATTGATAATAACGATTTATTAAGAGTCCATGAGAGATGAGTATGTTTAATTTCCTGAGGTGATTGAACATATTACTAGGGCATGATCAGACCATTTAATTGTCCCTATGTCCGCTTGAAGTAGTGTATTCAACCAGAAGGAGGACATAAGTATATAATCTATCCTGGTGTAACTGTGATGTCTAGCCGAAAAAAGTGTAATTCCTTTTATCTGAATGAAGAGATCTCCAAACATCACATAGATCAAAATCTTTGATAATCTGAGATAAAGAATAAAAAAGACTTTTAATTTTCCCCCCTTAATTGTTTTGCTGGTAAATATTTTGAAATCAACCTATCAAGAACAGGGTCGGCTATGCAGTTTAGATCCCCTCCCAAAATAACTGGACCATCTTGGAAGAGAGCCAGTTTTTGAAATGTATCCCTAAGGAAGCTCAGTTGTCCAAAATTCGGTGCATATACAGAGACTAATCTGGTGTTAGAACTATTTAGTTTTCCATTAACAAAAATATACCTCCCCTTTGGGTCGATTTTGAATACCTCGAATTGAAATCTAACATTTCTGGATATAACAATTGCTGTACCCCTCAATTTAGATTATTCAGGTGGGCTAAATTGCAATGGGAACCAATTTGAGATAAGAAAAGATAGTTGACTATTTTTTTTTTTTTTACATACATACAAAAATTTGGGGATTGTCATTACATCATTAAGTTGTCTGTTTAGTTACCTCATACAATACCTAATTACATTTTTTATTTGTTCCACCTTATATTTTGGGAGCTGACTATTCTTAATATGGGTTTCCTGTAAGAAGGTCACGTGCACATTTTGAGTCTTAAGATCTGAAAAAATCCCCTTGGCTTTCATACAATTGTTTAAGCCTTTGCAGTTTAAAGAGACTATATTAAAAGGCATACCCATCATGGTCTGTCAATTAGTACGACAGGCTTAGGGATGTTATCTCTAATGAAAGACTCATCCAGAAGTATACTGCTCTAAAAAATAATTTAAGCTGAAGCATTTGCTGTCTGATGCCTCCAGTGAAACTAAAATTACAGACCTTTTTCCTGGGGAAATTATTTTTTTGTGACTAGACCTGACAAAAATATCTACTAACAAATGACTTCTTTCATTAGGTAAACATAAAACAATTGTAACCAGAAGTTTTATGTTCAACAGAAGAGAATAAAAAAAGGAACTATCAGTAAAGCAACTACAAGGTAGAAATTCACATAGGTGCAGACATAGGGATCAATCGAAAAGACAAACTAGCCAGAAAATACAGCAATTATGTTTGTTATCAAACCGTACGTTCAGATCATATAAACGTTTTCCCATTTCATATAGCTGCCATGTAGCCCTGAATAGACAATTCTTTAAATTCAATAAATAAACATCTCCAACTCCAGGAAGCAAGTAAGTTATAAACCGGCAAAAAAACAGAACAAATGTCATCCCCTAAAAGGATCACCTACTTCACTTGGCAATAAAGTGCAATGTATAACATGTAAACCAGTAATGAATAAAAAATACTGAGTCAAAGACCATTCAGAACCCAGATCCCCCCTCCCCTTCCACCCATCCCTACTCCTTTTTACAGCAAAATACAAAATAGTAATTAATCCAATAAAAGTGTTCATGCAAACAAACATTTCATTTCCCTTCCTCCTCCTACTTTCCATTGAACTCCCCAGCTGCCATACCAATTAATCAGAAACAGTAAGAACAAACATTTAAAAAACCATGTCAAGTAAATTTCCTGTAGTTGCCATGCAGTGTTGAATAGGCAATTAATTAACTATAATACAAAACATCATCTAAAGTTAAGTCTGATAAAGGTCAGCCCCACCTCCAGAAAGTAAATGAGTTATAAACAGGCAAAAAGAAAGAACAAGCATCAGCCATTAAAAGGATAATCTTTTTCACTTGGCAATAAAGTGCAATGTATAACATGTAAACTAGCAATGAAGTCAAATACAATACATAAGACCATTCAGAAGCCAGATCCCACTCCCCTTCCACCCATCCCTGCTCTCTGTTAGAATACATGAAACAGTAGGTAATCCTAAAAAAGTGATCATGCAGACAAACAATTCATCCCTCATCCCCCTCCCTTTCCCTCCCTGAACTCCCCAGCTATCATACCAATTAATCCTAAACTGTAAGAACAAGAGCTCAAAAAACCATTTTGAAATTTTCATAAATAAACAGCAGAACTCTTAGTTCTCAAATAAATTAAAGCCATTCCCTAAGCGCGACAGGAGAGTTTTCCCTACTAGAAGGCTGTGAGGAGACCTCAATCCTCCTACACCCCCAACCTCCTTTCCGACATTCTGACATTAAACTATTAAAGTCTGAATACAAAATATTAGATTATCCAATAATTAGTTTCATATACTTAAATGACCATTAACTTCTGACTTCCCTGTCTTAGTTTGGTTCATGAATTAACACATTCCATGTGATTAACACATGGAATTCACTGCCACAGGAGGTGGTGGCAGCTACAAGCCTGGACGGCTTCAAGAGGGAATTAGATAAACATATGGAACAGAGATCCATCAGTGGCTATTAGCCTCAAGGTATAGATAGGATCTCTGGGGTAAGTGATGCTCTGTATTCTTGGTGCTTGGGGGGCACCAGTGGGAGAGCTTCTTGTGTCCTGGCCCCACTGATGGACCTCCTGATGGCACCTGGTATTTTTGGCCACTGTGTGACAGAGTGTTGGACTAGATGGGCCATTGGCCTGATCTAACATTGGCTTCTCTTATGTTCTTATGTTCTTATGAACTGATACCTTGCTCCAATGGGGTGAAGTATTAGGAGAGTCAGACTTTCTCTTCTTCTGTGAAGCCAGTGTTTCTTCTAAAGGTGTATGCAGATCCAAAGCTTGTAGTAGATCATAAGAACATAAGAGAAGCCAATGTTGGATCAGGCCAATGGCCCATCTAGTCCAACACTCTGTCACACAGTGGCCAAAAATACCAGGTGCCATCAGGAGGTCCAGCAGTGGGGCCAGGACACTAGAAGCCCTCCCACTGCTGCCCCCCCCCCAAGCACCAAGAATACAGTGCATCACCTGCCCCAGCCTGTGAGTTCCTATGTATACCTTGTGGCTAATAGCCACTGATGGACCTCTGCTCCATATGTTTATCCAGTTATTGACCTTCTTCTGGATCTGAAGCATAGAGCACTCGTCCTTTATGTGATACTTGCATGCCTCCAGTAGCTAACCATCTGTACTTGATATTGGCAGCAATTAGCGTTGTTGTTATGGGTTTCAGAGAGTGCCATATTTAAAGGATCTCCAGGGGAAGATCAGGAAAGATCTGAACTTTGGTACCAAGGTATTCGAAACCCTCATGAAGCCTGGCCTCATGTAAGATTTTTTTGGTTGTACGTATGTCATGTAGCACCATCATTATGTCTCTGGAGCCCTTCGTTAAAATTCTGTGAAGGAAACCAAGGCAGTATGTGTTCACAATTAAAGGGATAATGCCTTTTCTCAAAAGTAATTCTGTGCCTAACTATGATGTGAGATAGGCTATCAAAACTGTGGTGCCCTCAGCTTTTTTGGCTACCCCATGGATTTTAATCTGGCTCCTCTTCATATTAGACTCCAATAATAACATATTGTCCCTTGCCCAGGATTCATTCTTTTGCAGAGTCTTAATGTTCTCTTGGGCTAGCAGCCCCAACTCCATAGCTGCATTCACAGTATTGGTAGTTTGTTGAAGGGAGAATCTTATGACTTCCAATTGTTCATTAATGGGCTGGAGAAGAGGTGTCATGGTGTCTAATATCTCAAGTTTAAGTGATTTGACAGAGCCTACCAGTTCATTGAGATCTTGTTTAGACAGGGCTTCTTGCTTTGGTGAGGTGCTTCCCGCATCAGCAGCTATCTTGGAGTCCTTGGCCTGCAGTAAGCTTTTCTCCCCAATTGATTGTCCAGTCGATAAAAAGGGCAGAAGAGACTGTGAAGCAGCTGATTGGGATGCAGATTTTGGACCACCAAATTTCCCCATGTCCCTCGAGCTCTTTAGGGAAGCCACAGCTTGTCAGATAAACAGGCGATTTGTGGGGGTTAGGCAGAAGCAATTGCCTCACGCATCCCCCATTACTCAGGCCAGCACCATGCCCCTGATACCACTGTTTCTAAGTCTTCTTGACACTGGGAAATCCAGCCTCCACTGATAGAAACTCCACAAGGGGAAAGATACTTTGTCCCTATGGACTCTACAATGTATTATGTTTTCCCACTCAGCACAATGCTGGCTATTTAGCAAGTTCTTTATAATACTTTAAGATAATTCAGAGGAAAGCAATGGAGAAAGTTGAAATTTTAAAACATTTTGGTCTTAACCAAAATGAAAAGCTGTACTCTGAATACACAGTGAATGTATTTGTGTAAAATCAGTTTACATTGTGTTTGATGAGGCTGGAGGCATAAAATCATAAGAATTTTGAAAAGCAATGCAGTTTTTGAAAATAGTGTGTTTCACTCTCTACCATTCCCGTTTTGATTTGTTTGTTTCTCTTCCTCCATTTATTTTTATTTCTGGATTTCAGTTCGTTTCTTTCCTCTTTTTTCTCATTGCATTATTCTATTTGGTTGAACATCTTTATTCTCTTGTTCAAACTTTGAGAACTAATAGTCATCGTTTTTATTTGAAGAAGGAAGGAAGGAAGGAAGACAGCAGCAGCGCTTTTCTTCTGCTGGAAGAATGCGGCAAAGCTGTGGCAGCTGCTGACCTGGCCTGTGGAAAATGCAACCACTGCAGTAGAATACTATAGGGCTCTTTTTGTAGCAGGAGCTCCTTTGCATATTAGGCGACACCCCCCTTAATGTAGCCAATCCTCCAAGAGCTTACAGTAGCCCCTGTAAGAAGAGCTCTGTAAGCTCTTGGAGGATTGGCTACATTAGGGGAGGTGTCGCCTAATTTGTAGAGTTCCTGCTACAAAAAGAGCCCTGCGATGAGTGAACATGAGAGGGAGGGAGAGCATATGAGCAGAATCACTGGCTTGGGAAATGCAGCAGAGCACTGTGGCAGTGGGAGCAGGGGCAACAAGTTCAGGTTACATCTCAGCTACCTGTGTTGGATTAGACAGCAAATTGTGTAGCTTGCATTTGTGAAGAAAAATTCAGGCCTTTAAGGTTGCCAACCTCTAGGTGGGGCTTGAAGACCTCCCAGAATTACAACTCATCTCCTGACCACAGAGATTACTTTCCCTGAAGGAAATGGCAGCTATGGAGGGTGAACTCTATGGTACTATACCATACTGAGGTCCCTCCCCTCCCTGAACCCTGCACCCCCCAGGCTCCATCTCCCTATCCCCAGGAATTTCCCAACCCAGAATTGGCATCTCGAAAATTCACTCAGGTCATGGCTTTCCAATCTACTAAACATGATCTACGTTGATCTGATTGACAGAATTATTGAGCTTTGATTTACAGAGTTATTGGAAAAGGCTCCTGAGGAAAATGCTTATGGCTTTTGTCATTGCGTGAGTGAACAGAAGAGAGATTTGTTTCCCAAACTGATCTTGGTGATTGAGCTATTTGGAAATGTAGTGTTGGCAGAGAAAATAAGGGGAGCATGCCAGTATTAAGAAAGGCAGAAGCAGATGAGCTGCCAAGGAAAAGTGTGAGAGCTCATATAGACATACAAACTACCTTTCACTAAAAAGATATATAGGGTTGTAATTAGCAAAATCATACGAATAACGTGTGTTGACATAATGCATGTTTAATTCTAGGCTATTGTAATGCACTGTACATGGTCTGCCCTTAAAGACAACTGGAAACTACAGTTGGTACAGAATGTCACAGCACAGCTACTATTAGGTGCTAACTGGAACGTGCACATCACTCCCATTCTGCAGCCACTGCATTGGTTATTGATCAGTTACCAGGTTCAATTCAAAGATCTAGCTATCCCCTAAAAAGGTAAAGGTTCCCTTGCTCGAAAGCCAGTCGAATCCGACTCTAGGGTTGCGGTGCTCATCTCCGTTTCAAAGCCGAAGAGCCAGCGCTGTCCGAAGACGTTTCCATGGTCATGTGGCCGGCATGACTAAACCCCAAGGCGCACGGAACGCTGTTACCTTCCCACCGAAGTGGTACCTATTTATCTACTTGCAATTTCTTGCTTTCGAACTGCTAGGTTGGCAGGAGCTGGAACTAGAGACGGGAGCTCACTCCGTCATGCGGCACCCCTGGGTCTCAAACTGCTGAGCTACTGACCTTCCACAGCCTGCAGTTCAGCGTCTTAACCACTTGAGCCACCGCAGCTCTACAAAGCCCTTAATGTAGGGTTGCCAGGTCCCCCCCGGCTACTGACGGCCTGGGTAGGGGGGTAGAGTTGCCAGATTCCTGGAGATTTTGGGGTGGAGCCTGGGGAAGACAGGGACCTCAGTGAGGTACAATGCCATAGAGTCCACCTTCCAAGGCATCCATTTTCTCCAGGGGAACTGATCTCTTTAGTCTGGAGATAAGCTGCAATTCTGAGGGATCCCCAGGTTCCACCTGGAGGCTGGCATCCCTACCTTTATGGAACTGAACTCATGTACCTGCAGGACTCTCTTCTACTATGTTCTGCTGCAACAGAAGTTCTTTGCCTTGGATAGTTCTTTGCCTACATTGAATGTTTTGTTGCCTTTTTTTTTTGCTTGCATTGTTTCCCAGATTTTCAATGCTGGCTCCACTGCATTTTTTCCCCCTTTAGAGACTTTCACTGTTCGATTGCATTTTTATCATATTTCATAACCCACCTAACTCTCAGTGAGAAAGGCATACATAATGACAATGATGATGATGATAGCATCTTCCCTGTTACCAACAAATCCACTAAGTACAGATAGGACATCATGCTAATATTTCTGGTTTAGATTTTGCGAAGGCAGAATTAAAAACTTATGGATAAAGAGATAAAAATGCAGTTCAAGCATTGTTAAATTTGCCCGTGTTTGTGGAAAGGCCCTCCCATCTTATAAACTGGTATATCTACGATTAATTCTTTAATTTAAATCTTGTTTCTTCTAGGAGGTCTACAAATAGTTATTAACTACTAAAAATATTAATTAAGTGAAATAAACTGTTTTTGCACCAATACTGATGCTTTTACAATGCCCCTTTGAAGACTTTCCTTTCTATATCAGGAGTCTAGCAACTCAGAAGTTGAATCTTTTCAAAGGGAATTTTTTTGTACACAACTAAAAATGACCCCCACTTTCTTTAGCTAGAATGCAAGTAAAAATATTAGTGTTTAAGGGCAGAGGAGGAAGTCTAAGAAGCTCATAATAATAATAATAATTGATCTTCTCCTTGCTGCCAAGGTCTTTTGTGGGCAATTCAAGGAATTCTCTCCTTTTCAGAAGATCTAAGTGGCCACTAGGTGACAATGTTGATCTAGTTTAAGAGCACTCTTTTGCTGACGGAACATTTGATAAAATTGAAGAAAACATTTAAAGGTTTCTAAAGTTTAATTATCAGTGATTTGTCTTCTTTGGGGAATTCTAGCTGCCCTTTTCCCTCCAAAATTTTTAAAAGATGTTATTTCTTTCACATAAATCAGCATTATGTACATTTACAATGGCATATAATTCACTATTTGTGACAGATAATTCTTCATGAAAGAATTAGGAAAAGTGCAGAGGAGGAGGAGAAGAGTTGGTTTTTTATACCCCACTCTTCACTACCCAAAGGAGTCTCAGAGCGGCTTATAATTGCCTTCCACTCCCTACAACAGACACCCTTTGAGGTAGATGAAGCTGAGAGAGTTGAGAGAACTGTGACTGGCCCAAGGTTACCCAGCAGGCTTCTTGTGGAGGAGTGGGGAATCAAACCTGGTTCTCCAGATTAGAGTCCACTGCTCTTAACCACTACACCAAGCTGGCTCTCAATTAGTACCAAAACTATTGCTTCAGGGGATATTCTGACAGTATTTAAACATGGAACCTATAAATTCTCCTTTTATGCCACCAAAATTACACATATAACACAAATTGACATTTTAGCCCTTAGAATGATTATTCTTATAATTAAGAATGATTATTCTTATAATTAAGAACTATTATTCTTATAATTAAGAATTATTATTATTATTATTATTATTATTATTATTATTATTATTATTATTATTATTATTATTATTATTATTATTATTATTATTATTATTATTATTA
>NW_015163618.1:875772-902443 GCF_001447785.1 Gekko japonicus | reverse complement strand
CAAATTTAGCCACTTCACTGCTTACTCCCAACTCCAAATCATTAATGAACAAGTTAAAAAGCAGTGGACCAAGTACTGATCCCTGCGGTACCCCACTGCTTACCACCCTCCTTTGACTTAACTGGTGAGTCTTTCAGGAAGCATATTCTGATCATTTTAAAATAACTTTCAGAGGTAAGCATTGTTAGACAATTTTAAGTATACAAGCAGAGAGAGAATTATTACACTACCTTAACTATACTCTCATGGCACCTCTGTGCACTAGTTCCAATTAAATTTAGATTGCATTCATTAATGAGTATGTGAGAACTAAATCATTCTGTATAAGACAGTAATTATTTATTAGCCATGGTCTCTCAAGGACAATTTAGCCTCCCATAATATTTTGTCCTGACAACATGGTGGTTCAGTATATATACCTAGAGAAGTAGTTTAGTTTGCCCCACTGAAGGAGTTGGATGTGAGTTTTGATGTGCTAGGTTTTGTTTTGGTAGTTTTAATGTATTTTCAAAATGGAAGAAGAAATTTTTCGACTGTTTTGGTATCTACTGGAATTAAATTCTTTTGCCTGAAGGCTGAGAAGAGTATCCTGAGTACAATTCCTATTCTCTTTACCAGCAGGAGGAAGCCCCAAGCCGCCAAATGGTTGCGGTAATCATATGGTATCAGATGTCACTGTCAACTCATCCAGCATCATAGTAATCTCGAATTCTCCAGAAGCCTCCGGGCAAAAAGCTGTTGGTTAATCAAGAATGTCCCTGAGTCTGATTGTTCATTTTACAATGGAAATTATAATGTAACCCTAAACAAAGCTATATCCTTCTAAACCCATTGATTTAAATGGGTTTAGAAGGGACAAGGGAGTAAGTCTGTTTAGGATTGCACTGCCAGAGTCACATGTTCTAGATTGCCACTATAAATTAAACCAAAATACAAAATCTTCTGAACAAGTTGTTTTTTAAAAAACAAATATTAAGACGTGAACTTTCAAAGATTCCCTATTGTAAGGTCTTTATTTGGATGATCAGCCAATTGAAGATTTTTTAGGTGGTTAATCATCTGCCTGACTAAAAGGGCTTAAAAAAAAAAGAGGTGCCAGAACTCTCAAGAGGGAAATTAAGTTTTCAACCTGTATACTGAAAACCCATGAACTTTTAAACATTTTTAAAAGAATTTTGTCAAAGAGGTTCCTGAACTCTGTTCCAGTGCATTCCCCTAGGGAAAAAGCCCTGCTTTTAATATCTGCACATATTACCAAAAACCTCAGTATTGACTTTTTATAATATCGAAGGAAGTATACGGTAATTTATAGTTTAATAAATAAAACCATCCACTCTTTGTTACAGGGAAAGGTACAGCTCAGTCCCACACTCTGAATACCAGGGCCAGAATAGCTATTTATGGTCTGCCTTTCTCACCAAGACGCAAGGTAGATTACAGTGGAAGTCAATGCAGTCAATAGGATGGGGCATTCAATAAGCAATGTAATAGGATTAGGATACAGAAATTAAAGACAAGTGAAAAACAAAGCATAAATATTCACATGGTGTATTAAACGATGCAGAAACGATGTAATAAAATGAACACAGAATGCACAGTAGTATGGTCCATAGTCTTTTCCCTTTCATTGAAGCATTCTTCCTGAATCAAACAAAGCATAAATATTCACATGGTGTATTAAACGATGCAGAAACTACGTAATAAAATGAACACAGAATACACAGTAGTATGGTCCATAGTCTTTCATTGAAGCATTCTTCCTGAATCAATGCCATTATAATAAAGTCCTATTGCCCTTATTTAAAAGCCCTCCTGCATAATTCCATTTAGCATAGTTTGCAAAATGCCAGGAGTGTGGGAGCCTTCCTAACTCCATTAGGCAGGCCATTCCATAATGTCGGGACCACAACAGAGAATGCACATATATGGGCAGTTGTTGGTCTTGCCCATTTGCAGGGTGGCATCACCTCACATGTCTCCTGAGAAACCTGTATAAGGGTCAAGAAGTAACAGTTAGAACTGAACATGGGACAACTGATTGGTTTAGAATAAGAAAAGGAGTACGGAAAGGATGTATATATGGTCACCCTGCTTATTTAATTTATATGTAGGGTAATCATGTGAAATGCCAGCCTGGATGAATCATAAACCGGAATTAAAATTGCCAGGAAAAACATCAACAATCTTAGATATGCAGACGATACGACTCTAATGGCAGAAAGTGAAGAGGACCTAAAGAGCCTCTTGCTCAGGGTCAAAGAGGAGAGCGCAAAAGTTGGCTTGAAACTCAACATCAAAAAACTAAGATCATGGCATCCAGCCCCATCACTCATTGGCAAATAGAAGGGGAAGTCATGGAAGCAGTGACAGACTTCACGTTCCTGGAATCCAAGATCACTGCAGACGGTAACTGCAGCCATGAAATTAAAAGACTCCTCCTCCTTGGGAGGAAAGCAATGAAAAACCTAGACAGCATAATAAAAAGTAGAGACATCACCTTGCCAATAAAAGTCCACATAGTCAAAGCGATGGTATTCCCAGTAGTAATGTATGGCTGCGAGAGTTGGACCATAAGGAAGGCCGAGAACCAAAGAATAGATGCTTTTGAATTATGGTGCTGGAGATGACTCTTGAGAGTCCCTTGGACTGCAAGGAGATCAAGGTCAATCTTAAAGGAAATCAACTCTGACTGTTCCCTGGAAGGCCAGATACTGAAGCTGAAGCTCAAATACTTTGGCCACAAAATGAGAAGGGTGCACTCACTGGAGAAGACCCTGATTCTGGGGAAGACTGAAGGGAACAGAAGGGAACAGCAAAGGATGAGATGGTTAGACAGTGTTACCGATGCAACAAACATGAAATTAAGCAAACTCTGGAGGATGGTGGAAGACAGGAGGGCCTGGCATGATGTGGTCCATGGGTTGCAAAGAGTCAGACTCGTTTGGTGTAGTGGTTAAGTGCGTGGACTCTAATCTGGGAGAACTGGGTTTGATTCCCCACTCCTCCACTTGCACCTGGCTAGATGACTTTGGGCAAGCCGTAGTTCTGGCACAGCTGTTCTTGAAAAAGAGCAGTTTCTGTCAAGAGCTCTCTCAGCCCCACCTACCTCACAGGGTGTCTGTTGTAGGTAGGGGAAGGGAAAGGAGTTTGTAAGCTGCTCTGAGACACCTTTGGGTAGTGAAGGGCGGGGTATAAATCCAATCTCTTCTCTCTTCTTCTTCTTCTTCTTCAACTGTGTGACTGAACAACAAGAACAGCAATTTGCAGAAAGCCCTGGTCAGATGAGCAAAGCTGTCACAGCAGAGCATGGGGGAGCGGTGGTCTTGCAGATATGAGTGTCCAAGGCCATGAAGGGCTTTGTATGTGATAGCGAATATATTGAATTGAACCCTGTAATGGATGGGCAACCAATGGAGCGACTGCAGAATGGAGTCCACCTAGCTCCTGTTAATAACCAAGCAGCATCATTCTGCACTAGCTGGAGTCTCTGAGTCGACTTCCAGGGGAGACCTATGTTGAGTGCATTACAGTAGTCTAGTCTCAATGTTACCATGGCATGGCTCCAGGTGGCCAGAGTGGCCGACCCAAGATAAGGGGCGATTTTGCAGGCTAAACTACATTAGTAGAAAGTGGTTTGTTCTGCAGCAGCAGTCACTTGCTTCTCCAGCAGTAATGCTGGATTCTGCATAACCCCTAAACTCTTGACTGAGTCAACAAGGTTCAGCGGAATCTTGTTGAAGGTGGAAAGCACAGTGTCCTTTAAGGTATTCTATAGATATCTTGTGCTCTTTCTGAAGAGAAAATAAATTCAAAAGAAGACCCAGCTCCAATGAGAGAGAGAGTGAGAGACAGAGAGAGAGGAGAAGAAGACGAGGAAGAGGAGATTGGATTTATACCCCGCTCTTCACTACCTGAAGGAGTCTCAGAGTGGCTTACAAACTCCTTTCCCTTCCCCTCCCCACAACAGACACCCTGTGAGGTAGGTGGGACTGAGAGAGAGCTCTTGAGAGAACTGCTCTTGAGAGAACAGCTCTGAGAGAACTTGTGACTGACCCAAGGTCATGTCAGCAGCTGCATGTAGAGGAGGGGGGAATCAAACCCAGTTCTCCCAGATTAGGGTCCACGTTCCTAATTACTACACCAAATTTAGCTAAGTGTCACACCCCGCCTGCCCCTGCAGAGGTCTGCCACCCTCCGCCGTTGCCTTCCCAGGTCTTAGGGCCAGCTAGAGGTCTCAGAATGGGAGGGGAGGGGGGTTAGTCACCACCATCCTCCTCCTCACTGCTTGGTCCCTGTCAACACAACTTCAGGAGCCCAGCTTGTTTTCCTCCCCGATCTCCGTTTGCAGGCTCCCCTTTATCTCCCTGCTTCCCTCTAGGCCCCTCCTCCCTTCTTCTCCCCTGTTTGCCTGACTCTGCCCATCAGGGTCCTAGGGATGCCATCCTCTAGGTGGGACCGGGATCCCCTGGAATTACAGTTCATTTCCAGACTACAGAGATCAGTTCTCCTAGAGAAAATGGATGCTCTGGAGTGTGGACTCTATGGCATTGTAACCCACTGAGGTCCCTGACCTCCCCAGGCTCCATCCCCAAATCTCCAGGAGTTTCCCCATCTGGATCAGGCAACCCTAACCCCCTTCCTTTGCCAGTGTCCAGGGAGGAGCTGGCAACCCTAGGGCCATTTGGCCTCACATTGCAGAGGTTGGTTGGGGCTGGCCTCCCTCCTTCGCAGGGCCATTTGGGCTCACATTGCAGAAGTTGGTTGGGGCTGGCCTCCCTCCTTCGCCTCCTTTCCTGTCTTTCCCCCGAGAAAGGGAGGGCTCTTCGCCAGTGTCTAGGGACAGGCCGAGCCAGAAGCAAGCAGCATGGTCTCCAACTGCCAGTCTTCCCTACCCTGCACTATGCTGGCTGCTGGCAGCCCCCAGCGGGCCTCACAGCCAGCTCCACTGAAACTCTGGCCCCCGAATCGACTGAGCTGCAGCTGCCTCTGTCTGGCAACTGCCTCTGCACTCATTCCGGGGCTGCCACTGCTGCTGGCAACCCCTGGGCAGTTACCTCTGATCCTGTCACACTCCTCGTTCCTGGGCCACAACCAGGCGAATCTTGGGGGAGTACTGCTGCCAACAGAACCCGGGCCTGGGACTGCTAAGTTTGTGCCCGTTATTTCCATGTGTCGGTGAGGCCAGGCGACCCTGTGCCCGGACACTGAAAATGTAAGAACCACACAGGAGTCCAAAGAGACACTCCCTATACCCACCAGTCACGGAGTGGCATGCTGATGATGGCCTCATAACAGCCGTATATGGAAACAGTCAACCAAGGCACACCAATCTCCACAAAGGAAAGAAGAAGCTCAGCACCTTGCACTGTGTGTTTTGTAACAACCATAATCTTGTTGAGTGTCACAAACAGGTCAGCAGATAGACAGGGAAAGAATTTCAGTCAGTCCAGCCATACTGCCCAGGTGGCAGAGGAAACCCCGATGGAAAGGCCATGTAAGGGTTCAGGTTCTGTGGGAGGAAGGGGGATAATTCCCAAAGAAGTTTTTTCCCAGCTACATATTTCCAGACGTCACCAGCAGCTAACTAGGGAATAGCACTCACGTGGGAAGCAAGAGAGAGGGGCTTGAGCCCCACCAAAGGGGCAAGTTATGTCAGCACCACAGGAAAGACCTGGGCTGAGGGGGATTAGGAGGCCAACCAAGCCTACTCATGTCCCCAGCACTGTCCATCTCTGGCCTCTACACTAGAGCAACTTCAACAGCAGCAGGTTTACACAGCTGTGGCCCTGGCAGAGCACTATGCTAGTATATTTCCTTATGCAGCCATTTACTTGCCATCCTAAAATGTTTATAGGTTTGTATGACTGATATTGAATATTTTCTTTTTCGCGTTCTACTAACGCTAGCTCCAATGAGCCAAGGGGCCTCGGAATGAAACAAGCGTGCTGTTGTCTTGCACAATAACCAACACAAATTTGTGTTCAGCCATTTACTAAAGCTTTAGTTGTAACATCACATTTTATTACTGCTGTTAAATGTGTTTGTGGTCTTTGTGCAGAACAAAAAAAAATCCATACTCTCAGGCAGCTCACAGTAATAAATATATATCAAGGAGACAATAAAAGCAGCAGAATAAACACAATATTAAAAACATGGCATACAATCAATAACCCAATAAGCAGCACCAACAGCAGTAAAAACCAGCTAGAAAGAGGGGGGAAAGCTTGAAAAAATTAAGCCAATTAAAGTCTGCCGCTCTTGTTTTATTTATTTCACATGGGAGTACCCAGGGATGGCCGAAGAAACAGAATGGAATGTAGTTTACAGCCACTGGCCCTGAGTAGTGATGAGGAACGTCAGATGTTAAGCGTGGAGGTAGAGGTCGCTGGACTACAATTTTCCACAGAACAAAAATTAAACAGCTTCAAAATGTTCACAAAACTGAGTGGGGGTAGAGCACTGGAATAGAACGCCTGGGTGGCTCATTCCTATTACATCACAATGCACAGTTATGATATTTGAGCAACCGCATGCAGCAGTTATGGCAGCAATGTGTGTGAGATCTGAGTATCCCAGGAAGACAGTAAACGTTTTTTGCAGTTTTTCGCACCCTTGAAAAACATACTACTACTTAGAGAAAATACTGTGCAGCATCTTTTGTACCAATGATAATTTGGGAAAGTAAAACAGAAGTCTATGAGAGACGAATGACGTTTATCCCAGCATGAGCTTTCGTAACTCAGAGCTTTTTGCTGCAGATGCATATTAGAGGGAGATCATCCTGCACACATGTATAAAGAAAATTATGGGGTGGAGGGGGGGATTGGGGTTGAGAAGGCCTTGGTGTGAAAACCATCATAAATCTTTCTTCTTAACATTAATATATATCAGCTATAATCTTTAGACCGGGCTCTTTCCTTTTGGGGGAAAGTGGTGGGGAGGAGGGAAATCCAGCAGAAAAGAGGAGAGCTAAGTACCTACCTCTACTCTGCTACTTCTCCACTGGCTCCCCCTTAAGCTGCTTTTCTCAAAAAGAAGCAGAAACTGGGGTTTATATACTCATTTGGTGTAACATTACCTGGTTCTTTACTGCTCTGGTCCTACTTAATATTCAGTACATTTCTAAACGTCTAACAGTGACGTTTAATTAGGGTTAATGACTCTGGGTTGGGAAATTCCTGGAAATTTGGGGGTGAAGCCTGCAGAGGTCAGGGTTTGGGGGTGGAGGGACCTCAGTGGGTATGATGCCATACAGTCCCCTCCTGCCCAAAGCAGCCATTTCCTCCAGGGGGACAGATCTCCATAGCCTAGAGATCAGTTGTATTCTGGGAGATCCCCAGGACCAGGGCTCTAGTCGGGGGGGAGCTCTCAGGTACGGAGCTCCGGAAGAGAACCTCTAGGGGGCGGGGCGGTCACGTGGTGAAGCCCCGCCCCCTTCTTTACCCCGCCCTCTGCTTCGATCCTCATTCCGTTTGGGAATGAGGATGAAGCAGGAGGGTAAGTAGCCGGGCCTTCTGACACACTTCCGGTGATGTCAGGGGGTGTGGCCTTCTGTCACTTCCGGTGATGTCAGGGGGCGTGGCATATGCAAATAAGTTATGCTAATGAGTTATGCTAATGAGCTCCGGCAGCTCTTTTTCTACAACAAGACCCCTGCCCAGGACCCACCTAGAGGTTGGCCAGTCAGGTTGTGTATATGACTCTAACTTGCATAGACTGGATCAGGTTTGGTCTCGTTTTCCTCATTTCTTCAGTGTTATCCTCTTTGATTTGATTTTAGTTCTAAATGTTCCACATAAGTGACGTGGAGCCTCAACAACCAAGAGATATAACACAAGCTTATTTTTCCCTGGATATTTTTAGATCCTAGTAGGTGTACATGTAATATGCCTGTGAACCATGAATACTGGTGCTGTGATGTGGCCCTGGCGCAAATTGACTCAAATTGGCCTGATGAGCTCAGAGGAAGGCAGTGTGTCTGGATGAAGAAAGGTGGCTTGGTTTTGCTCCAGGGGAAGGGCTGTGGCTCAGTGGTAGAATATCTGGTTTGCATTCAGAAAGGCCCAGAGTCAGTCCCCAGCATCTTCAGCTAAAAGGATCAGATATGTGATATGAAAGACCTTTGCCTGAGACCCTGGAGGTCCACTACCAGTCAAAATAATCAATACTGACCTTGACAGACAAATGATCTGACTCTGTATAAAACAGATTTGTGTTTTGTTGTGCACTCTACAGAAAGATCTGGAGTATAATCTGTTGCCCCATTTTAAAATAATCCATCTCTTAAACTGGGATGACCTGTGAAATCACAGTTTGGGAAATGGTGGTGAGGCGAGTGGCGAGGGTGGCATTATCATGCAGAGAACAGATTGTTTTCCTTCAGCACTGAAGCTAAAATTACTTCATGTTGCCTTTAGAATACCTGACAAGTCACTGATGCAGATCCAGCAACTAAAAGCTGTTTTTTCCTTTGTTCTAATATCAAGAGCCTGAGGGGTGCTATTCAAACACCAACATATGCTGCTGTTTTTTCAGTTTCTGATGGTACGCTTCGGTCTCTGGCTTCAATATTCCTCAGGGTTCCTGCAACATCATCTGTTTTTTCTTTATTGCCATTTTCCTGAGACCTTGTTTTTGTTTGTAATATTAATTATATTTATAGTTGGTCAGAAGTCTTTAAACGGTTATTATGGGCATTTGTAAATTTTAATTGGCCATCAACTGGAAACTGCTTTTGTTCACCACCACCCTTGAGAACCTACCTATATGTAATGTTTTTCCCAGGGAAATCTCCAGCTTGGGCAGAGAGCCGTGTTCTGAAGTCCTCCTCTTCCCAGATGTGTGTGGGCCCAATTTGGATCAGGACCATGACATACACAGAGAGAGGGCTTAGAGTAGACCTTTCCCTCTTCCCTTTTGTTGCCTAAATGGACTCGTTGCCTGGTGTGCCAAAGCCCCAATAATGAACACAGCGGGTTGAGGTTCCAAAAGAGACAGAACTTTTATTGCAATAAAAGGAGCCCCTCGGGGTAACAAAAAGATTCCCAAGAAGTCTGCTCCTTTGGTTAACACGAGTTGTTTTATACCATGAAAGAAACAGTTCAGGCATGCACAGATGCCTTGTTACATCACTGTAAACCTACTTAAGGTTTATCTTTGTTAAGCAAGTGCATCAGACATACATTTCACCATATTAGTGCTTTTGAACTGTACATCATGGGACTTTTCAGTTCCCTAACTATTCCTTCTAAGTAAGCATCTGTATCACTGTTACCAGACTGTGGTTTTGTCACAGGCTGTCAGCTTGTGGTTAGTGCATCCTGATCAGTTAGCTAAAGCTGCATATTCTTGGGTGCAGCTTCTGCTTGTGGGTTAGCTTCATAGGATGGTATAGTCATGGGATAAAAGGACAAGTCCTTTTGTGGTTCAAAAACTGGCTGATTAATAGGAAACAGAGAGTGAGTATAAATGGGCAATTTTCTCAGTGGAGGGTGGTAAGCAGTGGGGTACCGCAGGGATCAGTACTCGGTCCGATGCTTTTTAACTTGTTTATTAATTATTTGGAGTTGGGAGTAAGCAGTGAAGCAGCTAAATTTGCAGATGACACAAAGTCGTTAAGGGTGGTGACAACCAGGGAGGAACTCCAAAGGGATCTGTCGAAGATGGGCGAGTGGGCGTCAACGTAGCAAATGGGATTCAATGTGGCCAAGTGCAAAGTGATACACATTGGAGCTAAAAATCCTAACTATAAATACACGTTGATGGGGTCTGAACTGGCAGAGACTGACCAAGAGAGAGATCTTGGAGTCGTAGTAGATAACTCAATGAAAATGTCAAGACAGTGTGTGACTGCAATAAAAAAAGGCCAACGCTATGCTAGGGATTATTAGGAAGGGAATTGAAAACAAATCGGTCAGTATCATAATGCCCCTGTATAAATCAATGGGGCATCCTCATTTGGAGTACTGTGTACAGTTCTGGTCACCACACCTGAAAAAGGATATTATAGCATTGGAAAAAGTGCAGAAAAGGGCAACTAGAAAGATAAAAGGGTTGGAACACTTTCCCTATGAAGAAAGGTTAAAGTTCTTGGGGCTCTTTAGCTTGGAGAAACGACGGCTGAGGAGTGACATGATCGAGGTTTATAAGATTATGCATGGGATAGAGCAGGTAGAGAAAGAAGTACTTTTCTCCCTTTCTCACAATACAAGAACTCGTGGGCACTCCATGATATTACTGAGCGGTCAGATTAGAACAGATAAAAGGAAGTACTTCACCCAAAGAGTGATTAACACATGGAATTCACTGCCACAGGAGGTGGTGGTGGCTACAAGCATGGACGGCTTCAAGAGGGAATTAGATAAGCATATGGAGCAGAGGTCCATTGGTGGCTATTAGCCACAAGGTATAGATAGGGACTCTCAGTCTGGGGCAGGTGATGCACTGTATTCTTGGTGCTTCGGGGGGCAACAATGGGAGGGCTTCTAGTGTCCTGGCCCCACTGATGGACCTCCTGATGGCACCTGGTATTTTTGGCCACTGTGTGACAGAGTGTTGGACTACATGGGCCATTGGCCTGATCCAACATTGGCTTCTCTTATGTTCTTGTGTTCTTATAACTGGCATTGGCCTAACTTCATTGGCATTACCTTTGTCAGGTCAGGTCTTGCTCCCTGGCTCATCACTTTTCCTGCCCTGAAATGGCCCTGAGGAGGCATTATGTACTATTCTGTGGGAAAGTAATGTGTAGCTAAGCAGTACATGTACAAATGAGTAGAATCTGTGAACAACTGTCCTGAGTAATCCTGGCCCATTCCAGAGCCTTTCCATGTTTGTTTTTAAAATTAATAGTTCAGTGTAGTACAACTAAGTTATGCAGCTTCCAGTCCAGAGGATTAGTTGAGAGAATGTTCCTGAAATGTCGATTTTATGTTAATCTGAATGAGCACGAGTCTAGTCATGATGAAGCAGCTGATACAGAATATTAAAATTCTGGCCCCAGAGACTCTCAAAACAAAGCACTGCTTTTCACATTCAATTCTAAAGAACACTTTGTACCTTTCATTCATACTCTCAATTATTTCTGTCTATTAAGAAAAGTATTACTCAGTTTATATGAGCAGGCCAGTGTCTAGCAAAATTCTTCCATAGAGGCTGTTACCCCTACCAGCATAGATTTAAGAAGCTGAATTGCTGCCTCCAGTTTCTGGGGGAATTTAGCTAAATGGCAGGCTAAACACACGTTAAAACATACACTCAAGTACTGAAAATACAGAAGTGAGCAGGAATAGTAGGAGGCTGTTGGGAGTTATAATTACCTATCCAGATGTGTAGAAGTCCATGGAAGAGAGAGGCTGTGAAGATGGAAGGAACCCAAACAAATTTGGGGGTGCGCTGCCAGTAGGCGCCCGGGGCAGACACACAGAAACTGAGTTCTGAGTGCTATTTTTATAGGAAAATTGTGTCCTGAGGCAGTCTGACATTTGTGCCTCAAAATAATATCAAACATAACTTTCCCAGGACAGACAAAGACCTGGAAAACTTGTGACAGTTTGCATGAGAGTTGAAGTCCGGCATAAACTAAGGTGTTAATGTGCTTCTGATAAGATTAGCTAGATGTGTCTGTGAATGGAGGAATAGCATTCCTAGGAATGGACAAAAGGAACAGGAGATATTCTTAGAAGGAGTTTTGGATGTCAAATAGGGTTTGGGCTGGAACTCTAATTACTTCCTCTGGTGATTCAGAAGGCGAATGGATTGCTAATTTAAACTAATAAAAAAGAAACAATGCTGCTTGGTGACCCTTTTGTGTTAGGTGGGGGAGCTGTTGTTATGAAAGAAATGTATGAAATGGAGAGGGGAGACTGATAGGATTAGTGATCCAGGTTGAATGGTGTTAACTCTAGGGTGAGGCAGGTCCATTGTTTGGTGTATGCAGATGTCAGGGTGGAGGGAGAGTCAGAGCTGTCAGAACAACATCTCATGTGCTTCCCAGAGTCACTGCCTAGGCATGATTACAGGGCCTGCCAGTTCTGGCGTCCATGTTTGTGTCAACATATGTCAAGTTTCCTGATCTATAGATTCACGGGGCACCCCAATGGGGTCCACTGCTGGTTGAAAAGACCCCTCCTGAGAGACAGGGGTCAGCATATTTACAGCTGTGCTGCCTGTTAATACTAATAGGATAAAGTGTTATAATGCTTTCTCAGAAGCAAGTCACAATGGGTAGGATCCCACCAACTTCTCTCAACTTCATCCAATTCTCTTTCTTATTACAGCCCCCATGCCGCATCAGTTTTGTCCATGCAGGTCCCATGATTCCCAGCATATCCTTTTTGGAGGTCAGTGGGCACTCCCTCCTCCCTTTTGTACCAATGGTAGAGCTGGCTTATACAGAGAGTGATTAAAATGTGGAATTCACTGCCACAGGATGTAGTGGTGGCCACAGGAATAGACAGCTTTAAAAGGAGGATAGGTGTATTGGTGGCTACTAGCCATGGTGACTTACCTCCATGCTCAGAGGCAGTCAACCTCTGAATCCCAGTGCCAGGAGGCAACATCAAGGGAAGGTTTGGGCCTCTATATGCTGTTCTTGGCCTTCCAGAGGCCTTCCACTGTGTGAGACAGGATGCTTCACTAGATGGACCACTGGATTTATCCATTTGGGCTCTTCTTACATGACTATGTTCTTAGATTCAGCCTAATGAGTTTGATGGGGCTTACTCTCATTAAGAATGAACAGAATTGCAAACAGCTTTACTTGGTGTAAACCCCAATGAAATCTTCTAAGTAAACATGGAGATGTTCAGGCTGCACAAGGGACAGTACTTGGCTGTGCTGTTCTTTCAGACCAGCTTCTTCTGAGAGCTGTTCTCTGTGCTGGAAGCATTTAGCATTAGCACAGACAATGACAACCCTATTCTGCTGATGAGATTTTATGTTGCTGGCTCCAAAACAAGATCGCCGTCAAAGCTGTACATCCAATATCATCCAACATTTATAACTCACCATTCTTGGCAAGAGCTAACGACTTCATAAAACGATGATATTCAGTCTCTCCAGGCTTGTCTATGTGATTTAATCTTCATCGTTCTATAGATAGAGCCTTCCAAACAGTTCTTCCATCTCTCCCCCCACCCTACATCTGCACTGCTGCCTGCATTAATATCTGAAGGATACTATGAGCCCTTATGAGCCCTATGAATCATGCACCCTTAGCCAAGATTTGCTGTACCTACAGCATCTCTCTCTCTCTCTTGCTCTCTCTCTCTCTCACACACACACACACACTGTACAAATCCCCAGGGTGGGATTCAATGAGACAGATCCCACAGACTGGGGACCACGGAACCAACCTGTAAACAGTTTCAAAGTGTGATTTATGATACACGTTGTACACAATTCCAGTATTTGGGGTTCTGTCTCTGGATCAGGACTATGGCACAAATGCAGAAGGAGCTTCAGTCTCCCCCTCTGTGCTAGGGTTGCCAAGTCGGGTGTTGCTCCGTAGCCATAGAGTTTTCCCTCGGATGACCGTGGCCCCGATCCCAGCGTGCCCAGCGTCGCCACGTCACTTCCGGGTGACGCGCACATCGGGGTGGGGCTTCCCCCGGAGCCTGATCCACCGGCGGTGGGGAACGGGCCTCTGGGGCAGGGGTTTCCCCGCCCCCCCGGGGGGACTTGGCAAGCCTACTCTGTGCTGTCGCCCTGAATTGAAGTGATCTGAGGAGGGAGCTATTAGGCCTGTTACGGAAGACCTCATGGTGCCCTGTGGTCTTCTGCAAAGAGCCAAAAAGCTCCCCCTTCCCCCTGACTGTTTCTGTTTGAAGTTAACAGTGCAGGAAGGAAACTCATTCTGCACATGTGCCGTGGTCTCATTCTGGAACAGGAGTTTCAAGAATGGAAACTGAGGACAATGTACATAACAGAGGCCAAATCAGATCAGACAGTTGGCCACAAATTTGGATGAGGGAAACCCCAGTCCCACTCTGATCTGCCAAGCATTACTTGAGTGAAACACAGACTGTGACAAAGCCTGATTTGGCTTGAGATGATGCCATGGTGGTGGTGGTGGTGGGGTTCTGCTCCCACCATTTCCCCAAATCAGAATGGCCTTGGGAGAGGGTGAATTGCACCGTTTCAGGGCTGCAGATGTAGTATTCAGTGCAAGTGCAGCCTTGCAACAGGGCAAATGATGCCTCCTGCTACAGGGCCACCGTGGCTCAGGAAAATGGTACAGGTGGAAGGCAGAGGAGGTCCCCCCATTCTGAGTTCCGAGACCCATTAAGCCCCAGCACACCTGCAAACTTGATGGCAGTGGCAGCCACACACCCACCTTGCCAGCTCCCATCCCCTTCACACAAAACGAGGGCCATTGCCGGGCAGTAGCAGTTCCCACCACCTTGTACAATGTGAGAGCTGCCAAGTGGGGCTTCTCTGCATAAGGTCAGTCTCACCTCACTCGGGACTGGGTCAGCCCCTCCAAGCCACCAGCCCTTCATTACTTTTTGTGGTGGCATTAATGGACAATCTGCCCCGTACGTAAGTATGGTTGGTACTTGTAGTGATAGAATTTATCATTTAAAGACATTCCGTTATATTTAGGAAACTGGTAGTCTGAGCACTCACCTTATGATCACATGACCTTAGTTCTAGAACAAGGCTTTGAGAGACTGCTGTACAAGATATTTCAATTGTTCTTCATATTAAAAAGTTGTTTTCAGCCATAAGAACATACAAAGAGCCCTGCTGGATCAAGCCAGTGGTCCATCTAGTCCAGCATCCTATTCATCTCAGGGGCTAACCAATTCCTCTGGGAGGCCAGCAAGACACAGATGCTAAGGCCTCCTGACGTTGCCTCCTGGCTCTGGGATTCAGAGGTTTACTGCCTCTGAATATAGAGCTCCCATTTTGTCATCATGGCTAGTAGCCACTGATATTAATTTGTCCAATCTGTTGAATCTGTCCAATCCCCTTTTAAAAGCTGTCTATGCCGGTGTCCATCACTACATCCTCTGGCAATGAATTCCACATTTTAATCACATTTCAATTCCTAACGGAGCTATAATTTGAACAGAATAAATGGCAGCTGGATGTAAACGAACTTCACTACTACGGACAGCTCTTTTAGACACTGAGCAGGTTTCTTAGTGCTTAATGCCTGGAGATAATAAATAAACCTTCTGGTCCTGGAGAGGCATCAGATTTCCTCCAGTCACTCACTTTTTCAGAACTGACTTACGTGGGGACTAGGGATACTAGACTCCAGGTGGGACCTCAGGACCCCCCGGAGTCACAGCTCATCAGTTCCCCTGTAGCAAACGGATGTTTTGGAGGGTGGACTCTGCGGTATTGTACCCTCCCAAGGTCCCTGTCCTCCCTGGGCTCCATCCACAAATCAGTTTCCCAGCTTGGATCTGGCCAGCTTTCCTACCCCTCCATCCCCCACTGGTGGCTGGGGGGGAATGGGCAACCCTAGTGGGGACACATGTAATATCTGCCTCTGTCAAATCATCAGTCCCAGAACCTCATGCAGTTTCAATGTCATGGCCCACACTGAACCTAATCATTATTTTCTGGGTCTGCCAACCTCCATGTGGGGCCTGGAGACCACCTAGAATTACGACAGATCTCCAGACTATCAGTTCCCTTGGCGAAAATGGCAGCTTTGGAAGATGGACTCTATGACATTGTACTCCACTGAGGTCCCTCCCCTCCCCAAACCTTGCCATCCCAGGCTCCACCCCCAAATCTCCAGGAATTTCCCATATTATTTACACTGGCATCCTGGTTATTCTTCCTTTTGTACCTATGAGCCCACAGGAAGTCAGGTGCATGGTAGTCAGCTCTCTCCAGTCTTAAAAAGAGGGGTTTTTTTCAAAGAGAGTTTCTGTTCCTTTCTGGGAGAATAGTACCAACTAGTCCAGAAAAATGTGTCTTCGATGGTGCCAGTGAAGAAAGTGATGCTGCAGTTTCAAAAGTATAGCTAACGTCCAAAAGCCAATCCCAGGTGCTTGGTTTCAGATCAAGGGCAGTATTAGAAATTCAAGGGCACATTTCTGAGTCTGAATAACTGAATAATCATGTCACAGTTTGACTCCATTAATGCCCCAAAGCTGTTATATTTGACTGAGAACTCTTAGCCTAATCAGACTGTGAAGTGAAATGGCACTTTTCAGAAAACGAGTCTTCCTTTCATCAAGTTAAATCACACAGCTCTAGAGCTGTCTACTAAAACTTTAATCAGTCGTTACAGTATTTTAATAGATAGAAGCCTGTGTTATGATAATAAATAAAAGCATCTGAAACATCTCTCAGCTGTACACCACCATGATAGAAATGGTAGCCAGTATTATGTTATTTCAATGCAGTAGAAGTCTGCTATTTGTGTAGACTTCTTGCTCTGATCAATAATGATTTAAAAGCACTCGTCTCATTGGATGTTTGAGGAACTAGACTAACTAATCTGAAAATGGCAGATATGTATCAGCAGCAGAGGGACATTTCCCCCAAATGCATATCCTATAAAAGTAATATATAGAATATAAAGGTAAGGGAAATGTCCCTCTGCTTCTGATATATATCTGCTATTTTCAGGTTAGTCAATCTGGTTGCTTTAACATTTAAAAGGGTATGACTATATACAATGAGTGGTTTTAAATCATTATCGATCAGAGATCCTATAAAAGTAATATATAGAATATAAAGGTAAGGGAAATGTCCCTCTGCTTCTGATATATATCTGCTATTTTCAGGTTAGTCAATCTGGTTGCTTTAACATTTAAAAGGGTATGACTATATACAATGAGTGGTTTTAAATCATTATCGATCAGAGTGAGAAAGCGATAGTGCCCTCCTAAGCAGAGTTACACCTTCAGTCACTAAAAATATAAAATATATAAATATTTGGGTCCCTTCCTTTGCTGCTGGCCAGTAGGCTCCCAATCATCTTAATGTGCTTGCATTACCCAAGGACATTGGAGGCAGGATCAATGTTGGGGGGTATTGATTATCCCCCCACATACAATTTTTTTGGCAAGCATTGAGAGTCTCTATCCTTGGTAAGCATAGGCTTGCCATTTGCCTGCCCATGGCAGGCAAACCCCTACTCTTGGCCCCAATCCCCTGCCTCAAAGAAATTGAGCAGCAGTAGAAAAAATGGCCTGAAAATAGTCTCCATAGTAACACTGTGGACATTTCCCACGTCTCTATGGTTTTTACCATAGAGATTATGGGAAACTTTTTGAGAGACACCTCAGCCATTCAAAATTCCACCCACCCCAGGCACTGCCCTCTGCCCAGCATTTGGTGAGCAATGCAGTGCTGGCAACCAGCAGCTTGTATGGCCCACTGTCCCCACCACTACAAGCTAGTAGTAGTAGTAGTAGTAGTAGTAGTAGTAGTAGTAGTAGTAGTAGTAGTAGTAGTAGTAGTAGTAGTAGTAGTAGTAGTAGTAGTAGTAGTAGTAGTAGTAGTAGTAGTAGTAGTAGTAGTAGTTTTTTTCAAAGAGAGTTTCTGTTCCTTTCTGGGAGAATAGTACCAACTAGTCCAGAAAAATGTGTCTTCGATGGTGCCAGTGAAGAAAGTGATGCTGCAGTTTCAAAAGTATAGCTAACGTCCAAAAGCCAATCCCAGGTGCTTGGTTTCAGATCAAGGGCAGTATTAGAAATTCAAGGGCACATTTCTGAGTCTGAATAACTGAATAATCATGTCACAGTTTGACTCCATTAATGCCCCAAAGCTGTTATATTTGACTGAGAACTCTTAGCCTAATCAGACTGTGAAGTGAAATGGCACTTTTCAGAAAACGAGTCTTCCTTTCATCAAGTTAAATCACACAGCTCTAGAGCTGTCTACTAAAACTTTAATCAGTCGTTACGGTATTTTAATAGATTGAAGCCTGTGTTATGATAATAAATAAAAGCATCTGAAACATCTCTCAGCTGTACACCACCATGATAGAAATGGTAGCCAGTATTATGTTATTTCAATGCAGTAGAAGTCTGCTATTTGTGTAGACTTCTTGCTCTGATCAATAATGATTTAAAAGCACTCGTCTCATTGGATGTTTGAGGAACTAGACTAACTAATCTGAAAATGGCAGATATGTATCAGCAGCAGAGGGACATTTCCCCCAAATGCATATCCTATAAAAGTAATATATAGAATATAAAGGTAAGGGAAATGTCCCTCTGCTTCTGATATATATCTGCTATTTTCAGGTTAGTCAATCTGGTTGCTTTAACATTTAAAAGGGTATGACTATATACAATGAGTGGTTTTAAATCATTATCGATCAGAGTGAGAAAGCGATAGTGCCCTCCTAAGCAGAGTTACACCTTCAGTCACTAAAAATATAAAATATATAAATATTTGGGTCCCTTCCTTTGCAGCTGGCCATGACTAGCCCTCTGTCCGTAGGCTCCCAATCATCTTAAAGTGCTTGCATTACCCAAGGACACTGGAGGCAGGATCAATGTTGGGGGTTATTGATTATCCCCCCACATACAATTTTTTTGGCAAGCATTGAGAGTCTCTATCCTTGGTAAGCATAGGCTTGCCATTTGCCTGCCCATGGCAGGCAAACCCCTACTCTTGGCCCCAATCCCCTGCCTCAAAGAAATTGAGCAGCAGTAGAAAAAATGGCCTGAAAATAGTCTCCATAGTAACACTGTGGACATTTCCCACGTCTCTATGGTTTTTACCATAGAGATTATGGGAAACTTTTTGAGAGACACCTCAGCCATTCAAAATTCCACCCACCCCAGGCACTGCCCTCTGCCCAGCATTTGGTGAGCAATGCAGTGCTGGCAACCAGCAGCTTGTATGGCCCACTGTCCCCACCACTACAAGCTAGTAGTAGTAGTAGTAGTAGTAGTGACAAATAGATATATGATGACAGCTAACTTGTCCAGTTCAAATGCCAAGAACCTTCTTTTCCAGCAGCACAGGCCTTTGCATATACCCATATGACCTGACTGCCAATTAAAAAGAATATCTTTGCCATTATTATTACCTTTCATATGAATGACTGGTATCAGTCATAAAATATTAACAATGGTATTGCAAAGAATATCCCACTGATACGAATCCTGATGTGGATGAGTCAATGAAAATCATAGAAAGGGGGAAAGTGAACAAATTGGGCCTTGTAAACACATCATTAATACGAATAATTTTTTAGATGGCTGATCACAATGGAACAATTTGTGGTCTAAAAAGTAGTCCTAAAACTGGCTTATTGTAACACACTCAGCGTGGGACCACCCTTGAGGAAACTAGGAAGCCCCTGTGATTTCTGTCCTTCCACAGGCTATGTAAGGCAGGGCTTTTGTAAATTGGCTTGCAGCTTTTAATCTTGTTTATAGATGTTTTGTTATTGTTTATTAGTTTTAATATTATTGTTATTTACTGGTTTGACTTCAATGAATTCAGAAGTGTGTAACTTTTTAGGATTACGCTGGCAGTAAGCAACAAATCTAAAACCAAGAACAAAGTTTGAGTCCAGTGGCACTTTTAAAACCAACAATGTTTTTTTAAGACCATTACTGGTTTGTGACTTCTGTTTCAATGTATCTGAAGAGGTGTGTGTGCACACAAGAGCTCATACCCAGAATAAAACTTTGTTGGTCTTACAAGTGCCACTGGACTCAAACTTTGTTCTGCTGCTTCAGACCAACACGGTTACCCTCCTGAATCTAAATCCAAAGCCATGTTAGTCTACTGTAGCATAATTACACGGGACTCAAGTAGCACCTTAAACTCTAACAAAATTTAACAAAAGCTTTTGTTAGAACTTACTTCTTCAGATGCATGAAATGTACAACCACTGTGTGATGTGTGTGTATACCTTTAAGTGAGCAGCCTTGTTTTCCCCAGCAGCCACCAAAGCAGCCATGTTTTCCAGGAGAAGTGATCTCTGGAGATCAGTTGCATTCCCAGGAGCACTCCAGACCCCAATGTCAGGAGTAGTGGGTAGCAGTGTTCCCTCTAAGCTGAGATAGTGTGAGCCAGCTCACAGCTTTTTAGCCTCCAGCTCACACATTCTTGTCTTCGCTCAGGAAGGATGGCTCCAGAGCAAACTAATTTATGCAGTAGCCAAATCGCTCACTCACAACTTGAATGCCAGCAGCTCACAAAGTAGAATTTTTGCTCACAAGACTCTACAGCTTAGAGGGAACATTGTAGCGTTGCATACAACTGTGATGCTTTGGTTTTTCCCATGGCAGCAGTTCCTTTACACTGGAGAAAGTAAAAAGGGGGATAGACATACCACTGAGGCAGGCACCATTAAGATTCAATCCTGTGCCTGCCTGTCTGGCCAGGCTTCTGTGTTGGGAGACTCGGGAGAATCTTAGGAACTGGTTTTTATGCAGACAAATATTAGCCCATGGTCCATCAAATCTGACAATCAAAAGGTGAGCCAGGGAGATTGTGATCTGCCTCCTGCCTGCTGCCCTCCCAAACCCGCACCATCCCACCCCATCACTAAGTAATTTTTTCAGACATAGAAAGAGTTGTGTTCAAGCCTTTAAAAAAACCCAAACTGTTCCTGTCACGCTGTGTGAACCAAACAGCTTCCAGGCTTTTATACCACTGAGGCAGGCACCATTAAGATTTCAGTCCTGTGCCTGCCTATATAGCTCTGGCCAGGCTTCTGTGTTGGGAGACTCGGGAGAATCTTAGGAACTGGTTTTTATGCAGACAAATATTAGCCCATGGTCCATCAAATCTGACAATCAAAAGGTGAGCCAGGGAGATTGTGATCTGCCTCCTGCCTGCTGCCCTCCCAAACCCGCACCATCCCACCCCATCACTAAGTAATTTTTTCAGACATAGAAAGAGTTGTGTTCAAGCCTTTAAAAAAACCCAAACTGTTCCTGTCACGCTGTGTGAACCAAACAGCTTCCAGGCTTTGAGAAATATGAAAGCACAATATGCATTTGGGGGAAGGGAGGGGGAATAATTATTGGCATTGCTTTCTTGCCTCTTGCTCCCACTGGGCTGAGATGGACTGGAAATATTACTCCACAAACCCTGCTGCTGCTTTTTCCATGTTGTTGTTGTTTTTTTAAAAAGGTGCTAAAACTCTTTCAGACATGATCTCAACACTGCATATTATTGTTAAAACGAAGCCTCACACATGGGAGGGAAAATCCCGTTTCTGTCCCCCAGTGCTTCTGGCTCTGGGTCCCCCTCCACACAGGCACTGCCACTGGCTCTCCTTTCTCCCCTTCTGGTTTCCTTGCTTTGCCTCCTTCTAACCTCTACCACCTGGACACCACCAGTGTTTGTGTGTCACTTGGGGCTTCTGTGGTAACCCAAACTGTCATAAAACCTCTGGTATTCCTTCTGTCCTTTTCTGCAATATCGGTGTGGGCATTTCTATTAACTTGGGGGGTAACCCCCAAAATTAGAGTTTCTTTAAAAAAAAAAAACAACCTCAGATTTTTTTTTGTACACACTCAGATTCCCATATTATTTGCTGTGACTGCTGGCCCTGCTGTGCAGATCTGCCTTTTCAATCAAATACAGGCGTGTTCCATGAAATACTCTTTCTTGTTGAATTCCAGTTCTTAAAACAACACTCATTAATGCCCATTCTTTTCCATTTGCCACTACACTTTTAATGGTAATCAGAAGTTATTTGCTTGACCTTTCTTCCTGCTTGCTGTCTAATGCACAGTAGACACTAACATTATGCACAGCTCCAGACTCTTCCCTGTCTTCTTTTCAGCTGATCAGAAGTCGAAGGTAAGATGCCAGGGATCTCCATGCTCTTGCTTCAGACTTTCATCTTAAATGTAATTCTTTTTGCAATCAAGAGACTCCCAATCAGAAAACTAAACCAAAGTATAAGAAGAAGGAGGAGGAATGTGTCAATGAACAAGAAATCCAAACAACATTTTCTGTGACTGGAGCAAGAAGTAAGTTCCTTTCTTAACTCAGATACAGGTTTTTGGTGAAGTGAAGGAGGAGTGAAGCATTCCACGCGGCTGCTGAGCAGGTCTCCTCCTTGGTCTTCCATCCAGTTTTTCAGGTACCAAATCCCACAGTCACAATGCCATGGATTGCTAGATAAATTGATGACATTTAACACCAGAAGGTTATCAAATGCTCCTGCAGGTATTGACTCCAACTTGTTGTGCTGGAGATAGAGCTCTTGTGTTGAACTGGGTAGAAGTGGAAGAGTCTCCAGTTCCCTGAAGCTACAGTCCACATTTAGTGGTTGGTGATCCGAAGGAGAGCATGTGCAGAGGTCAGGACAGGAATTTGCATAGCTGGTTTCAAGGAACAGAAATAGCAGTAATCCGTGCTGTGTGACCATTCTGAAAATTGAGAGCATGGCATCAGTAGAATGAAAGTAAGTCCCTGGACTATTGTGCAATGTTTTGCATGAGAAATCTTATCGAAGGTTTTCATTTAAGTGGGAAACTATAATGTCTTGATACTTCAGTACCAGAATCAGTTGTTTTCCTTCCCTTTGATACAAACGTCTGGTTGATATCTTAAACATCCCTACATTTCCATGTAGCATGAAACCTGCACTACCATGTCCTAGGTCAGGTGTGATATTTGGGGGCCACACCAGCAATGGAAGGTATAACTATTCTTGTTTGTATCACAGTTCACAAGGACTTGCCCAGGCATCCATCTAGGCTCTGCTCTCTACCAGGGTTCCCTCTAAGCTGAGTCAGTGTGAGCCAGCTCACAGTTTTTTAGCCTCCAGCTCACACATTTTTGTCTTTGCTCTGGAAGGATGGCTCCAGAGCAAACTAATTTATGCAGCAGCCACATTCACTAGCTCACAACTTTAATGCCAGTCACTCACCAAGTAGGATTTCTGCTCACAAGACTCCACAGCTTAGAGGGAGCGTTGCTCTCTACCCCACCCTCTACTCCAGGAGCATGACTGTTCTACAGTCTAAACTAAAGTATCTGCAACTTGGTCACTCAGTGGCAACAAACATACATTACCCTGGTACTCACTCAACAGCTTGTGGAGAAGCCACATCTGCAAGTACCATCAATCAAAAGAATCGCCTTCACTTCCATCCCTGGCGTGAGGCCTGCCCCTCAGGAAGGCTTGCAGCTTACCCCTTTCTCTGGCAGAAGCTGTTTCAAGGTGGGAACCACCTGCCAACTAGAAGAAGAAGAAGAAGAGATTGGATTTATACCCCGCTCTTCACTTGGAGTCTCAGAGCGGCTTACAATCTCCTTTCCCTTCCCCTCCCCACAACAGACACCCTGTGAGGTGGGTGGGGCTGAAAGAACTCTGACACAAACTGCTCTTTTTCAAGGACAGCTGTGCCAGAGCTTGTGACTGACCCAAGGTCACATCAGCAGGTGCAAGTGGAGGAGTGGGGAATCAAACCCGGTTCTCCCAGATTAGAGTCCGCACACTTAACCACTACACCAAACTGTCATAACTACAAGCCTTACCTTGCTCACTTCCCTGAAACAAGAGGCAGGTGCCACGTTAGGGAATGGTGCTCAGAAGACCTGCAGGTGGCCTGTTAAAGAGATACATGTGGCTCCCAAGACACTGAGTATCACTGCATTACACCAAGTATGCTATTATCACACGGAACAATTAGCACACAGGTTTTGCACACTCTTTGCGAAATGTGCAAGGAAGAGAGCAGTGTTGGGGGCCAGAAGTGGCCTCACAAAGGGAGAGGGTAAAGAAGGGAGAGCAGGCTGAGACTGTTTTCAGTCACTACCTACCTGCTCAGAAGGGGGAGCAGCTAGCAGCAAAAGGCAGCAGCCAACACCCGCCCTCAGATATTTTTGCTGCTCTTCGCTGGGAGTGGCTCACCCCATTCATTCCCAGCCTGCGATGTTGCAGGGATTTTTGGCACGGCCTTCCATTTCCTAATGGGAAAGACATCTAGAGATGGCAGGGGTGTGTGGCTCTCTTACAATCCTTTGTTGCTCTGCTGGCAAAGACATTTCAGGCATTACATTTCTGGTGCTCCTATCCCACAAGGCTTGTTATTTGTTGGGATATTTGCAAGTTCCCTTACTGATGTCATGAAAGAGTTAACCTGTTTGTTTGTGTATGCTGATTGTTAGTTAGGGATGAGATGTTGAGTAGAAGTTCCCGCACTCGAAAGGGACATCTTATCTGTAATGAAGGTACCTTTAGCCACGTCATAGGTCAATTCGTGTTATCTGATATTTTGCATGTAGGTATTTTTTTGGGGGGGGGGTTCTTCCTGCTCCCTTTATTGTAAGATCAGACATCATAAGACAGTGTGAGAGGTAAGATCAGACCAGAGTGTCCATCTTGGAGAAACCAGTAACTAGAAAGATGTAGCTAGAGAGAGGGACTGTTTACTGTCTTTTATCCACTTATGTAATCCTTCCTAATATTCTTAGTAAACTTTCTTTTTAGCAAATTTACATGTGTGTGCTGTGTGGTTCCCTTTTACTCTGCTAAATTATCCAACCCTATTCCCCCACTTGGGATGGGGATTTCCCACCCCCAGCAGGCACCCCCAACCACTGCTCAGCTGGCTGGCAAGGGGCAAGAAATGGGGGTTGGCAGGCAGCATCCCAATGTGCTATCATCACTTTCTGTGCACCCACAAGTGATGGCTATTCATTGGTGGGGGGGCTCCAGAGACACTATGGCATTTGGGCAAACCTACCATAGAGTCTTACCCGAATGCCAGACAATCCCTGGTGTCCCCCAGCAATGCACTGGTGTCACTTTTGGATGCGAAGGCAGTGACATCAGCTTGTCGGCTGGTGATGTCATAACATCGCTGGTGAGGGTCCCTGTCCGGCTACCTTATATCCCACGTACTGGGAGAGCATGCAGTCATCTCAGTAGGCACAATCACCATTTTGTTTGAAAAGGGCAACACACATATTTTGCAGATTCAGTGCATGCAGTCTGAAAACTGGATTATACAGACATTGTGTTTTTGAGACAACATAATGGCTGTGTGTACTGAGATAGTTGCACAGGGCACCCTTCCCTGTTATATGAGACAGGAGTGCTGGAAACACAAGGCCTGAGAAGGGCCTGTGAAGGAACACGAAAGGGTCCCCAGCAGTGTTCCCTCTAAGCTGAGTTAGTGTGAGCCAGCTCACAGTTTTTTAGCCTCCGGCTCACACGTTTTTGTCCTAGCTCAGGAAGGATGGCTCCAGAGTAAACTAATTTATGCAGCAGCCTAATTGCTCACTCACAACTTTAATGCAAGTAGCTCACAAAGTAGAATTTTTGCTCACAGGGCTCCACAGCTTAGAGGGAACACTGGTCCCCAGACTCCCCACCACTCCTTGGGACTGGGCGTGCTGTCTACCAAGGCAAGATGTCCGCATGACAGCATGTTGTCCAACAGGGTCTCCTAAAACCTGAAACCAGCCTTAGATACAACACTCCAAGTACAAAAATTAAAAAGGTATGGATATAACAACAGATGATTTCATGACAAAAAACAAAGTGCAAGGAACTCACAAAACTTACGGAGGCAGCTGGGCTAGCATGTGCTGCCTGATGACCCTAATAAAAGTGACTTTTTGTGTTCATAACTCTTGTGTTATTAAACCCCTAATGAACAGTAAACTACAAGTAAATCTATGTTACAATTTTTTAATTACAAAAGTTAATAAACATCTGCCAGAGCAAGTGTTCAGCAGTCTAAGAGCTAAGTGGCTGCTTCCACAGACTAAGAACATTTAAAGCTATTTCCTTTTAGCTTAATGAGCCCTTCCTTTCACCAGGGATAAAAGGATGCTGCTGTCATGCCAAGGACATGCCACCAATTCACTTTGCACATGCCTTAATCAAAGGAAAGCTACTGTGTAAGAAGTATTCAGCCCATGTGCCTCCAAAATCTCTAAAGAGGTACAGACAAAATCCATAGCTAGAACAAGAAGAAGAGCTGGTTTTTATACTCCACTTTCCTTTACCCTAAGTAGTCTCAAAGCGGCTTACAATCACCTTCCCTTCCTCTCCCCACAACAGGAACCTCGTGAGATAGGTGGGGCTGAGAGAGTTCTGAGAGAACTGTGACTGGCCCGAGGTCACCCAGCAGGTTTCATGTGGAAGAGTGGGGAATAGGGGTGGGCACGAACTGGGAAAATGGAGGTTCATTGGAGGTTTGGGGTTTTCATGAACCACAAACCTCTAATGAACTCCTCCATTACACAAACCAGTTCGTGGTTCAGGGGGTTCATGCCACCCGGAATTAGGCTTCTGGCAGGGGTTGCCTGATTTGGCAGGGCTCCTTCCCGCCCACCAGCCAGCTGGTGGATGGGGGGAAGCCTTGCCCCCAAGAGCAACCACTCGGCCTCCTCCCCACCTCTTCCCAAAAGTGTTTAAAGACATCTGCTGGGGAGAGGGGGGCCCACGCGGAGTGCAGTTGCGCACAGCCTTCCCCTCATCTCTCCCTAGCAACATTTTAAAAAGTCTTTAAATGCTGCTGGGGGGGGGCTGTGCGCCTGCATGCCAAGCCCTGAATTCGAGGCTCAGCATGCAGGCGTGCATGGCCTCCCCCCCAAAAAAAATCTTCCCAGCAGGGTTTAAAAAGACCCTAACTGTACTTGAGTTGCAAGTTTTGTCTGTACTTAGCATTGTTTTTAAAAAGCTTCTTTGTCATTGTTCTTTAAGACAACTCTTTGCTTAAATTACTATGAATAACTATATATATATATATAT
>NW_015163618.1:843430-875303 GCF_001447785.1 Gekko japonicus | reverse complement strand
TTCATCCCGGTAGGGAACCGATTCTCAACCGGGTTCTGTCTGAAATGACAGACCAGCACCCGGTTGAGAATCGGTTCCCTACCGGGAGAAAGCACCTGTCTGAAATTCCCCATATTCTGTGCATATTTTCATGGCATTTGCTAGTCTCAATTGTTTTTAACCCTATTACAATGCCACAGGGTCCACCCTCTGAAGCAGCCATTTTCTCCGGGGGAACTGATCTCTGTCACCTATAGATCAATTGTAATTCCAGCAGATCCCCAGGCCCTATGGCGACCCTACCTGGAAGGGAAGGGCTGCCCAGGACCCCCTTCCGTGGCAGATTCCGCCACTGTATCTTTGGGCTTCTCTGACAGTTTCAGCCACTACTTCTTTGGTAATCATGCTGTGCTTAGTATTGCAGCCAGCATCCGATGCATAGTCACTTGGAAGGAATTCCCATTGAAAGAAGAACACATAGAATCCCCAGCACTGCCTTGGTTCAAGCAGAGGAGGAGTGTTCTTTATTCCTGGCGCTGGAGCTGGATTCAGAAGTCAGCCAGCCTCTTCCTCCTGCCTCCTTTCTAGCAACCCAACAAGACCTACTGATTAGAAACTTTAACAGACTGTCCTTAACATGTTTTTTATCATATGATAATCAGGGGTCATTTTGTAGAAAAAGAGCTAGGGGAACTCATTAGCATAACTCATTAGCATATACCACACCCCCTGACATCACCGGAAGTGTGTCCTCCCCACAGCCGGCGGCGACCTCCAGCGGGCACCAGCAGGGAGCTCCAGGCCCCGCCCTCCCGCACCTCACCTGGGGGGATGGCGTCCCCCCGCGTCCCCCCAAATGACCCCTGATGATAATCCTTCACTTTCATAACATTTCATTAATCAGTTTGTTTTGTGCCTTATGTTATTGCACATTTGTTTATTTTTACTGCAGGATGAAAGAGAGGCATCAATCTCTGACCTTTGTCATCATCTATTATGTCTAAACTGTTCAAGTCTCTTGCACAGAGAACCATGTCTGATTTAGGACACCAGTTCCTCCCTTTCCCCCTCCCCTTCTGTAATTCTCTGCATAAAAATGGGGAAACTTATTTTCTCTCTTTCATTGAATCTGAAAAAGTGAGCGCTGACTCATGAAAGCTCATGCTGGAATAAATACGGTTAGTCTTTAAGGTGCCACTATTCTGTAATGTGGAGAAGAGTCTACGTGGCATCAGTTCAGGAGCTGAATGCCTCTGCCTTCTACTTCAAACAAAACCACATTTCTCAGGCTTTCCTGCTAGTTCCAAATGGGTGATTTTGAGTCGAGCAGGCATTTGCCCAGTAGTAGGATTGCCAGCCCCAAGGTCCGGGCAGGGGTTCCCCCACTTCTGTGGGCTTCAATCCACCCCCAGCCAACTGGCCAGTGGGGAAAGCCTCACCCCAAAGCACCACCCCTAAGTACAACCACCCACCCGGCCACCCCTCCCCTCCTGCCCAATTTAAAGGGTTTCAGCTGATCAGCGGGGACCACGTGGCCCACCGATCAGCTGGAGGGCCCTTTAAATTTAGCAGGAGGGAGGGAGAAGGGCGGTTGCGGGCCACACGCTGGGTTTGCAAAAAGTCCCTTCAAAGGACTTTTGGACTTCCTCTGCTTCCTGTGGCGGTCATTTTGTGGTTGTGCCCACTAGCCTGTGTCAGAATTCCAAAGGTGTCCATAAGGCTCAAAAAGGTAGGGGACCCTTGTGTTAGTCTGTTGCAGCAAAAATAATCAGGAGACTTGTGGCATTTTAAAGATGACCAGGTTTTTATTCTAGCTTAAGCTTTTGTGAACGAGATAGAGCCCCTTTTGTCCCCACAAGTCCTGTCCTCAAACTGAGGTTCTGATATCTGATTACTTTAAAATTAGAGGAATCTTCATTTGAAACCATAATTCTGGTTATTGGGCCATACACATTGAAGAGAGTAACCCCATACATCAGGGACCCATTTCTCTATTCTACAGCTGTTTTCGAAGTTCAATATCCAAGGGTGAAAATGTGGAAAACATGGTTGCTATGCTTTGGATGTACAAACACATCCACTCTAAATTGTTGGGAAATCTGTGGAAAATACCTGTGGGTGCTTACACAGGACAATGAGATTATTATTTTCAAAAATGGCTTCAGATTTGGACTTTGATAAATATTAAAATGGCTTCAGACTTAGATTTTGATAAAGAGTAGACTATACTTGATGCTGGAGTTCTGTGATGGAACTTCACATGTGTTATTTGGGCTTAGGAGGCATGAAGAAGGTGAGGGCCATATGGATTGTGGCCAAAATAGATTGTGGCACACTATTATAGAGAGAGAAAAAATGTAAATAGTAGAATTAAAAGGCTGTGAAACGCACGTAGTACAGATTGGGACTATTTCCACGTAAAAGTTAAATATGGTCCCCCATTATTTCTGTGGTGACTGGTACTTCTCTTGATTGTGTTTAAGTTTTAAATAGAAATATCACAGCCTGTTCTTGTATCTCATGGTCTTTTGCAAGATATCCAGCTCTCATCTGACTGCACTCACCCTTTGGCAAACTCTTTTAGCTCACATCTAAAGTATTTGACAGCCGCAGTGATATAGTGTTTAGAGTGCTGGGCAAGGAGCTGGGAGATGTGGGGCAAACCCCCCTTTTAGCCATGACTTTTGCTTCATGACCTTCAGCCAGTTGCTCTCTCTGTCTTTTTCTTTCAGCCTAACCTAGCCACTAAGTTCTTGGGAGAATAAAATTAGAGAGGTGAGAACTATGGATGCTGCTCTGACAGAGACAGAATGAGATTTTTTTTTAATGGATTCTGCAGTGGGAAAGATTCAAGGGTTTCCCCTCCACCTCCGTTTCCTGCTGTTAGGTCTATGCCCTTTGATCTGCCAGGCTCCATCCTTAAACCTGACCAGAAGCTTGGAAGGAGGCACTCTGAAGCTTCCCCCCCACACACACACCATATTTTCTTCTCAATATGTCCCTGCTTTTTCCTTTTGGTCTGTACGTCTGTACGTCTGTTAAACGTTCCTGTTCTGAACCAGGCCATTGGTTCGTCTGTTCCCATGATGGTTACTGGCATTGACTCTGGCAGTACAGTTTCTTTAAATGGGGCTTGCCTGAAACAGGATGGTATATGGATTGAAAAGGCCCAAAAGGGATGCCGTGGACTCCAGCAGACTTTTGGGTACAGTACCTCTACAGCCCCCTCAGATCCAGGTAGCAGCCACACTTGTCTATGAGACGACAGCTGCAAGCTACACCATTTGCCTCCTCTCACATTGCTGCCCTTCATTGATTTGGCACATCAAGCAGCTTCTTGGGTCCCTGGGCTGGGGTGGTGGGACTGAACTTCCCTTGCTTGAAAAGCTTCAGCCCCCCCTAGGCATCTGAGCCTGACTCAAAATGGCTTACAAAATGCCCATAGCTGCCCAGCTGGCTCTAAACAGAGGAAAGGCTGCCCCCCTCCCCGAAAGATTGTGTTAAGGGGTTTATCTATGGGGAATAAGTGCAAAACTCTGATGCATGAAATTTATATATAAAAAAACTTTCATAAGACTTTATTTGTATCACATCTAGAATGAAAACATTAAATAAAACCATTAATGTAAAATTACTTCCTTTTTTATGATTTATTAAGCACCTGAAAACTGTTGTGTTAATAAAAAGGGACCTTAGCATTTTTATTTTTAGGGTGTTTTTTAAAAAAAACACAGCAGGTACTTTTATCCAAGCTTAATAAAAAATGTTTTATTACATAAATCCATTTTTGTTAGATGCAGCTTAAGAAATAAGGGTTTGCATAATAAGTTTCGGTTATCCTCTAAACTTCTTGCAGAAGGATGATAATTTAACGCCAAACTGCAAAACTATTTAAATTACTGAGAAGCTCAATGGTGATATCAACCAGAAACTGTTGCTGTGGCTCTCGCATGTTGTTTTGTAAAGCTTCGTGTTCAGTTCAGTTCCTGCAGGAGCTGAACTGCAGGAAACTCCCTCCTCCCCCGCCATAACGCCTGAACTACCACTTTTTCTTTCTACAGCACTTACCTCACGTCCCAAGCACATGAGGGATCCAGTCACTTCACAGCTTCTCATTCTTTTATTTTTGCTTTTAAAGTATTTATTTTTATTTTTTCCTATAGGACCAGTGGCATTGGCTGCGACAGCAATTTCTTGCTTTTAAGGGCTGTGACAACAAGAAATGTAATCATCACAGCATGCGCTACGCAGCTCAATTTGATGGGCTGTGTGGGAAGTGACTTAGGGCTCATGAAAGAAGTGGTCAGGCCAGATAAACTGGTGACGCTCTCTCCACGTGTAGGCTTTTTAGCTGCTTTCTGCAAGAATTTCCTAGATAAAGGCATGCTGGTTTGGACCTGATAAGCTTATTTCAATGGCTGCTGTTCTCCAATGACTCCCATTTGGGCTCACCGCACATGTATTCCCCCAGCAAAGCTGTTGCATTCTGCACTGTATGCAGTGGGGAAGGTGGGGTATGGAAAGAAAGTGCTCTGTATGCTGCATTCAGGTCTGAACTTTCCCTAAAAACATAAACACTTTCTCATCTGTTCCTGTACTAACCTTACGTATGATGAAATGAACTTTGTGGAGACAAAGTGCATTAGCAATTGCTTTAGTTCTAACTTATCTAATGGTGTTTGGGTAATTATAAGGCTACTTTTCTGATTTAAGTTGGATGATATGAGTCAGATCTTTCCTTCCCTTTTACCTTTTTGATTTCCTGTATATCACAAAAAGCAATTCATTTTGTTACAGAGCACTCACTAAAATATTCTAGATTTCTTTCCATGTCTTAAAGCCAACCATAATTTTTTTTAAAAAAGTTAAACAAGACTAGATAATTGCGCAGACCATAATGCAGGCCATATGTTCCATCTCAAATACTTATTTGTTGATTCTGCAGACTCCAAGTTGTGCTGTATAATCATTTGCTGTTATACACAAAATTGAACAGCACAATTCTGCTTTGAATGCCAAGTGAGCCCCCCTCTCATCATTTTCAGGCAGAGAGTGGGTTGTGTTGTGTTGTGTGTGAGAGAGAGAGAGAGACAGAGAGAGTTTAAGGCTCTTTCCCCTGGCATCCCATTTAACTGAATAACTTAAACTCTACCTGCTTCATATATGTGGCTCTGTTTTGGCAGGACTTAAGAAATGATTTGCACAGTGTCTGTGGTTTTCATTCTCTTTGGACCTGGCGAAACACTGCTGCAGTTAGCAGGAGCTGTGGTGCATGGGAAAGTGTTTCCATGAAGACAGATGACCACATGCTGCAGTAATAATTTTCACAGCCAACAGAATTTGATTGCAATTGGTTTTATTCCAGTGACTGCCATTGTTTCAGGGAACATAACGTGGCCATGGCGGGAATTTTTACATAACCAACATTAGCAAACAAAATACAGCTGGTATTCTCTCTCTGCCATAAGTGCCATTTAGTCCTGGTTGCATATGCTTACTTTTTGCACAAAGCACCTGGCCTGCTTCCAGCTGCCCTCTCTTTTGTATATTTGGAACAGCCTGGACCAGAGGGAAGAACTTCTTTCTCAAACCTCTCCCAGTTGACCCCACCTCCAGAGCTGGCCCAACCTGGGACTGATGGCTAGAGGGATAGTGACTTGGACAAGATCCCTATGGCCCAAAGGTACAGTGGCCAGCACTGGGTTGGGAAACACCTGGAGATTTGGGGGGTGGAGCCTGGGATGGGTGGGATTTAGGGAGGGGAGGGGAGGGACCTCAGCAGTACATAATGCCATAGAATCCATCTTCCAAAGCAGCCATTTTCTCCAGGGGAACCAATCCTGATCATCTGAAGATCAAATATAATAGTGGAAGATCTCCAGGTACTACCTGGAGGCTGGCAACCCTAGTCACCACACCCTTCCAACCCTCCCTAAACAAAAAATATAACTGATGCTCTTTCTTTTCCACAAGTCACAGGAAGCATATGCTTACACTTTCAGTACAAACGTTTCCTTTTAAATAGATGACTTTGGGTATTCTTCTTACTAGAGAGCTATTTGTGCTTTATTTTGACTTCTGATCTTCCATGTCGAGAGCCTGCAGCAGTGGGCCTTCAGAGGAATGCTGCTGTTCAGTAGCTCTGCGGGCTAATTTTCTGGAGTAATGCAGAATGCAGACCGCTAAAATTAAGACCAATATGGCAATAGCAACGAGTGGAACATCTCTCCAAAGGAAATCAAGGCAGTTGATTGGGGCAGGCTTCCGGCAACCTTCCAAGGCATTCCCACTCAGCTGGCTCAAGGCTCTCATCTTCACAGGAGCTGGACCCGCACATGTAATGTTGGCAAGAGAAGCTTCGTGGAAATCTTCCAGCCACATCTTGAAATATAAAATGGAGCAGTCGCAGTTCCAAGGATTGTTGGAAAAATCCACTTTCTCCACTTTTCTCAAGATGTCCAGTGTGCCAGGAGGGACTGTGGTCAAACTGTTGTTTTGCAGCTCAAGTATTAGGATGTCAATTGAGAGGAGAGGCAGCTCCTTCAGCCCCAGAGACGTGCAGTCTATTCGCCATCCCAATTTTCCTTGCAGCGGCTGGCACAAACAGGGAGGGCAGGGCTTGGCTTGCGCTGTGTGCAACAGCAGTAGCAAGAGCAGTCCACTGTTCATGCTGGTAGCTGCAGGACAAGAATATGCAGAGTGTAATGCATTGTTTTATATAAAATCTAGAATGCAAAGTTTTGTTTAGTTCATTCTGCACATAGAAAATCCAGAATTTCCTGTAAATATATAATCTCCTTTGGACAAATGGTTCCTAAACAGTGTAGCACAACTAGTATATTTGGATGCTATACAAGAGCAACAAAAGCAGAGGAGCTGGTAATCTATGAGTCTACTTTTGTTACTGTGTCATTATACCTGAGTTGGTACGAGTACCATTTAAACCCATTATTACAGAAAACTGAATTGCTTGAAGTATATGTCTAAATAGGGACTAAAATAAAGGAATTGCTGCAATCAGTTCACAAATTTACAGAATAATGACAAAAAATGGGCATTATCATGATGTATAAATCCCAAAATTCTTCTTTTAATCAACAGGTCAGATGACGAACATCTCGAGTTTCCAGAGTTCGTTTCGAGGTCTTTATCAAAATTCCTATTTAAAACAAACAATATTCATAATTGGAAACAGGAATCCCGACCTTAACAAGTTATTCACCATCAATAAATATTATATTTATACATACTGTTTTGCTGTATTTTTCAAACAATCCAATATAAGGAATCTCAAACTCTATAAGAATAATGATATTACAGTTAGTGCAACTTACAAAAATTTTTGTATTACAGTTAGTGCAACTTACAAAAATATTTTAAAAGGCTAAATTATAGCTCTGAATTGCATAGACATATATTTTACCAGAATGGCTACAAATAGCTCTTGTGTTAACCACTAGTTTCAACGGACAACGTCTTAGCCATTGAAGACAATCAAGTGTTTATATACAGATGTCAAGTCACATGACTTCAAGCTGGAGGCCAACTTATCAAGTACAAAACCTATTTCATTATGGTTAATGTAAAACCAAGAAATGCCCAGCTTAATTCTTATATAAAGAATTCATATTCTCTCCCAACAAGCAGAAGAATAACAAGGGAACATACCTATGATATTTTAGGAGCCCACTTGTTAAACACTAGCATATAGAGAACTCACACATTACACACAACATCAGTCAATATACATCCAAAGAATCACCACATAGAGGTTACTTGTAATCACAAAGAGCCAGGGTGGAGACGCAAGTAGGCATTGTTATTCACCTAAGAAACAGGAGAGCTCCAAAGCTGCATTTAACCCCCTAGGGCATTCTGTTTGTAGCTTAAAGGTCCAGTATGCCTCCCTCTGTAATAATATTTTATGTGTATCCATCACCTGAAATGGTTTTGAACGTACTGTTTCTAGTACTATACAATCAAAATCATTGTCTCCATGTCCAAACTCAATAAAATGTTGGACCATTGGAGCTGTAACATGTTTATGTTTGATTTTAGACCTATGTTCCAAAATGCGAGTCCTAAGGGCTCGGGACGTTTGTCCGACATAATGCAACCCACAGGAACAGGTGATTAGGTAAACTACAGTTCTAATTTGGTTCAGGCTCCACCCCTATGTCTTCAGGTATTTCCCAACCCAGAGTTGTTAACCCTACCTCAGGTGAGAGTGAGATTGCCAAGGTGCTCAAAGGAGAGCAAGCTGGCTGTGAAGCAAGCTAGCTGTGTACACAGTAGCCAAAAATACCGTATACAGTTCTGGTCACCACACCTTAAAAAGGATATTATAGCTTTGGGAAAAGTGCAGAAAAGGGGAACTAAAATGATAAAAGGGTTGGAACACTTTCCCTATAAAGAATTGTTAAAGCGCTTGGGGCTCTTTAGTTTGGAGAAACAACAGCTGAGGGGTGACATGATCGAGGTTTATAAGATTATGCGTGGGATAGAGCAGGTAGAGACAGAAGTACTTTTCTCACTTTCTCACAATACAAGAACTTGTGGGCACTCCATGAAATTGCTGAGTAGTCGGGTTAGAACAGAAAAAAGGAAGTACTTCTTCACCCAAAGAATGATTAACATATGGAATTCACTGCCACAGGAGGTGGTGGCAGCTACAAGCATGGACGGCTTCAAGAGGGAATTAGATAAGCATATGGAGCAGAGGTCCATAGGTGGCTATTAGCCACAAGGTATAGATAATAAATAAATTAAATAAATTAAAAATAAACAAATTAGCCACAAGGTATAGATAATAAATAAAATAAATAGGGACTCTGGGGCAAGCCGTCTTTTTGTTGGCATCATTCACTATTTTGCCCTGTGCCAAATTGCTTTACTTTGAAAAGATATGTATGCCTGAGTAATGGCATAATTCTAAGCAGAATTACACTCTTTTATGTCCACTGAAGCCAATGGGCACTTTGTTTAGGATTGCAGAGTTGTTGTGCCAGAATGTAGTGGGGCTCTGCATTCAGATTTACATCCCACTGGAAGCAGTGCAATGTAGATGGGAGGAATCAGCACTGAGAGCACATTTTTATGTGCATCAGATTTATATCTGTACTAGTTTCTGATCCACCAAGGAATGTGCATACAGAACATGTAGGGATTTCCTTAGATGATCTATTTCTGTATAATTTTTAAGTGCAATAAAATCTTAATATTACTATTGTAGAGTAAACAAAGTGCATGCCTGAGCCAGGGGTTTTTTTCGGGGGGAACACGCTGGAACAGAGTTCTGGAACCTCTTCGACAAAATTCTTTTAAAATTTTTTAAAAGTTCATGAGTTTTCCATATACAGACTGAAAACTTCATTTCCCTCTTGAGCGTTTTGGCACCTCTTTTTCCAAAAAAGAAGCCCTGCCTAAGGCAGAGTGCATGCCTGTGAATTTCTTCTTGGTGATACAGAACAGATAGAGATAAGTTCTGGAATGGAGAAAAATGTCAGACTCTGGGTCTATCTGTCCCCCCTCATCTATATAAAAAGTGATAGGGAATGTACAAAGAAAAACCTTGGAAACAATAACCTAATCTATGTCTTGGCATATATTTTATTTGTTCTTTTTTTTAAAAAAAAGACACAAATTATAGATCAGTTTTAGAATTTTGGCAATTTTTAATGAAAAGATTTTACAACGTGACAAGACATAATAAGCCCATTCAAAATCTGTTATTAAAAAGTTAATATGGGGGAAGATAGCTGGTTTTGCTGAAGTTATAGAAAGCAGAGGTAAGGTATGTGGCTGACCCTTTCTCCTCACTTTCTCTGTGCTATCCTCTTTGCCTTCTATCTACTGTAATGCAGCACAAAGTTGTTAACAGCTGAGTTACAACTGATGGGTTAGTTTGAGAAAGGCACCCAAACCATAGATATATTCCTGTCATCAATAAGAACACCCTTTCCAGCCTCAGTAGCCAGAACCAGCATACTTCAAAGTTAGCCTGAGCTAAATAGCAACTCAGTATAGGAGCTGCGGTGGCTCAAGTGGTTAAGATGCTGAACTGCAGGCTGTGGAAGGTTGGTAGTTCAGCAGTTCGAGACCCGAGTGTGCCGCATGATGGAGTGAGCTCCCATGTCTAGTTCCAGCTCCTGCCAACCTAGCAGTTCAAAAGCAAGAAATTGCAAGTAGATAAATAGGTACCACTTCAGTGGGAAGGTAACAGCATTCCGTGTGCCTTGGTGTTTAGTCGTGCCGGCCACATGACCACAGAAATGTCTTCGGACAGCGCTGGCTCTTCGGCTTTGAAACGGAGATGAGCACCGTAACCCTAGAGTCGGATTCGACTGGCTTTCGAGCAAGGGAACCTTTACCTTTTTATAGGAGGAAGGGGATATTAACCCATCTTGCTGAAAATCTTTACGTTCCTGATCCAAATAATCCACCCTATGCACTACCGTTGGTTTTTAATTTTAAAGAAAATATCTCCCTCCTATGTGATGTGTAGCTTGGTCCATAGCAGAGCCTGGTTGTAAGGCATGCATGCACAACATTTAGACAGGTGGGCAAATCAAAGAAGAAACTTTACAGCAATCCAAGTGGTGGCCTCTGGGTTTATATAGGGATGCCAGCCTCCAGGTGAGACCTGGGGATTCCCCAGTATTACAGCTCACCTCCAGACTCCAGAGATCAGTTCCCCTGGAGAAAATGGATGTTTTGGAGGTTGGACTCTTTGGCATTGTAACTCACTGAGGATCCCACTGAGGTCCTTCTCAGGCTCCATCCCCAAATCTTCCCAACTTGGATCTGGCAGCCCTAACCCCTCCATTCCCCACTGGTGGCTGGGGGGATCTGGCAACCCTAGGTTTATGTGGGCTCATCTGTTTCACCCCCAGGTTCCTTATTAGTCATTTGAATGTTGTAGGGAAGTCTCCTGACCAATCCAGTTGCAGCCACCTCTGAAGCACCGTAAATGTGGCCTATAAACTAATTGAAGGGAGTGGGAGGCCAAGTTTTGGAAATGATGAATAAAATACCAGAGCCATTGAGGTATTTTGGAGGGGAAACCCCAATCTAAAAACTACTGCCCTATTGGCCCAGACGTTGTTGCCCTAACGAAGCAGCTAGGGTGACCTTCTTAGGACTGGAAAGGAGGGGGGGGGACTATGAACCTCATCCATGGATTGCTGGATACAACTCCATGCTTTATTCAGAGCCTAACATGAAAGCCAGCTATCCAGTCATGAATACTTTCCAAATCCCAGTTTGGTATATAGTTCAACAGACTGAAGATCATACTAGATTTTTTCCCCTAAAGGATTATAAACACTGTCCACGGAAGAGGGACACCTTTCAGTAGAAAGAAAATGGCCAGATTTGGTTGTGCAAATCTATTTGAGAAGATCACATGCTATTTAATTGAGTGGAAACTTGCAAAGAGATAACTGGCCTGATGAAAAAGCATTGTTAAGCGGGATCAGGACAGGCTTCCATCTGCCTCAAAGAAGGACAAGCAAATACTATCCTACTGAAGTCAGCATAGCTTAATAAGGTAGTTAAGGAACAGCAATCAAGCAGAAACATCTTGTAGAGCTGCCAGCTAGAAGACTGATGATATGCACCCTTACCTTTTCTTTAGGGAAAATGGAGCTGTCTTTTGCAAGTTTGCAGCAACGAACCAAACACAGGGATGAGTTGATGAACAGGAAGGAAATGAATTTATAAGGCTGTCACTGCAGAAGCCGAGCCTTCTTCATTATCTGACCCAAAGTGGGCTGCCTTTGCAAAGTTATACTGCCAGGAGTCCATACAAACTGCTCTTTTATTTTACCTATGTTCAGATTGGTTTCAGCAATCAGGAGGAAATAAATTTAAATACTGGCGTAGCTGTTTTGCTATCTCTTTGAAAGGTGGTTAACGTGTTTTAGCAAGTTGAAATGGTTTGCTTATCTCACCATTCTCCCCCCCTCCATTCAATGGCTAATACAGCATCAGACGGGGATGGTGGCAGTTCTGATTGGCAGAACTAGGATTGTCAGGTCCCCCTTGGCCACCAGCGGGGATGGGGGGGGGGTACAGCTGCCAGATCCAGGTTGGGAAACACCTTGAGATTTGAGGTGGAGCCTAGAGAGGTACAATGCCATACAGTCCACCCTCCAAAGCATCCATTTTCTCCAGAGGAACTGATCTCTGTAGTCTGGAGGTGAGCTGTAATTCTGGGGGATCCCCAGGGCCCACCTGGAGGGTGGCATCCCTAGGCAGAACAAGGGCAGGGAGAAGGTTCATCCCTCTCTCCCAGTACTCTATGGTCCCATCTAAATTGCCCTCCTTGTGTCCTCTGTTTCCATTTTAACTGTGTTGGGAAGATTGAGTCTGTTGTATCGTAATAAAATGCCTCCTCATCCGTTTTCCAGGTTAGCTTTATTATGCTCAATCACACAGTATAAAAACACCTACAGCTTGCAACCACTCCCTCTTCCTACTACTGGTTTATATACAATACTCTTAAAGAAACATGCACACAACATCTCCCCCTTTTCTCAGTTCATAACATAGTCCTTCATCCAAACAGGTGGTCGTCTCCTCCTTCCTTCCTTCTCTGTTTCAACAACTGGTGGTACTTCTTGAGATACTGATGATGACGGTGGCGATATCTCTTGAGGTACATCTGGACGTTCCAACTGATGGCTTGAATCGGTTTCCTTCTGCACAGACCCATTCTTATTTTCAGTCACTGGTAACAAAGGAAAACCCTCTGATTCAAAACACACTCCATTCCCACTACAATATGCAGGTACCAAATAAGATGCATTCCATACCCGGCCATCTGATAATCTATAAGTATATGGCCCTTTCCTCTCCATAATCTTACGGGGTGAGGTAAACTTACGTTCCCCCTTTCTCAAAATTCCAGGTCTTCTTACTCTAACAAATGAACCACATTCAAAGTTAACATCCTTAACACCCCTTCGTCTATCTGTATAAGCCTTATACTTCTCTTGCTTTTGAACCACCCTTTTTTGTAATTCTGAATCTGATGCCACATAACTCCTTGCATCTGACATTCCGGTAACATTCAACTTAGTACGCATCTCTCTCCCATGTAATAATTCCGCCGGTGATCTTTGTGTTGTAGCATGCCTTGTTGCCCTATATGCTTGCAGGAAATCAGTTGTAAAAGCAATCCATGCCCTTCCTTCCAATTTAGCTGTCTGCAAGCTATCCTTCAGACTTCTATTAAACCGCTCAATTTCTCCATTAGCTTGCGGATAATACACTGATGACCTCCTATGTATAATATTTCGTTCCGCAAGGAAGGTTTCAAATTCCAAAGAAGTAAATTGGGCACCATTATCGGAAATCAACTCCTTAGGGTCCCCTTCCCTACTGAAGACCACAGCCAAAAACTTAATCACAGTAGCAGAAGTAGCTTGTGATGTAAATCCTACCTCTGGCCATTTACTAAAGTAATCAATTAACGTGATAGCATAACGACATTCAATAGGGGCAGTCTCAAAAGGTCCCACAATATCAATGGCGACCTTTTCCCAAGCAGAATGTGGGAATGTAACTGGCTGTAGTGGTGCTGGATGTGTTACTGCAGTTTTATCATGTAACTGGCAAGTGGCACATGCCTTAATGGCTGCTTCCACTTGGGAATCCATTCCAGGCCACCAATACAAATCCCGTAATCGCTGTTTAGTACGTACAATCCCTTGATGTGTATCATGAGCCAGAGCTACAAATGTAGACCGCAGTTCCTCTGGGACCAACAATCGATGTGTCCCTCGTAAAATACAACCATTTTGCAATGAAAGCTCATCACGTACTCTAAAGTAAGGTGACAGTTCTGACTCAATTCCCTTTTCCTTATTAGGCCATTTATTCAACAAAAATCCTCTTAATTTCTGCTGGATTGGGCATGCTAAACATGCAGCTTGAAATTTCTCCTGTGTCACTGCAACTGGAATACTTGAAAGCAGTGCAACCACTTCCACATCCTCTTCTGGCACTATGCCTGAGGATGGCAATGGCAGCCGGGACAGACAATCAGCTGTCACATTCTCTACTCCTGGTTTATATTCAATCTCATAAGTAAAAGAGAGCAATCGTGCTGACCATCTAGCAATTCGATTCCCTGCCCTTCCCAATCCTTTTGATGTCAATAATGTTGTCAGGGGACTATGGTCAGTACGTAGTTTAAATAAGTGGCCCCACAAATAAGTCCTCCACTTTTCTGTGGCCCAAACACATGCAAGTGCCTCCTTTTCAACCACAGAATACTTTCTCTCCGTTTGCGTCAAAGTCCTTGATGCAAATGCCACTGTCTTTTCCACCTTACCCTCATGGAGCTGTGTCAACACGGCTCCCAGCCCATAGTCCGAAGCATCAGTTGTTACAATTATAGGCAATGATGGTTCAAACAATGCCAAAGCAGGACTATGGACAATCAGGTCTTTTACAGCATCAAAACTAGCCTGAGCTGCTGATGACCATACTAAGGTTGTATTCCCACGCAACAATTCTCTAAGTGGCTCAATAACTGAAGCATAATTAGGGATAAACTTTGCATACCATGATGTCAACCCCAAGAAAGAACGCAGGCCTTGTAAATCAACAGGAGGTGGTGCCTGCATAATTGCTTCAACATGATCCAAATCAGGTTTCAACCCAGCTGCTGAAACACTATGTCCCAAAAAAGAGAGTTCTACCTGTCTTAGTTTACATTTTTCCATATTAAGTTCCAGTCCAACTGCACTAATACGTCTTAATACTGACTGTAAATTACTCTCATGTTCTTCAGGTGTCTTTCCAAATACAATAATGTCATCTAAATAGCACTGAACTCCCTTCTGCCCCTTAAGTATTGATGACATCATCTTTTGAAAAGCAGCAGGGGCAGAAGCCAACCCATATGGGACTCGTTTAAATCTAAATAATCCCTCATGTGTAATGAATGCTGTAAGATCTCTACTTTCTTTATGCAGCATAACTTGGTGATATGCACTCTGCAAATCCAAAGTGGAAAACATCCTTGACCCTGCCAATTCTGAAAACACCTCTTCTATATGTGGCAATGGATGGCTATCAATCACAACAGCCTTGTTTGGTTCTCTTAAGTCTACACAAAGGCGTATATTTCCATCTTTCTTTCTTACCACCACTATGGGGGAAACCCATTCTGATGAGTCCACTTCCTCAATAATATCCTTCTGCACCAATTTTTTAAGCTCTTCTGACACAGCATCTCTCACAGAAATTGGCAATCGCCGTAACTTCTGTTGCACAGGAACAACATTTGATCTCACTTTTACTTTGTGCACAAATCCCTTTGCACAACCAATACCTTGCACAGAGGTATCCCTACTTGCAGAAGAAAAACAAAGGGGAACTCCCTGTAAGGGTTCAACATCCAGTTGTGAAGCCATAGTATGTCCATCCACTACCATCAATTTTAGTGCAGCAAACAAATCCCTGCCAAGGATAGGGGTACCATTAGGCACAATATAAAATTCTGCAGGTGCACAACATGTACCAAAACTCACTTTAGCAGGTAAACAACCACACAAAGGTATTTTGTTCTGTAAATAACACACCAACTGCACTTTTGGCTCTACTAATGGCACATTCCCAAAATATTCCAAATAAAGTGCCTCAGGCAATATAGACACAGCTGAACCAGTATCCAACATTAATTCAATTTCCTGACCCTCCCCCAAGGGGTTAACACATATCTTAACAGTGCACATAATTCTTTTTACTTCAGACACAATTCTACTCCCATCCACATTCAAAACTTTCACATCCGGTACTTGAACTGCATGCACCTGATAATTATTCCGAAGACTAGAACACATTTTAGAAACATGTCCAATTTTTTTGCAATAATTGCACTGTATTCCCTTTGCAGGGCACTTAGGGTGGTTTGCTAGATGTTGTATGGAGCCACAACGAAAACACACTCTTGTTGGCATTCTGTTTCGTTGGCTTCCTGGCTTTTCAGCATGTTCTTTTAACTCCTTTGCAGAATCATGGCTTTGTACTGCCACCCTCTGCAACAGTTCCACCCTCTGTACTGCATCTCCAGTGCCTAAACTTATCATCTTGGATTCATTTATAGCTGCTTCAGTTTGGGTTGCTAATGTTATAGCCTTATCCAAGGAAAGTTTTGGTTCCAGGAGTAAACGTTCCCTTATGCGAGGCATTGTTGTTTTTTCAACCAGCTGGTCTCTAATCATCTCATCAGCCAGCACTCCAAACTCACAGGAGCCGACTAAGTCTCTCAGGGCTGCAACATATTGTAAAGTTGACTCCCCCGGTTTCTGTTCCCGCTGACGGAACTGATAACGATTAGCAACCACATTAACCTTAGGCACAAAAAATTTCTCCAGTTCAGCAAGAGCAGTCTCATACTTATCATCAGTAAGGGAGAATGTATAAAAAATACGTTGTCCTTCTACTCCCAAGGAGTGAATAAGCAGCGCAAGCTTCCGTTCTTCAGACACCTCCGTGTCACTAATTGCAAGCAGATAATTGTTGAACATACGAATCCATGAAGTGAAAGCAATTGGAGGCTCACCTGGACTTTGTAAAAAACAGGCTGGTGGGTTTAAAGGCAAAAAAGCCATCCCAATTCGTCGCCAAAATGTTGTATCGTAATAAAATGCCTCCTCATCCGTTTTCCAGGTTAGCTTTATTATGCTCAATCACACAGTATAAAAACACCTACAGCTTGCAACCACTCCCTCTTCCTACTACTGGTTTATATACAATACTCTTAAAGAAACATGCACACAACAGAGTCACAGTTTTCCAAGCATCACATCTCTTTTGACTCTGAGGGCTGCTCACTAGGAGTCTATTGCCGGTCAAACAAGCAGTGATTTCACTTGTGTGGATTTGCTGTTTATTCCAACCCATTAGCAAATATAGAATTTGGATTACCACAGCAGTTTGGCATCTTGATTATCTGAACTTCCACTTGTTAAAAAAAGCAATGTTGGTAAACCTCATGGCTGGGGGAAAAACCAGGGATCACGGAACCACATCATTTTTTTCTTTCCCTTTTCTAAAAACGATGAAAAGCCCTGCTGGATCAGAGCAAGCTTCCAACATGCTGTTCACACAGTTGCCAACCAGATGGCCCTAGGAAGCTCACAAACAGCATGTGAAAGCAACATCTTTCCGCCCTGCTGCCCGCCTCCCCTCTGTAGCATGGCCTGTGCGTGTGGCAGTTCCAATTGGCCATTATAGCTAATAGCAACTGATGGACCTATTCTCCATTAATTTCTCTGATCCCCATTTAAAGCCATCTAAACGGGTAATCATCATCACAGCTTGGAAAGTCCATGCTAATTATGCCTTGCATGAAGCAGTATGTTTACCTGTCTCAATCTAGTGCCCATCAGCTTCACTGAATGAGACTGAGTTTCTTGTATTCAGGGTATAATGTACTGGATCCAGACGCATTATTTGTGAATCAGCTCATAGTTTATTTAAGGTAGGAGAAAACTGAGACAACCAGCAGGGCCCGGGGGCCTGCTTAAATGCCGGTACATGCCACACCCACAAACACACCCAACACCCGTGATAGGTTTATTTACAGTGCACCCATAACCATTGGTCCCTATTAGGATCCAGACTGACTGATTGGCCCGTTCTAGGATCCTCTGAGTCTATTGTTTCTGGTTGTAAAGCTTTGCTTGTTCACTTGACCACGTGCGAGCCCGACTGCATGCATGGTCCTTAGTATACAACACCGGGAGAGGGAGAAGTTCCGCCTATCTCCTTGCTTCACACCATGCATAATTTTATAAATGTCTACATTTTCCCCCTAGTTTCCTCCCTTCTAAACTGAAAAGCCACAAATGGCTTAGCATTTCCTTTTAGATAAGGTGCTCCAACCTGTTCCTCATTTTCTTTTTTGGAGTTCTTTCCTGTATGTTTTGTTATTAAAAGAACTGAATAATTTGGTGTCATCTGAAAACCTGGCCACTTCCCTGCACTCCCTGATTCCAGAAAATTTGTGAAGAAATTAAATAGCAGCAGTCCTAATGCAGATATCAGGAGGAACTCCATGGTTTACTTGATTCCATTGTGAGAATTATTTCTGTTTTGTAATGCATCCATCCCAGACCCATGTGCATGGCCATTTCACTATGCGGTCATGCGAAGCAGCCGAGCTTCGCTCGCAGTAACAATGGGACAAGCAGATCCTAGCCGGCACCTATCGGCAGGCTAGGCTCCCGGCTGAGAGCCTATGGAACTCTCGGCCACTGTAAATAGCCAATCACTTTTGTGTGGGTGTGTTTTGGGTGCGGGGTTGTTGCACATATAAACCAGCCTGCGAGCTGGTTAGTTTGTCTTTTTCTGAGCTGAAATAAAGTATGAGAGCTGAAATCACTAGTAAGTCTCCGTAGTTTTCATGTTTCCTGTTATTTAACCAGTTAATTGAGAACATTTCCTCTTTATACCAGGATTGGTAAATTTACTCAAGAGTCTTTGTTGAGGGACTTTTGTCAAAAGCTTTTTGGAAGTCCAAGTATATAACGTCAACTGGATCAGCCATAACTTCCTGTTGATTAGCACTCTCAAATAATTCTAAATGGTTAATGAGGCAGCAGTTTCCGTTGTACCAGTATGCTGACTCTTCTCATGAGGGCTTGTTCCTCTGTGTACTTAATAATCCTATCACAATGCTTTCCACTAGCTTACCCAGAAGATTTGTTAGTTGACCCATATTTCTGAGACTCTCTTTTGTTGCTTCTTTCCAAACCTATAAGGGGGGAAAGCCAAATGTAAAGAAAAATTGCATATTTGTCTTCGGGCAACACCATTTTCACATTCTAGTGCTTCTAAAACCCTTGAGTGTATGTCAGTTAGTCAATTAGCCCTAGAGCATCAAATAAAAACAAACAAACAAACAGAAATAGCCAGGTGATTTGGAATCATTTAGGATGTGCACCCATTCATAAATGAATGAAAAAAATGAGCCCCAAATCCCTCAGTAAGGAGAATTCATTAACACCATCAATTTGTTTCTTCTCTCTTCTTCTTTCCACCTTTATTCTGCTCTGCAATTGACACTGGGAAATTTGTAGCAACTCTAGCATCTTCCCTTCCTTTTTGCAGCTTCCCACAGTTGAAAAGTTCCTTTTGATCTACTAGAAGGAGGAACAAGTAGCAGCTTGATTACCAACCTCTAGGTTAGGTCTGGAAATGTTCCTGAATTACAATTAATGTCCAGACCACAGAGGTCAGTTCTCCTAGAGAAAATGGCTGCTTTGGAGGGCGGAAGCTATGGCATTATATACCGGTGATCTCCCCCCTCTCCCCAATCCCCACACTACCTGATCTTTTCTTGACAATTGCAGTCTCACAAGAAAATTGAGGAGCTGAAGAAATTTAAAATTCTGCCTTACCTTACAGCCTGCCTTGAGATTCTGTTTAATTATTTGATTTAAACCGCTATCTTTAAAAGATTCCAAGTGTGTTATCCAGAGTTTAAGATTAGTTGGTAATCTTTCTTTAAAACATAATTCATGGTACACATTTGTTTCTTAACATTTCAGAGATGCTTGGAACACAGCTACAAAGCAAAGACTATAACCCTTCTGGAATAATAATTCGGAGGGGGGGAAGGAGGCCACCCTCCCCCGATTTAAATGGCACACCATCTGCATTTTAGCTGCACAACATCTATTTGTTTCTGAAGAATATCAATGCAGTGGAAGGGGAGTGAAGATGCTTCCAGTAGAGCGCTGTTTCTTGTAAGCCTGGTGGTCAACTTATGTGTGCGAAGCCATCACAGAAGTGGTGCTGTTTAGAGAACAAAGATAATTTAGGCTGCAGATTTCTACATGAATCTGGTGCTGAGTCCCAATAAACATGGGTTAGAATAATACCTTCTCTTCCCACTCTATTTTATAGTGTTGTATATTACAGTGGCCCAGACCTGGATAGTCTAAGCTAGCCCAGCCTCATCAGATCTAGGAAGCTAAGGAGGATTGGCCCTGGTTACTACTTGAATGGGAGACCACCAAGGAAGTCCAGGTAGGGTTGACAGCCCCCAGATCCAGGCAGGGTTTCCCCCACTTCTGGGGACTTCAATCTGCCCCCAGCCATTGGCCAGCAGGGGAAGCCCTGCCCCCAAGCCCTGCCCCCAAGCGTGACCATGTGCCTGGCTACCCCTCCCATCCTGCCCGATTTAAAGGGCTTCAGCTGATTGGTGGGACCACATGGCACACTGACCAGCTGGAGGGCTCTTTAAATCTGGCAGGAGGGAGGGAGAGTGGTGGTTGCAGGATGCACGCGTGGCTCGCAAAAAGTTCCTTTACAGGGTCTTTTTGTGTGCGGGGTGGGGGTGGGGGAAATCAACCCAGCACCATGTGGTCCCCACCGATCAGCTGAAGCCCTTTAAATCGGGCAGGAGGGAAGGGAGAGGGGTGGCCGGTCAGGTGGTTCCTCTAGGGGGCGGGCCTTGGGGGCAGGGCTTGAGGCATCCCTGCCCACCCCCAGAATGCCCCCCAAATCCCCCTGCCAGAGCGAAGAGGGGACCTGGCAACCCTTAGTCCAGGATAGCTGTGAGAAAGGAGGCAATGGCAGAACCACTTCTGTTTGTCTCTTGCCTTGGAAACCCTACAGGGTTGCTGTAAGTCGGCTGTGACTTTATGGCATTTTCCAAAATACTATAATGAAACAACCTCTGAACTTGTATAATAATGATAATAGTTAAATTCACTGATATAGCAATACCTCCGGAGTTTTATTCAACTTGTTCCTATTATTCCAGCAGTTCAAAAGCAATTCCCATTTATCGTAAAATAAATAACGCCCACTTCACGTCGAATGTGATCTGCTGTGTAGCCATGGAATCGGAGGGTTCTTTTAAACTGCAGCATCCGACTCCTTTTTGACAGCTGGCTTTCTTTGACAATGAAGTGAAATAATTCCAAATATTATTTAAGCAATCATTAAAGTTATCAGGAGTGTGAGACATTTATGGTATGTCACTATTAGCCCCAACCATGCCCAATGTACAAGCTAATTTTGTGTTGAATATACAACCATAGATGAATCAAGGTGGCTAAACTATCCTGACCTGGTTGGCCCAGGCTAGCCTGATCCTGTCAGATCTCAGACGTTTAGCAGGGTTGGCCCCAGCTAGTATTTGGATGGGAGACCACCCAGGAAGTCCAGAGTCATGACACAGAGGCAGACAATTTCAAACCACCTCTGGACATCTCTTGCCTTGAAAACCGTACTGGGATGGGTAAGCTGGCTGCAACTTGATGGCACTTTCCACCACCGAACAGCTGGCAAGAGTATGGAAAAACAGTATTCCTTCCAGTGGAGGATCCTCACCGGCCAGTGCCCTTACCAGGCTACTGAAGCAGTCCCCATAAAACATAAATTAACTACTAATTTTAGGGGCTATATAATTCTGCAGAACCACAGGGAACTTTCCTGTTCTCTCCTTGTGCTAGCCATTCATATCTCAGTGTACCAGCTGTTACTTATTACAGCTGTGGCTATTAGGCAGTGATTGGCTAGGGCTAAAAAGCATTTCACTCCAAAAGACTGCATCGGAAAAGCTGAGAGAACTCCCTCTGCTAGTAAGCAGAGACTCCAATAATGGGCATTGCCCTTCTAAGGACCCAGCTCCCTGGTTGTGCTATTGACAGACTTTTGTTGTTGTTCAGTCGCACAGTAGAGTCCGACTCTTCGCAACCCCATGGACCACATCACGCCACGCTCCTGCCTTCCATCGTGCTCCGGAGTTTGCTTAATTTCATGTTCGTTGCCTCGATAACACTTTCTAACCATCTCATCCTTTGCTGTCCCCTTCTTCTTTGACCTTCAATGTTTCCCAGCATCAGGGTCTTCTCCAGTGAGTGCCCGGATGGATATTTGTGGCCACTCACCTGTAGGGGGAGCTGTGACCTGGATAGCCCTGGATAGCCCGATATCTCAGGAGCTAAGCAGGGCTGGCCCTGGTTTGTGGTAGGATGGGAGATCACCGAGGAAGTACAGGGTTGCAACACAGAGACAGGCAGTGGCAAACCAACTCCAAAGTGAGCTGTGACTCACAAAAGCTCATACCCTGCCTGCCAGAGATGTTGTTAGTCTTTAAGGTGCTACTGGACTCTTGCTCTTTTCCAGGGCTCTTTTTGCAGAAAAAGCCCAGCAGGAACTCATTAGCATAATAGGCCACACCAAACAGCAGGAACTCATTAGCCTATTAGGCCACGCCCCTGACAGCACAGCTCATTAGCACATTAGGCCACACCCCCATGTTACCAGAAGTGTGGTCATCCAGCCACACCCACCTTTTGCTTCTTATTCTGTTTACCTTGTTTGTTGTCAAAACCCAGGGCTTTTTTTGTAGCAGGAATTACTTTGCATGTTAGGCCACACACCCCTAATGCAGCCAATCCTAATGAGTTTCTGCTGTTGGGTGTGGCCTCTTATGCTAATGAGTTCCTGCTTGGTGTGGCCAACTCGGGAGCCAGCCGGAACTTCGTTCCTGTGCATTCCTGTCCAAAAATAGCCCTGATCAGGCCAGAATGTCTTTTGCCTTGAAACCCTCTTGGGGGTTGCCATAAGTCAGCTGTGACTTGATGGCAACCCCCCACCCATGCACACAGTCTGTAGGGGGAAGGGTCTTCTAACTACGGAGAAAGAAGGCCCCACACCTGTGGGATTTGCATAGCTTAACCTTGATCATATTTCAGGTGCTGTGCTAGAATTAATCAGGAGGTTCCCTATTCAGCTGTTAAACACGGAATTGGTAGTTTAACAGGCAATTAACCAGTGATGGACGGGAGTAGTTAATGTTGAAGTAATTGGGCATATGTAGTTGTAAATTGTAGAAAAGGAGGGCTTTATATGAACAAGAGTACGCTAGCTGACCTCTCCAAGCCAGTTTGGTGTAGTGGTTTAAGTGCGTGGACTCTAATCTGGGAGAACTGGCTTTGATTCCCCACTCCTCCACTTGCACCTGGCTGGATGACCTTGGGCAAGCCATAGTTCTGATAAGAGCTGTACTTGAAAAAGAGCAGTTTCTGTCAAGAGCTCTCTCAGCCCAACCTACCTCACAGGGTGTCTAGGGCTGCTAAGTCCCCCCGGGGGTGGATAATCCCCTGCTTTGGAGGCCCGATTTCCGCCGCCGTGGAATTGGGCCCCGGGGGGAACCCCACCCCAGTGTGCACGTCAGCCGGATGTGACGTGATGACGCCAGGCACACTGGGGGCGGGGCCACAGCCATCTGAGGGGAAAACTCTGTTTTCCCCTCAGATGGCTGTGGCCCCGCCCCCAGCGTACCCGGCATCATCACGTCACATCCGGCTGACGTGCATGCGGCGCGCACGCGATCAGGCCGCCGTCCGGGAGCCCCCCACCGCGAAGAGAAACGGACTTGGGAACCCTAAGGGTGTCTGTTGTGGGGAGGGGAAGGGAAAGGAGTTTATAAGCCGCTCTGAGACACCTTTGGGTAGTGAAGGGCAGGGTATAAATCCAATTTCCTCCTCCTCACTGGGCAGCCACTTTTGCAGGGTAGAAGGAAGGCACCATACTTGCAGGAGCAAATGCTCATAGGCATACCTAGATTGTATTTAGGTAATGGGAATTACCTAAGGGACTGTGACTGAGTTTGGTGTATTTTAGAATTCCAGAGTCCTGGGGAAAAACCAGCATAATTATCCCATGATGGATATGGCCCCGCCCACTGCGGCCTTCTTTCAGGCTCACCAGTCCAATAGTCTACCAGTTGCCCCTTCATCTATATATCTAATAGCCAAGTTGCCCCCTCCGTGCGGATACTTAAATCAGCACGGAGGGGGCAGCGGAGGGGAGGGGAGGGGGAAGAGACGAGCGGCCCAGCGGCAGGAGCCGCCGGGGCTCGCTTCGGAGGACAGGGGGAGGAGGGGGGGAGAGATGAGCGAGGCCCGACGGCTCGCTTAGGAGGGGAGGGGGAGAGAGACGAGGGAGGCCTACGGAGGGGAGGGGAGGGGGGAAGAGAAAAAGTGGAGACCCAACAGTACGCAACATTTTGTTGCGGGTCTCCACTTGTTCATATATATCAATTACCATTTTTCTAATTATAGTATTATATGGGGGCCACAGATTGTACTTAACCAGCCCACATTTGCAAGGAACTAGAACTTGGGGCAGACTCAAGGCATCTGTCAAAAGTGGCAGCCCCATGTCTTAGGCAGGGCAAGTTGCCTGCTTCGGTAGGCAGCCTCCAGCCAATTGACTGTTCTCCACTGATCTCCATAGGGCAGTGGGAGAAAAATGGGGGGGGGGATATCACCCATTGCTGATGTCACCTCTGGCTGCATAAGTGGAAGTGCCATCACTGTCTTGCAGGATTCTCTAGACCAGGGGTCCCCAACCTTTCTGAACATGTATGCACATCTGGAATTTTGACATGGCATGGTGGGAGCAGCAACAAAATGGCTGCCACCAAATGCTTGCTGCAGGAGGAGGCGCCAACCACAAAATTATTGCTGCTACTTAACTTCAATAGTACAGTGTAGAATCAGGGATGCCAGCCTCCAGGTAGGACCTGGAGATCCCCTGGAATTAAAGCCCATCTCCAGACTACAGACATCAGTTCCCCTGGAGAAAATGGATGCTTTGGAGGGGGCACTCTGTGGCATTGTACCCCAATGAGGTCCCTGTGCTCCCCAGGCTCCATCCCCAAATCTCTAGGAGTTTCTCAACCTGGATCTAGCCACCTTACCCTGTGGCCAGGGAGGACCTGGCAACTGTAGTGCAGATTGGTGTGTTGTGGTGGCAGCTGCTGCCAAAGCAAAGTTTCAAAAGATTTGCACAGCCAATCATATCTCCAGTAGTCAATAGCCCTGCTGGCACCACCCACTTCCCAAAAACACTTGGTGGGGCACCAGAAAAGATGTTGGCAGCTACCATGGCACCCATGGGAACCATGCTGGGGACTCCAGTTCCAGAGTCACCCTATATAGAGTTTTTACCATTTGGGATGCCACTGGGGAAGTTCAGATGCCATTGGGTAAGTTCTGCCCTTTTCAGTCTCCTGGGGGTTGCCAGCACTTGGCTGGAACCAATGTTCCCTCTAAGCTGTGGAGTCTTGTGAGCAAAAATTCTACTTTGTGAGCTACTGGCATTAAAGTTGTGAGCGAACGATTTGGCTACTGCATAAATTAGTTTGCTCTAGAGCCATCCTGGAGCTGTGGTGGCTCAAGTGGTTAAGACGCTGAACTGCAGGCTGTGGAAGGTCAGTAGTTCAGCAGTTTGAGACCCGGGTGCCGCATGATGGAGTGAGCTCCCATGTCTAGTTCCAGCTCCTGCCAACCTAGCAGTTCGAAAGCAAGAAATTGCAAGTAGATAAATAGGTACCACTTCGGTGGGAAGGTAACAGCGTTCCGTGTGCCTTGGTGTTTAGTCATGCCGGCCACATGACCACGGAAACGTCTTCGGACAGCGCTGGCTCTTCAGCTTGGAAACGGAGATGAGCACCACAACCCTAGAGTCTGATTCGACTGGCTTTCGAGCAAGGGAACCTTTACCTTTTTAGAGCCATCCTTCCTGAGCTAGGAGGAAAATGTGTGCGTCGGAGGCTAAAAATCTGTGAGCTATCTCACACTAACTCAGCTTAGAGGGAACACTGGCTGGAACCCTATTGTATCCAGACCTCATAATGCCTTATAAATCACACACAGCTACTCACCACATTGTTTTAGCTGCTGTGGGGGAAGCGAGTAGCCAGTACCTCATGAAATTCAGAACAGCTCTGATCTAATTCTCTGATGTGTTAAAGCATTTGTTTCTGGAATTGCTTTAGGATTATTGCTTCTCCTTATTAAAGGAGTAGAGATGGCAACAAATCATTTGCATGTGCTGATTCAGTTAATGATATGCACATTTTAAATGCCCACTGCCTAACAATATCTAATCCGGTCTCATTTAGCTATTTTTAAATTTTGACATGAGAATAATAAGTGTTCCAGTCATTCCATATTTTTAGAGAGCTGCTGCCCAGGGTCAGCCAAACAGGTGCTCAGTATTAATCAGAGAACACATGCTTTTAGATACAAAATTTGCCCTGCATGTACAAAGGGAAGTAAACAGTTTAGGGCAAGGATAGCAGCTGAAAGTGCCATTGCTGAATTAGTGTGGACTAGTGGCTAAAGAGATTGAGCTGCGCCTTTTAAATCCCTTGTTCAAATATCACGTGTCCAGAACTCCCTGCAGACCAGTGTAATCCAAATATGGGTTCTTGTGGGCCCCGGTCTAATAAAGCACACGCCCGAGGTTTCATTTAAAACAGCAGGAGCAGACTTTATTCAAAATAAAGGGAACGCTTGCAAAAATAGCCAAGTGATTTGGTTTAATTAGTATGCAGTAAACAATTCCTTTCAAGCATGCGTATTACAACTTTGACACCATAGTGAGGTAAGCAACACGTTTACAGTTTATCACCCTTTTTTAAAGAGTCAACTTTTCACAAGCTCCCTATTGTTTTAGAGTCAACTTTTCTCTTACCTACCCCTATGCTTTGATAGCAGATGTTACTGTGGTGGTCCACTATGGCCTTCTGAATAGCTACTACAAACCAATGAGTTCTGTTTTCCAGCCTGTTTCCATCTACAGGGCCCATTCTATTCCCACATGACTTCTAGTCTAGTTACATGTCAGCGGGCCCAATGTTAGCTGCAGCAGTTTTAAAATCAAAATGGCGTTAGTATTGCTCATCATTCAAGCATAAACTCCAAACAGACAAATCAACTACAAATCATAGGGAAATAATAGCCATAAAAATAGATATGTGTATGCATGTCCCACACCAGGATTTATGTGTAAACTAAGTGAGCTACAGTTTAGGTCCTCAGATGATGAGGGGACTTTAAATTTGGAGACAAAATGACTAAAATATTAAATTACTGTGTGTGTGTGTGTGTAATTCTACGTAGCATCTTAAACTTGACTTCGGCATGTCTTAATCTGGCCCTGACTCACTAGGTAGCCTTGGGAAAATCTCCAGTCTTGTGCTAGATGGAGATAATGCTTCCTACTTTACAGGGTGGCTGAAAAGCTGTCGCTTTCCACTGGAATAAGCCGTCTCCCAGGCCTTATAGTGGGAGTAAACAGGCTGCTCCTGGGTGATTCTGCAGCCTTACACAGCCCATTGTTGCCACCTCATGTCATGCTTCAGCCTGGCCTTTTGGCCAGCCCAAGAGAACAATGTAGGAGTAGGGATGTGGTCACTGACCACAAAACAAAACACTGTCATTCTCACCAATCCCCTCTGGGTAGACCAAGGTTGGTGGCAGAGAAATCACGGAGAAGGAAGGTTGGGTGAGAGGGACTAAAACCATGAGGGTGAATGTGCACAGAGTAGGGTTGCCAAATCCCCCCTGGTTGGTGGGTAGGGTTGCCAGGACCCCCAGGGGGGTGGAGGTTTGCCTGCTCGATGGGCCCCTTACCCACCAACCCAGATCAGGCCACTGAGGGGAGCCCCACCCCCAAAGTGCCGGGATTGCAGAGACGTGCCCGGCGTGATGACGTCACCTACAGGTGACGTCATCACGCCGGGCAAGTTGCGAAGGGGACGCTCTACCATTTGAGGGAAAACTCTATAGTGAATGTAATTCTGGGGGATCCTGTTGTGTGTACTGCCTCTTTAAGAGGTTATCCCAGGCAGTAGGCCTCATAGCAAGCAGGAGAGTAGGAGGGACTCAGTACTTCTCTTCTCAGCCCCCCCCCCCTGCTAAAAGCCTGCAGGGGTGCAGGGCCTACTAAGAATATGCATAGGGTTGCCAGGTGCTTACCAGCTGCCAGTGGGGGGCTCCAGGCTGCTCCCCAGGATCTTCTGTAGTTACCATAGAGTTTTTACCCAAATGCTAGAGTGTTCCCTGCACAACGTTCCTGGCGTATTGATATCACCTTTGGGTGACATCATCATGCCAGGGAGTTATTTAGGGGGTTCCCCTGCCAGCCAGCTGGCCAGTGGTAGATTGAAGCCCCTGAAAGCAGGGGAGCCCCTTCCGCTCCCAGGGGTCTGGCAACCCTAAATCTGCAGAACCAGGCCAGGACAACCCTGGCCTAGAGCTCTAGAAACAGCTTAGTTGTATTGTTATTCCTTATTCCAATAGCCAAGTTACCTACCCTACAGTTACTGTTAACAAGGAGGCCTTCATCCAACGGAACTGGGTGTTTGCTGATTGCTCTGCTAGCCAAAAGATCTCCAGGTCTCACCTGGAGGCTGGCATCCCTAGCACAGAGCCATGTGTCAGGGTCCACATATTGAAGGTCAGAACCTGGTCCTTGTTGTAGTTAGAACATTGTCCATGATAAACAAGTTCATTTGTGTGTGTTTGTATTATCCCCTTCCCTTCATTTATCTATCTGCAAGGTATACTTTCCTTGAGCATATCTAGTCCATTGATCTACCAGGCTTGGGGAGGAATTTAAGAGGAGGTGCTGAGTGCAATGGTTTCTGCAGTCTCACTATGTATACATTGGCATGAGGTCTGGAGAAAGTGACCTCATTGCAGAATGTTGGGCTTCCCTCTCGGGCTATGCAAGAATTAAGATGTGGCTGATGCTAGCAGGTTTTCCATCTTCTTGCATGCACAAAGCTTCCTTCCAAGGGGCTGTTTTCTTCTGGGGATTGATTATTCCATTGGTTGTGTGAGCACAGTCTGTATTTGCTTGCAGAGAGACTCATGCATACAAATGATGGCGTGATTGAGCTCCTGCTGTTGCTCAGGTGGTGGGGTTCAGGGCACAGATTAAAACTAAATGCTCAGATGAGGTGCATGACCTGCTTGCTGGGGTCAAGCCTACATAAAACACTCTAGCAGAGAAGTCCTTGACCTGTCATTACAGAAATATTAGAATGTATTGTTGTTCATTCATTGCTGTCACTGAACTGTGCAGACAAAGGACTTTCAAAACTGTTTTCATTCCTTGGACAAAAAAGAAGTGTTGGTTTTATATAGGCTTGCCAAGTTTCCCCTCCCCAGAGGCCCGTTCCCCGCCGCCGGTGGATCGGGCCCCGGGGGAAATCCCACCCCGACGTGCACGTCACCCGGAAGTGACGTGACTATGCCGGGCACGCCGGGGGCGGGGCCACGGTCATCCGAGGGAAAACTCTATGGTCACGTGGTCGCGTCACTTCCCTCTCCATTTTATCCTCACAACAATCCATGAGGTAGGTTATGCTGAGAGAGAGCAGCTGTCCTAAATTCACCCAGTGAGCTTCCCTAGCATACTAGTGATTTGAACCTGGGTCTCCAGATCCCAGTCCAGCATTCTAACCTCTACACCATATTCGACTGGTCTTATGAAGCGGCTGACTTTGGCTTGACTTCACAGATTTGCTGTTGACTCCTCCCCTTGTAAGCAGTTCTGATAACTAGAGAGAGATGAGAATTGTTTGTACAGCTTCTGTAAAGCACAGTTGTCTACTAGGGCAAAGTGCAGCCAGCGCAGTTGTTTGCAAGGAGAGAACAGCAAGCCAGGAAAAGGAGGAATGAAACCATTTATTACATGCAAGTATAGTTACAACCAAACTTTGAATTTCTTACCACGAAGAAAAACGAAGTATTCCTGCTTCATTAACTTCAGTTTTGGTGCTTTTCATAATTGTAGACTTAGATTTGATAGAGTATTGCAGGGGGATTCTTTACAGTTCCTTTGGCTGACAGCCCACCGAATCTAACCCAAATGAGCTTATGTAGGCTCCAATGTTCCCTCTAAACTCCACAGTATTGTGAGCAAAAATTCTACCTCATGAGCGAAAAAGCTAGTAGCATTAAAGTTGTAATTGAGTCTACATTTGACTATCACATAAATTAGTTGTTTAGATTATTTCCATAACCTTGTAAAAATCTCAGAATGAATTCTTTTAAACTATATTTAAAGAATAAACATTATAAGAGAAAACAGAATCAAGTCAAATTTCATTACAGAAAACGTTGTCGTCTATGGGGGTAACCAGGCCTCTGGAGAACTTGCCCATTTCCGGTATATTGGTAGACCGGCCTTCAGAGAACAGGTCTGCCTACCCCTTTCCACTATATTGGTAGACCTGGCCTCTGGAGAACAGGTCTGCCTGCCGTTTGCCACTATATTTGTAGATCTGGCCTCCAGAGAATAGGTCTGCCTGCCCCAGTCCACTATATTGGTAGACCTGGCCTCAGACTGTTGCCCTCCGCTGACCCTTAGAAAACATACCAGCACTATGGGGACAGACTCTTGCAGTCTACTTTGGGGGTTTTTGTGTGAAATATGACAAATTACAGGTCAAGTATAACAGAGGTAGAACAATCACTGTCAGAACCCTGCCTAACCTAACGAACAGGAAGTTGGTTAAATGTTATCAACCTGCCCAAAGTTGACCTGCCCAATCTGCATAAAGTTGACCTCTGCTTCAAACCTGTGGAACATTCCCCCCCCCAGTGTAACCTTCAGTTTAGGATTGTCTTAAATGTAAATTTTCAGTGAGATTTTTAAAATAATTCCTTCTCTGTTCAGTGTTTTTCCAGTAGGGGTCACTGAAGTATTTTTATTGGCTTAAGGAAGCACAGGTAAGAGAATCGCTACAATTAAATCTCGTAGGGACTGTTCAGATTCCCAGGGAAAGCAGTTCTGTATCTGTGTTGGAAGCAAACAAACTGCTTGAAGATCATCCTGTCACACATGTATATGTGTGTACCTGAACCTTCATGTGTATGTGTATGCTACATGCAGTACACCTGTGTGGGAAACTATGAACATCATTTCTATATACAGGGTGGAGAATTTGTTGGACATGACAATATTGTAGGTTAAGACAAGGCCTAATAACAAAACAAAAAATAATGGGTTTACATATATATTAAAAAATTAGCACAACCTTAATACATAGTCAATAGTAAAGATTTCCATTAAAACCAGACATGTTTTGGCCTAACAACTTTCCTCAGTGCTCCAGATAAATCAAAATATGCACCATAAAGTATAATAAATCACAATTTAGAATAAATCAGTTCTGACCTGAGCCTAAAAACACTTCATAAGAAGGAAGGACAATTTATTGATTAAATAAGTCCCTCTTCATTTTTGACACACATCTGGACCATAAAAAAATCATCTTAAAAATGAAGAGACTGGATTTATACCCCGCCCTTCACTCAGAGTCTCAGAGCATCTTACAATCTCCTTCCCTTCCTCTCCCCACAACAGACACCCTGTGAGGTAGGTGGGGCTCAGAGAGCTCTTTGAGGACTGCTCTTGAAAGAACAGCTCTGAGAGAACTGTGGCTTGCCCAAGGCCACCCAGCTGACTGCATGTGAAAGAGTGGGGAATCAAACCTGGTTCTCCCCAGATTAGAGTCCACGCTCCTAAGCACTACACCAAACTGGCTGAAAGTATTCCTGGTCCTCAGGTCTGTATACTAGAGGTCAGAGTAACTCATAACTTTGTGAGGTGTATGTATCCACATGCAGGAAGCAAATTATGTAAATAAATTCACAATTACAATGCAGCTAACAAAAACAACAGGTTGTAACAGTTAAAACCTACAACCTTAAACCTTTGTGTCTCTTTCATAGTTAATCAAATTCAGCTTCCATAGCCAGCCCTGGACAACAGATGATGACTGAGGAAATAAGTGTTGATACTTCTGCCATGTATTTCCATAGCTCAGTGATATCAGACAGTATCCTGCTGAGAAGCATTGATACTTTATTTAAATACTTTTTAGCCTGTTTTTTTCCCTCCCGCCCCCCAAAATGGGATCCATATCCTTACCCAGAGATGGTGCCTAAAGCCAAGAATACTCTGAGGTATCAAAAGAGGCTACAACTGTTGTGCCTCCTAATTCATTCCCCCCCAAGTTTCCTCTCCCACCTTACTCTCCCTCCTGCTG
>NW_015163618.1:821388-843417 GCF_001447785.1 Gekko japonicus | reverse complement strand
AGAGAGTGGCAAACAAACTTTATACTGCCTCATTGTTTCACAGTTTAAAATGTGTTATAAGGCAAGATTCAGCAGCTAGGGATGCCACCCTCCAGGTGGGACCTGGGGATCCAGCGGAATTACATCTTAACTCCAGACTACAGAGACCCATCCCCCTGGAGGAAATTGATCCTTTTAGAGGGTGGGCACTACCCCAGTGAGGTCCCTGTTCTCCCCAGACTCCATCCCCAAATCTACACGAGTTTCTCAGCCTGGCATCCCTACTCCCCCACCAGTGGCAAATGGAAACCTGGCAACCCTACCTCGTTATGTAAGTGTGTGGCAGGGAAATCCCATGTCAGTGGATGTTGTGCTTCTGTAACCATTGATCTCCAGATTTTCCTGCTCAGAAAGGAAAATCCAAGAGATGAATTATTACAGTAGAACAATTTCAAATGAAATGTTGATCCCTCTGCCTATGTGTGAATGGAAATGTGTGATCCGAAATATAATCCAGAGGAGCAAAAAAAAAAAGCCACTATTTATGGAGCATATAACATCTGACTTTAAAAGGTGGGCCCTCTGTCTGAGGGAAAGACAAAAGAGTTTCGTGCCATCTTTAAGGCTAACATTTATGATGGAACAGAGCTTTTCTGGTCTATACCACATTTTGTCATAGATATGAAGTGTCCTTCACAAATTGGCATATTCACACCCACACACACACACGGCCATGGAGAAAAAAAAATGTTACTGAAAGGAAAAACAGTCAATGAAATTTAAGTACCCCACTCTATGCTTGCGTGTTTGAGTGATACCTACTGAAGACACACTTCATACCTCTGACAAAGAAGGCTCTAGTCCATGAAAATGTAGGCCATATTAAAGCTGTTGTTGTTTTCCTGCTATCCTTAGGTATGTTGGGGAATAGGACAAGGCTTTTAAGCATAGCAGTGACTGAATAGTCCCATTCTGTGTTGCATTGTGCTTCTTCTCAGAAAAAGAATACCTTCAACCAACTCTTTGCCTTTTTTTGTAGCCCAAGCAAGAAAGTGTTCTGCCTCTTTTTTTTCTTGTTCACTGCCTAACTCTCAATGAAAGCTTTCCCTTTATAACTGCTCCATTTGTAATAGTTCACCTTGAGGGATGGTCAAGGAGCCCTTCTTTAGGTCTGACCCCAAGAACACCATTATTTTCCTCAGGCTAATAGCACTTATCTTCCTTCGTCTTTGTGCCCCTTTCAGAGTTAATCAGATTCAGCTTTCACAGCTCCTGGACAGCAGTCGATAATCCTGAGGAAAGAAGTCAATAATTTTAATGCTTCTGTCATGTGTTTCTGTAGCTAAGAGTGTTGTCAGTTGGTGCCCTGCTGAGAAGCATTGACGGGTTGTGCAGAAAGAAGTTGCCAGCCCCATTTTCCTTCTTGCCAATAATAGGTCCTACCAAGATTCCCCAGGGTAAGCGCTTCCACTAGGAGAACCAACATTAACTATATCCATTGCCATGTGAAGCAGAATGTCTGTGGGTGTACTGCAATCTTCGCTTATTCTGAGGAATTCAGAAGATGGCTTCATCATACCAAGGCCATCCACAAAGCCCATGCATGGGAATGGCTATTTTTAAAGGGTCCTGTGAGGCTTGGAGATTTTCAGAACACTCACAGGCTCATGGAAGGCAGAGGAATTTGTCTTTCATTGTCCCTTTTCCACAGCCTAATTCAGAGAGGGTTTGGACATTGTGATGCTGCTAGAGGTACAGGCAGCACAGGTATTTCCTGCTTGGTGTAGTGGTTAACTGCACACAGACTCTAATCTGGGAGAACCGGGTTTGATTCCCCACTCCTCCACTTGCACCTGGCTGGATGACCTTGGGCAAGCCGTAGTTCTGATAAGAGCTGTCCTTGAAAAAGAGCATTTTCTGTCAGAGTTCTCTCAGCCCCACCAACCTCACAGGCAGTGTTCCCTCTAAGCTGAGTTAGTGTGAGCTAGCTCACAGTTTCTTAGCCTCCGGCTCACAGATTTTTGTCTTAGCTCAGGAAGGATGGCTCCAGAGCAAACTAATTTATGCAGTAGCCAAATGGCTCACTCACAACTGTAATGCCAGTAGCTCACAAAGTTGAATCTTTGCTCACAAGACTCCACAGCTTAGAGGGAGCATTGCTCACAGGGTGTCTGTTGTGGGAGGGGAAGGGAAAGGCGTTTGTAAGCCGCTCTGAGACTCCTTTGGGTAGTGAAGGGCGGGGTATAAATCCAATCTCTTCTCTTCTCTTCTCCCTATAACATCTCCTTGTACTAAACCACAGTCCAGTTGCTAAAAAGATTGTCATGGCCCAACCTAGAAGAGAAATATCCAAGGGTAGAGTTGAGGAAGCCTGAGTGTTCAGGGCAGGAATGGGATACTGCAGGAAGGGGCCATGTCTCATTGGTAGAGATTTTGTTTGGCATGCAGCGGATCCCTAAATTTCTACCACTGGCATCTCAAAAGGATCGGGCTGTAGGTGATATGAAAGACCTCTGCCTGAGACCATGGAAAGCCCTGCCAGTCTGAGTAGATAGACTGAGTAGACAGTCTGTTGGTCTGATTCAGTATAAGTGTCATGGTTGGCCATAATATGACACTTCATATGTCCTGTATGGAAGAAACTGGTCCATTTGGAAGAATCCTTTTGGTGGTTAGTGTGCATATTACACACAATGAAACAACAGTTTCTTCTCCTGATACGTTTCTCTTCTCTTAATTGCTCCTCAAGCACCATTTACTGCTGCAATATGTGCTATTCTAATTTCCCACTTCATAAAAGAACAACTCAAATCAGATTTAAATTTGACCTGGTGGGACAGAGGACTGTATCTGTGTCAAATTTCACATATCTGGTATCTTGGTTGTATTTGAACGGTGACAGCATGTGACCAATTTTATTAATGTAAATGATGATACAGGGTATAATTAGTCCATTTAAACTCTAGTGGGAGCTATTGTTCATTCTGTTTACTGTGCAGATCTTATTGGATGCTTCTCTAGTTTTCCTTTTCTGTGCTTCCTTTCTGCCTATAAGTAAGTTGTTATGTCCTGAAGGTCTCTCTGCTGTTCACTTCTTCAGGTACAACTGAACCTGTATCTGAAGAAGTGAGCAGTGACTCACGAAAGTGCATACTTTGTTAATTTTGTTAATCTTTAAGGTGCTATGGGACTGACTAACATAGCTGAGCTACCTATCTTGATCTATCTCTGCTGTTGGAAGACCTGTACTTGGTTAACACTTTTTGCAAATTCTGTTAAATTGTAAAAAGCACGGTAGTACCTTTAAGACTAACAAACTTTAAATTCTGTTGTTATAGTATGCTTTACTGAAAGCAACATAGCATGTGTGGGCTTGGATTATTTCCCCAATTCTGCTAAGAGGTTATAGGTTTAGATCTCAGGATAAATTTCAAGCAAGCTATAGCTGTGAGTTCATCAGAAAGGCAGGGTAGGCCCAATAAGCCAGAGGAGGATGGCAAACAGTGCAGATGTTAAGTCTGCAGTGGCCAAACAGAATAATACAATTATCAGTTGTGGAAATTCAAAGTGGAAATCAGTGTTCCCTCTAAGCTGAGTTAGTGTGAGCTAGCTCACACTAACTCAGCTTAGAGGGAACATTGGTGGAAATGCTGCTATGCAAAGATGACCTCTGGGATGTTTTAAGCAGGAAGAATCTCTGTTAATCCAGCAGACTGGGCAGAAAAAAATAGGCAAACAGAGGCAGAAGCCTGCCAGGGGAAGATGATCAACAACCAAATAGTAAAGACAACAACGGACACCAGAGTCAAAGAGCTGCTGTGATCAATGAAAAAACTCTGAAAATGGGCTCCCTGCCAAAGACTCCCAAACATTATGAAAGTTATATCAATAAAAATTAACAATTGAAACTTCTTTTGAAAATAATATAACACTTTAGTAAATAATAACATCAATACTAATAAATTCGCAAGTTACAAGATACCAGTTGCCAACTAATCCAAAAGGATGTAGTTAAACAATCAACATATACAGAATAATTACATGAAGACAAAACAACCACAACAGCAATGAGGAGTAAAGGATAAGTAACATCAACAATGAGGAGTAAAGAAGTCAGTAACAGCGATACAAGGTCCCAGTTTACTTCCCTTGTTTCCTTAATCATTCTTCCTCAGCCGCTATTACAGAACAATAATTCTGTATTGAATGAAACCATGAGCAAATCTTTTCAAAACTCCCACAGGAGTGACCCGGGTGATAACTTCCTGGTCTCCCGTCCGGGATATAAAGCTTATATACTTGTCAACAAGGAACATATATTCCACAGTCAATTTGGCACAGCCTGCTGATATTCAAAGATGGAAAGGTACACTGTCACAGCTCTCATGAAGTGTAATGCTTGGAAAACTTCAAGACTGTATGGCAGCAGCCAGCAATATGTTCCAGAGGAAGCCACAAATATTCCAAACAGACAGTGGGGGAGAGTATACAGGTAAAGAAGTGGAAGAATACTTCAAGGGTATGGAGCACCAGACAACTGTGTTGTACATTCCTGAGCAGAATGCATAGGGGAAAGAAAGAACAATACCATAGCTGAGATCTCTGCATGCCTGTTGTTGGACAATGGATTGCCACACAAGCATTGGGGTGAATTGATTATGGCAGCAATGTATCTACAAAAAAGTTTGCAATCTAAGGCCATTGACAGCACTCCATATAAACTGTGGCATAGATCCAAATCAAGAATAAAACACAACAGAGTACTTGGATGCAAAGCCTATGCCTATGTTCCCAGTGAAAAATGCTCAAAGTTGAACCACAGAACTACAGAAGGTATACTAGAGGGTTACAGTGATAAGAATAAAGGATACAGAATCCTGTTCCCCAGGACAGATAATGTTGTAACAGGTGACACAGCATACTTTGATGAGACCCCAGGACTGCCTTGATCCAAGAGGAAAGGTAGGGTAAAAATGTTTTGGTTTAATAAATAAAGCTTAAATACTTTGCAATCCCAAATTGCTGAACAGAACACTTCCATGGGTGAGACAGACACCACCAAGCAAAATGAAGTGGAACTAAAACAGACATGTTTGAATCTCATGAGTGAACCAGAAACCATGAAGTGATAAGCATCCTGAGGACTTTCCTGAATAGCCAAAGCAGAGAAAATACCTGAACCTTCAGCTTGGGAAGATACATGAAAGCTGCCCAAAAATGACGCCAGAAAGTAGAGAGAAAAGCACAGCGGAAGTAGGGAGGGTCTCCCAGCAGCCCGATATCTTGCTGCCTGCACCTGAAGTGTACTGGTGGGGGAATAGGGATGCATGCCGGCATACTGACATCATGGGACACTCAAGGATTTGCAAAAATCTGTAGTTTTACTGTAGTATTTTTGCACATCCTAGAGTATCCTGTGGCATTACTTCCATTTTTTACCAGAGGTGATGTCAGTGTGCCAGTATGATGCTGGCGTGTCATTCCCCACCCCTTTAATTCTTCCAGGTGTTGCCAGCTGTGGCCTGGGAACCTTAAGCAGAAGAGATACAATCACTTTGCAAAAATAAGATGTGGGCCTTCTCCAGATTTTCATTTGGGCAGAAAAGTATAAGATACATGCATGCATGCATTGGCATTTATTTATTTATTGTTTGTTTGTTTGTTTATATCCTGCTTTTCTCCCCAGCTGGAACTCAAAGTGGCTTACAACATCTTTCTCCCCTCCTCCATTTTCTCACAACAACAACGACCCTGTGAGGTAGGGCAGGCTGAGTTTGTGACAGACAAGTTTCCATGGTAGAACCGGGGTTTCAAACCCAGGTCTCCCAGGATCTTAGTTTGACACCATACTGCCTCTCAAATGAACATCGTGAAATAATATGCACACCATTGAAAAGGGGTGTTGGAAAGGAGAATATTAGCAATGTTATTAATGTAAATACTGATACAGGTTGTATTTAGTCCATTTGAGCTCGGGGCGGGGCTGCAGTTATTCTGTCTACTGTTCAAAGCTTATTAAAATGCTTGTCTGGTTTCCCCTGTCTCTGGTTGACCTTCCTCTCTGCCTGTTTGTTCTTATATCCTGAAGGTCTCTTTGCTGTTGGAAGTTATTTATTGCTTTATTGAAAGCAACTCTGCTAACAGTTTGAACTTAGATCCTCAAGCTGACAGACCTGCAGTTAAGGGTGCCAACCTCCAGGTGGGGCCTTGAGACCTCCCAGAATTACAACTGCTCTCCAGATGACATCATTCAGTTCCCCTAGAGAAAATATCTGCTTTGGAGGGTAGATTTCACCGTGGCATTATACCTCACTGAGGTCCCTCCCTTCCGCCAGACCCACCTTTCCCAACTTCCATCCCCCCCAATTATCCAGGAAATTCCCAACCCACGATTGGCAACCCTAGTTAATACACCAATCTGCTTGGGTGGCCATTGTGCTGGGGTGCTGATGTTAGTGTACTGTCTGCAAGCATGCCCTGTCACAGGGCAAATTACTTTTGCCCGCCAGTATTGTACATAAACTGGGCTGCATTTAAAAAACAACAACAATCAAAACAAATAGGGGATAAATTACACTCCCTGTGTTTATGCTCCAGTCCTCTTCACAGTAGAGTAGCCAGCCTTCAGGTGGGGCCTGGAGTATTCCTGGACTTACAGCTTTTCTCCGGACTACAGAGATCAGCTCTCTTGAAGAAAATGGCTGCTTTGGAGAATGGAATCTATGGCTCCCTCCTTTCCTCAAACCCCGACCTCCACAGGCTCCACCCCCAAATATCCAGGAACTTCCCATAGCAGCACTGAAAAGCCCTATTTCATAGTGCCTCAGTGGCAGCCATCTCCAAGCCTGACCTTGAACATCCAGTCTGAAATGGTTGTGGCTCCTCCTAGCCCTGTTGCTAGGAGCTGAGCAAGCTACACCTGTTTCTCATGCATGCAGAGAGGTGCTGTATTAATTTCAATTCAGAAAATGGTTATCCAATTGGATAAATAACATTAAACCACAATAATAGGTTTGTAGCTTAAAATTAGTTGGATAATAATAGCAAAAAATAACATACTAAGATATTTTTATTTGGAAAAAGGGTATCTCCCTTATAAATAAAAGCCGAATGGTGGTGGCACTTCTGTAGAACATTCCACACGCTCCAAAATCAGTTCGCTCTCTGATCTGTCATTCACAGGGTCTCCCCATCCCACTGGCTGCTTTGCCTGAGTCCTGCCTCCAACATTCTAAGCAGTTTGCTGTTCGTCTCCCACCCACAGCCAGTCAGAACACAGAGGTACTGTATTTTTCGGACCATAAGACGCACCTGACCATAAGACGCACCTAGTTTTTAGAGGAGGAAAACAGGGAAAAAAATATTCTGAACCCTGGGGCTCAGTATTCGGTCCATAAGACGCACACACTTTTCCCCTGCTGAAAAGTGAGGGGGAAATAAAGGCAGGTTGATGATTGGCTGGGAAGGAGATAGGGTTGCCAACTCTAGGTGGGAAATTCCTGGAGATGTGAGGGATGGAGCCTGGAGAGGATGAGGTTTCAGGAGGCGTGGGACCTTGGACAGGTACAAAGCCATAGACTCCACCCTCCAAACCAACTATTCCCTTTTGGGGAACCATCATTGCCAATCTCCAGGTGAGGGCTGGAGATCACTCAAAATTACAACTGTTCTTTAGAGTAGCAGAGATCAGTTCCTCTGGAGAAAATGGTGGACTCAGTGTCATTATACCCTGCTGAGGTCGCCACAGCAAATTGACAATGAATGTCCAAGGCCGGAGCACCCGCCCAGAGCCTCTTTCTAGAGGCCGTTGTATTTATTTCCACAACGGGCCTTTTTCTAGTCTATAATAATCCTATCAGTTACACTGAACTATCAGGAGACGATGCTAACCAAAGGAATTTAGAGAGCAAAATGATCTAAAGTCTGAGATGACACACAGCAAAAGCTGCATGATAGGGTCAAACAGCATGTTACACTTTCTTTTATGTTCACTTTCAGAGAATGATTTCTTTTGAAAAGGCAGCTGATAGGATTCTTTCCCCCCCCAAGGCAAACAGGAAGAGGGACAGGGAGAGGGAGTCTTTAACATTTTCTCCCCTGCTGTTTTCCAGCTGAAAAAAAACCACAGTACTAAGCTGCTTGCGCCTCCACTGTGGAAAACAGGAGTATCTATATTCCCCCCTCCAGTAGGATGACTCCCCTCCCCACACCTCAGGATGACTTTTCCCCCCTCCACTAAGAAAATAGCAAGGGAAGGAAAGGGTTAAAGTCTCTCCCTCTCTCTCTCTCTGTCTGTCTGTCTGTCTCTCTCTCTGCCATTGTTCTTGAAAGTGCAGCCATAGTGGCATATGGGAAAATGAAGTATTTTTAAGACTAATGAGACAGAAAAAGTCATGTGAAATTTTACCCCAAGGTAGGCTGTGTGTAGTCAACATTACTACTTGTTAATGTTTCCTTGATCTCAGCTAATAAATGTGTTGTTCCATTATTCCTTTTGAACACTGTATGATATTCTTTTGAACACTGTATGACATTCCTTTATTTAGAAGTTTTGTAACCAACACTTCTGTCATTAACAATAGCACACGAGGTGGCTCACATGAGATTAAGACTTTGTAGAATTAGAAAACAAATTAAAAATCTAAACCAGCATCTAGGGCAGAACAGGAATTAATTTTAATTAATTAATTAATTAAACAGGAATTAATTTTTTAAAAGCAGTCAAGATGAAAAGCGACAGTTGTCAATAAAATCCACAGATTAAAACACCAGTGTAAGAGAGGATAAAGGCTCCAAATGCCCTGCAGAATAAAATAGTTTTTGCAAGTTTCTGGAAGGCGAAGAGGGAGATGGCTTGATGGATGTTCTGGGGATGGAAATTTTATAGTCTACTCTGTACAGTCATATAAAACTTTCCTATGTGGTAGTCATTTTATAGAATCAGTTTGGAAAGAACTGAGTAAACTTTCAGTCCCAGTGGTTCATCTTCTTCGGAAACTACTGTCTTTGGACATAACATCATAATTCAAGATACCAATGAATGCAAAGAGAAAGTTGTTTGGGGGCCGCCTTGTAACTGAAAATTAATAATGAAAATATTCCCTGGTTCCAGTACTTTTCAATTAAGAGACTTCATTATATCCATTTGGGGGGGGTCTAGGGCAGAACAGGAATTAATTTTAATTAATTAATTAATTAAACAGGAATTAATTTTTTAAAAGCAGTCAAGATGAAAAGCGACAGTTGTCAATAAAATCCACAGATTAAAACACCAGTGTAAGAGAGGATAAAGGCTCCAAATGCCCTGCAGAATAAAATAGTTTTTGCAAGTTTCTGGAAGGCGAAGAGGGAGATGGCTTGATGGATGTTCTGGGGATGGAAATTTTATAGTCTACTCTGTACAGTCATATAAAACTTTCCTATGTGGTAGTCATTTTATAGAATCAGTTTGGAAAGAACTGAGTAAACTTTCAGTCCCAGTGGTTCATCTTCTTCGGAAACTACTGTCTTTGGACATAACATCATAATTCAAGATACCAATGAATGCAAAGAGAAAGTTGTTTGGATGCCTTGTAAAAGCAAATTAATAATGAAAATATTCCCTAGTTCCAGTACTTTTCAATTAAGAGATTTCATTATATCCATTTTTGGGGGGGGGGACTATGAAGAGCCAGTGTGAGTGGCTTTGAAAAGTCCTGCTGCATATTGAGGAAACAAATACTTTTAAGCAAAATATACTTCTGGCTATTAAAACTAGAAGACTCCAAGGAAAAATATTTCAAATTAAAGTGGAAAAGAATGATCAACAAGGCTGTCCCAGTAGAAATCGTGAAACCAGTCTTTAAGGAATGGCCAGCAGCATCTCCTTGTGTAAGCCTTCAGCACATTATGACAAGCTAGTGGACTGATGACACCTTGGTGGTGGAAAGGGCCATCAAGTTGCAGCCAATTTACAGCAACCCCTCATGGGGTTTTCAAGGCAACTGTTCCCTGCCTCTGTGTAGCAACCCTTTACCTCTTTGCTAGTCTCCTATCCTGTAGGAGTGCACAGGAGCGGAGCTCCAGCAGTAAAGAGCCCAGGGGGTGGGCACATGCAACAAGCACCACCCCCTGCTCCCAGCAGCCCTCAGTCAGAGCAAGAAGCAGCCAGGTAAGCTGCAGAGCTCCCCCCGGGCCCCCGGTCCAAAACAGTCCAGTGGCACCTTTAAGACCAAGTTTTATTCAGGTACAAGCTCTCCCTCCTCTGCAAGGACAGAATTACACCCAGTGGAGCCTCAGCGGTGGGTGTTGCCTTCTGACACACTTCCAGTGATGTCAGGGGGTGTGGCATATGCAAATAAGTTATGCTAATGAGCTCCTACACCTCTTTTTCTACAAAATGACCTCTGCTCCTATCCAAGTACCAGCTAGGGCCAACCCCGGGCTTAGCTTTCAATATCTGATGAGATCAGGCCAGCCTGGGGGCCATCCAGGTCAGGGTACCTCACTCTATTCATATTTTGTGTCAGATTATAACAGATTATAGGGTGGAGTTGTCCAAGGGTCAGAGACATTTGGAAAAAATATTCTTCATGCAATTACATTGATGACCAATGACGACGTTTCTTTTGGCATGCATTTTGTTGATTTTATATGAATAGTTCAATAAGTAAAGACTATCGAAATGTAACATGGAATACATTTATAGATTCAAAATAGCATTTCCCACCTATGTTCTTCACTGGAAAGTGGAAACACCACATATGGAAGATCGTAACAATGTCAAAACTGATTGATGTTGCAGTCCTAAATAAAGTTGCACCTTTCTGTGTCCATTGACTTTAACATACTTAGGGGGTGCAATAACTTGGCTGAGGACTGCACTGTGAATTGTACAGATACATGATGAAAGGAGGAAAACAGACAAAACATTGTTTTGAATGGGTGAATCTTTAATTCTTGCAGGCAGCCCAAGCTAGCCCAGTGGATCTCGAAAGTTAAGCAGGGCTGGCCTTGGCTAGTATTTGGAAGGGCAACCTCCAAGGAATACCAGGGTCATTATACAGAGGTAGGCAATGGCAAACCACCTCTGAAACATCTCTTGCCTTAAAACCAAGTCTAGCTTGCCACCTAGTAGTGCATAATGCTAACAAGCTAGAACTTCTGCCTGCCAGACAATCTTAGGATCTCCTGGCTATTCTCAACACAATGCCATACAATAATTATTATTATTATTCTTGCAGACAGCAGTACAATCTTGTCCTGAAGAAGGTGGCTGCTTTATAATGATTTGATTTCTCTTATTTTGGTTTTGCTTGACCTCTTTATTCTGGTTACACTGAACTTGTCTTTGGTCATCATTCATCTTCACTAGGAACTTTCTTGTGTGTGTGCACACGTGCGCACGCAGAGAGGCACAGGGATGTCAGAGATGTCTGACTTTACAAACCCACTGCATAATATTACTGACAAGATCATAAACGAAGCAATAAGATTAAAGAGCACTTGGAACAGTTTGTTGTTTTTCCGTTAGAAGAGCTTGGCACAAAGGGAGGCTGTGCCCCCAGCACCAAGAGAGTGCTGACATTTTCTGCCTGATGAGCGATAAGTGCAAGGGCTGCGTGTGGAGCTCTACCATCACCCTGACAGTTTGTTTTCCTCGGCTGCAATTAAGAATGAATTTGTGGCTGATGTAAAAAAAAAAAAGCAAGAGTGAGAAAAGCCAAGCAGTATGACCTCCACATTAGACCTCTGTAGCGCTGCTGTGATTACCGGGGTCAGTTTTGTATATGGTAAAAACCATCTGCTGTTACTTTCAGATGGCGTGCCATGTCAGACCCATGCCTTCCTATTAAAAGAAGCTAATTGACCAGCATTGAAATGTACAGGAATGCTAGTTTCATTGCTTTCTATTTAAACAGATGTTTCAAAACACTTCCTGAAGCAAAATTATGAACCTCAGTTCTTATGGCACTAAAATCTTTGGTATACCATGCAAACAGAAGATAAATTTGATCCAAGAATGTATATTTTCCAGAGGGATTATTTGCAACCACTTCACCCTCACCATAATATATTATTTGCAACCACTTCACCCTCACCATAAGGTGATTTTTGCAGATGCTTCATTGCCAGGCTCTTGGGGTGAGTGGTCTTCTGCACAAACCCAACAGTTAAAACTCATGAGCAGAAAGGGGCAAAAGTGCATGGGTGGGTGGCAGGAGAGGAATGTAGGGGTTGGTCAGTGGCCATGGGCCCTGGCAGATGTCCCACCTCCGGTTATGGTGATGTCAGGCCTGTCCTGAGTCCATAACCCCTTGGTCCTGAGAATGTGGCTTGGAGATGGGCCTGGGGATTTTTCTTTCACATCTCTATATCTGTGGCCAGTTCCCAGCCCATAATGGAGGTGTTTTCTAACTCATTTGAAATGCTATTGGAGTCTGCTTCTGCATCTGCAGCAGCTGCCCTTGTCCTTCCTCTTGTCCAAATGAAATGATGCTGGTTGGAATTCAGTGAAAGTGGCGTTCTTATTTGGAGGTTATTTATGATAGCAGCTATGTCAGCACTGATGAGTCCCGATTGCTTGAGGCTGCCCTGCAATGTCATTTGTCATGTCATTGTCTCTCTGTTGTCGGTCAGATACAGAACCCCCAATAGTAACTAGCTCTCTAATTGGAAAAAAATAGTAGCTTGGAACTAAAGGAGAGCTCTCTGTCCCCTTCAGTCATCACTGTGCCCCTCGGTTGAATCTGAAATCAATCAGCGTTGCTCTTGTGTCCAGGCTGGCTGGATGCTTGCTGCAGATCTAGCTACAACAGCATCCGTTACAAATACGCAAAGGACATTTCTGCAGAGTTTTATATGGTTCAATGGGTTCCCTTTTGATTCCCCCCCCCTCCTAATGTTCTCTACAAAGACATTGTGGTGTACAATTTGATTGCCTGAAATAAAAGTGTGTGTGTGTGGGGGGGTGTGTTAGATGTGTTTAAGTAGGCATACAAGTGAGGTCTCTTCCCCCCCTTCTTTAAAGACAATTTTCATGGTGAAGGTGGTCAATTCCTCACAAGTTTGTTTTTTAAGTAAAACTATTGCAGTGCAAAAGTACAGGTCTGTATTTCTGGGTATATCACGAAGAAAGAAGACTATCTCAAGCCAATATCTCAGATAAACAATTTGTGTAGTTGAAAAATCATCTTAAATATGCTGTCTGACTCAAGAGGTGCCTATAAGACACTTTGCAAGAAAGATGAAGAGGAGGAGGAGGAGATTGGATTTGTAAACTGCCCTTCACTCGGAGTCTCAGAGCAGCTTACAAACTCTTTTCCCTTCCCCTCCCCACAGCAGACACCCTGTGAGGTAGGTGGGGCTGAGAGAGCTCTGACAGAAACTGCTCTTTTCAAGAACACCTCTGACAGAACTAGGGCTTGCCCAGGGTCATCCAGCAGCTGCAAGTGGAGGAGTGGGGAATCAAACCCGCTTCTCCCAGATTAGAGTCCACACACTAAACCACTACACCAAACTGGCTATTTATATCCATTCATCAGAGGCTTTGGTACTGTGGATTGATGATGGAAGCAGAAGCTTAACTTGATGGTTCCAAGTTTAGTTTTCCATCAAAACCATGTTGCCAATATCTATCATCTTAGACCCCAATTTTGAGTCATAATAAGACTTCTGTGCTGCCTGGTGTTGCCATACTTTAGTAGCTTCGTCTGGATTTAAAGAATCCAGACAGGCTTGTAATTTCCAGCCCATCACTACTGCCACTGGTAATTGCCCTGTTGTGGTCTGTGATGTGATCTGGTACTGAAAAAGGAATCAAGCCAATTTGGTCTCTAAGCTGCCACTAGCTATCTCTGTCAATCCCTCTTTCAAAATTTGTACTGACGTCTTGGCTAAACCATTGGAAGGAGGGTGGAATGGTGCAATTTGTATGTACCTAATTTTTTTTTAATTAATTCTTGGAAAATTGCATCTGTGAATTGTGGCCCATCGTCTCAGTCAACCCAAAAGTAGAAAATGTCATTCAGAGTTTATCTGTAGCGGCTTCAGTTGTATAGAAAGACATTATATGCATCGCATTCCACTCAGAATATGCATCTGTTATTAATAGGAACATTTTATTCATAAATGGAACCACATAGTCAATGTGAAGTCTTGCCCAGGGTTGTTGTGGCCATTCCCATGGGTGCAGGGGTGTTATGGTAGAGACGTGATGGTTGGATTGGCATGTACCACACTGTTGCACCGCTGCCTCAATCTGTTGATCTAGCCCAGGCCACCACACATAGCTTCATACTAGCCCCTTCATACATACTATGCCAGGATGTACTTTGTATAGCAGCCATAGCACTGCAGAATGATTCCTGGGATACCCAGGATCCCAATAATAAACATCACCGGGAGCCCTTATATACACCCATCCTCCATTTATTTGACTCACCTCTTAAAACTGCAGCTCGTGGCAAGGAGTTTCATGAGTTAATTATATGCTGGACAAAGGATTGTTATCTGCCCTAAATCACCCACCCACCAATTGTACTGGGTGACAGTTCTCCCCTGCTCGGACATGCCCAGTGATCTTCCCTGACAATGACTAACTAGGCCACTAGGTGGCAACAACAACTGAACTTATATTATAGTGGCTGTCACATTAAACACACTCCCTGAGCTGACTGAGTTATGTCAAATACAGCAGCATGGTAAAGAAAGGTTATCTACCCTGACAGCAACTGGTCAGTCCTTAGCATTATAAGTGGCATGGGCCCAGGGTGTGTCGAGGACTGTTTACTTCCATATCCTCTGCTGGTTCGGTCAGTGTATGGTTAGGAAGATCCTCTGCATTTCTGCTTCAATAACTATATGGTCTTTAAATGTGTTCCAGTCTTATGGTTCTAATAAACCGCTGCTTGGCTTCTAAAACTAGTGAGTGGGAGTGTGTGTGTGCATGTGTGTATTGTGTGTGTATATATATGCATATACATTTCAACTGATGTTCTGAAATAACAGCATGGAGTCAGAGAAGGAATTAATAATATAATCTGCCTGCCCAGGAAAGAAATGGCAAAATGAAATCTGTTCTGTGCACACAGTGCAAACATCTGTGACAACTGACATACAAGAACTCAAACATCATGCTGAGCGTTTTTCAAGACACCCTTGACAATATGGTGGGAAAGCAAATTGTAAGCCATGTTGACACAAGCAGCTCAGATTGTCTTACGAAAACTTAGACTGGCCTTTTCTCCCCAGTCTTTACATTCCTGATGTAAAAAAGTCTCAGCCTAGACATGGTCTCCATTTAAACATTTTTCAGAGTTTGCAGATACATGAATGCAAGTATGCTTTCCCCCTCTTTCAAACAGTGGGAAGAAAAGAAATCTCCACAGAGCTGGAAAAACAAGCAAGAGCTGCTTGCTTCAGCAAGGTTAAACCTGTCATCCAAGTAGGGTTGCCAAGTGCTTACTGGCTGCCGGCAGGGGAATCCAGGCTGCTTCCTGGGATCTTCTGGTGTGCGCGTGAACCACACATACTGAAATGTCACCCAGAAGTGATATCATCGTGCTGGGCATGTCATACAGGGGACGGTCTAGCATCTGGCCAAAAACTCTATGGTCACCATAGAGCTTTTAGCCAAATGCTAGAGTGACCCCGTGTGACGTGCTCAGCGTGATGACATCACCTCCAGGCACATTGGGCATGATGGGCTCTTTGGCGCAGGGCTCCCCCCACCAGTCAGCTTCCTGGCGGCGGATTCCCAGGGGGGATGGCAACCCTACATCCAGGCATAAATGTCTGGTGGTAGAAATAGCATACAAATGAACAATATCCTTTGAATATGAAGGAAAATTCCATAGCATCAAACATGCATTGTACAGGTAACGTTAGTCACACATAAATCCTGTGAAACTGAATGGGAAAAACTGATTTCAATGGGACAAATATGACTGCTTTTAAATAAATATTAATTAAATAAATTCATATACAGGTAGTAATTATCAATATGTAGTTAATACTACATATTAATAGGCAAAACCACTTTTAATAAACTTATATTGCATCATTACTGTACATTGCACTTCACAGTATAAACAGTAACATCAGTGTAACCCCCACTTTTGAACAGACATATAAAAAGTCTGGCTGCATCTTGGGTTCTGTATGTCCCACATCTGTAGAATATACTAATATCTAACTTGATTGGAATGTGTGTTTAGTTTAAGTCTTCTGCTTTTTATCCTGTATTAACAAGATTCACATGTGCGCACAAATAGCACAAGAGAGATTTAAAGGCACTTTGAGTATTTGATCCTGCACTAGAAAGTGAACATACCCTTCTACTTTATAGAAAATTTTAAAATAGCTATGAAAAAAGCTGATGAGGGCCAGGATGAATGAAGAAGGTTGTCTCCCTTCACACTTCCTATGCCCCATAATGCTTGTAATGGGGAGTTTCCAGCACTGTGGCTCTTAAACGTGAGCCAAGCAACACCCAGCTCAGCTGCTGAAATTCTTTTTTAAAAAAGCTGATGAGGTTTTTTTTCTTTATAATTACAGCATCTTAAGAAAAAAGTATGTCCCACATCTGTAGAATATACTAATATCTAACTTGATTGGAATGTGTGTTTAGTTTAAGTCTTCTGCTTTTTATCCTGTATTAACAAGATTCACATGTGCGCACAAATAGCACAAGAGAGATTTAAAGGCACTTTGAGTATTTGATCCTGCACTAGAAAGTGAACATACCCTTCTACTTTATAGAAAATTTTAAAATAGCTATGAAAAAAGCTGATGAGGGCCAGGATGAATGAAGAAGGTTGTCTCCCTTCACACTTCCTATGCCCCATAATGCTTGTAATGGGGAGTTTCCAGCACTGCGGCTCTTAAACTTGAACCAAGCAACACCCAGCTCAGCTGCCAAAATTCTTTTTTTAAAAAGCTGATCAGGTTTTTTTCCTTTATAATTACAGCATCTTAAGAAAAAAATCTTCCTTGCTCTAGATGGAGCAGAGAACCTGCAGTGATGGTGACTTCAAACTAAAGGGGAAGTTGAGTTTGTCCCCCACCCCCACACCTCTAGCACCAAACTAATCATGTGCTTGACTGAAGACACGCAAACACGGGACAACCACCCTGTGAAAGAGGTAATGCTGAGAGAGAATGAGTGCCCAGGGTCATCCAGTGAGCCTCAGGGCAGACTGGGGATTTCAGCCCATCTCTCCCAGATCCTAGTCTGACACTCTAACCACTATGCAATACAGATCTTCCTAGGGTTGCCAGGTTCCCTTAGGCCACCGATAGGGGATGGGGGGTTAGGGTTGCCAGAAATAGGCTGGGAAACTCCTCCAGATTTGGGGATGAAGCCTGGGGAGGAGAGGGACCTCAATATGGTACAATGCCATAGAATCCTTGCACCCTCCAAAGCATCCATTTCCTCCAGGGGAGCTGATTTCTGTAGTCTGGAGATGAGCTGTAATTCCGGGGGATTCCCAGGTCCCACCTGGAGGCCGGCATCCCTAGATGTTCCTCTGCATTTTTGCCATCATGTCCATGTAATGTCTGCATGATTGAGGACTTCCTGTTTACCTAGAGGGAGCAAGGTGATTCAGATCCACAGACAGGCTAATGCTGCTTGTTAGTTGTACAAAAAGATGCAATTAAAGCTTCTCTCTCTACGGTTTTCAGCCCTTTGACCACCAATTTTCTTTTATTCTGGTCAGTTTCTCTTCAGTATTTTCCCCCACTGATAATTACCAAGCAAAGGCTTTCATAATAATATAGGGAAGACACACATCAGAGAGCTGAAATGTCATTTCATGCCCTGCTCCCTTACTTTATGCAATGTGTTGCTGTTCAACGGGTGACAGTTCCATGCTGTTACACCCTGCCCACGTGGAACTTAATTCTTGCTACTTATTCTAGCCAAATGCTTTGAGATTTCTCTATACCGGTGGAGAAGCTTTATTATTGACTATATTTCTTCCATTACATTTTCCTCTTTTCTTTATGTACATTGTACAGAGAGTGGTTGAAAGGTCAGGCTGCTGCTAAGAATGTAAGAACATAAGCAGAGCCCTGCTGGATCAGACCAGTGGTCCATTTAGCCCAACCTTCTGTTTCACACAGCAGCCAACTGGCTGGGCTGGAGGGCTAAAAAACCCCCAGAGCATAAAGCCTAAGGCTGTCCTTTGATGCTGCCTCCCAGCACTGCATTTAGATGTTTGTATATGGAGCCTCCCATCAGTCACCATGTAGCCATTGATGGACCTCTTGTCCATTAATCTGCTGAAATGCCCCGTCCCTAGGCAGCCAATGCAGAGATTTCCCAGGACCCTGATAGCTTCACACATCTAGAAGGAGCTCTGGATTTCAATAGTAGCGATGGGTTAGCAATCATTATAACGTGATGCTCACTTCACACTATACGTGTCCCGTTTATGGGCTGACAGCAGTTGCAAACTTCTTTGACTCACCTTGTCTATTGGGTGATAGGTGATTAACAGTTACAACTATTCACTGCTCAGGATCAAAGTATCATAGAACTGTTATTAGATAAAAGGAAAGGAAGGAAGGAAAGAAAGAAAGAAATAAGATTCTTCCAGTATAATTAATCACATACTTGACTTCTAATCTGTAGTCTGATTAAAAAATGTGCAGGGGTGTGTGTGGATTTCTGGCTGGAGAAGCTGCGGTTGTACTTGCTCCTTCATTTCAGCTGGAGGTCATGACTGTAAAAAAAAATCAAGTCACAGTTAATAGAATCACAGACAGCAGGGCCAGGAAAGAAGATTTCTTTTTGAGACCTTGGAGAGCCCCTTGAGACCTTGGAGAGTCACAGTGGGCAGCAGTGGTCTTGAGAAGTCAACCATCTGATCTGATTTAATATTTATTTATTACTTCTTACTGTTTTTGCAACCCCTTCTTCCAAGGAGATATAAGATTTATGTAGATATTTTAAATTCTTGTTTCATCCCCAGTGGAGACCAAAAAAAGTCTTGCAGTATCATTCTCCCATCCTCCATTTTATCTGTACAGCAATAAACCAGTGAAGTAGGTTAGGCTAAGAGTGACTGGCTGAAAGTGACCCCACAAGCATCTGTGGCAGAATGGGGATTCAAACCTGGGTCTCCCAGATCCTAGCCACACCACCTATTTTATCTCCTGCTTTTTGATTGAATGGGTCCACAAAGCACTTTGCGCAGAACTGTAATTGAAGCTGAATTCACAGCAATTACACAACTAAACAAAATTTGAGTCCAGTGGCACCTTTAAGACCCACAGAGTTTTATTCAAGGCACAAGCTTTCATGTGCACGCACCCTTCTTCAGATACAATGAAATGGAAGTTACCAGTCCATACATAATAGGTAGAGGGTGAGCAGCAAATTAGCATACAACATAATGAAGATGTTTAACAGATTCTAGGACCAAACAGGAATAACAAGCTTTGTTTATATGGTCACCATTTGTTTGGGTTTAATTCAGGGGGGGACTTAGTGAAGGAAATAAATATGTCAGAATTGAAGACTGATGGGCAGATCATAGAATCATAGAGTTCGAAGGGATCTCCAGGGTCATCTAGTCCTACCCCCTGCACAATGCAGGGAATTCACAAATACTTCCCCCCCACACACACACCCCAGTGACCGTTGTCCCACGCCCAGAAGATGACCAAAAAGCCTCCAGGATCTCCAGCCAAACTGGCCTGGAGAAAAATTTCCTTTAAGATGGCCATTAAATTGGCCATTAAGATGTATCCTTAATTGTGGAATTAATTAACTGAGTAATTAACTGAGACCCTGCCCTTATGTTCTATCCATCTCAAGCATATATTGGGTATAGTAAATAAGAAGCTAGAGACCAACTGGTGATGAAGGTGCATAGAAAGTTTATATAGATATAATGGTAAATATACACTTGGGAGACGAAGTCCCCACCTAGCTTATCAAGCTGATAGCTAATATACTAAACCCAGCCAATCACTAACAAGGTGAATTAATTACCTACTCTAACAATGCCTGATAGAGACCACCTGCTAGTATAACACCTGGCTGTAATCACTTAATCACTAGCATGACAGCTAGGACTGTCAAACAGATCAAACTGATCTAGTAACTGCTTGCTACCTTTATCACCTAGACATATATCTCAATAGCATGGAGGCAACCTTACAGCATCTTCTGCTTTGAAGTGGGGCGATTGGCTGTGTAGAGTTATCTCCCCTGTCCCCAGACCAGAGAAATATATTTCAATCTACCATTCTAAATTACATTCCATTCTACTATACATTACATTACAATCTGGTATTCTAAATAAGAACTAAAACAAATAAGAAATAAAATAAGAAATAAAAGTCTTGCTTCTTTCTTCCAGATAGGGCTACAAAAACCAAGTCAGGCCTGTGCCATGGTCAGATCATTATCTGTTGTAGGCAAAGGTTAAGATGCCTGCTTCCACCCACAAAGGCAGGGGGGCTGGTTAGGATGGTCCGAACCCAGGTACTGATGGATCTGACTGGGTTCCTATAAGCACTTAGGGATTTTGCGACCATGGAAAGTGACTTGGTAAAGGTTTTTGTATCAGCATGGAATGCTGGTTTGTAGGGTGTTGTATTGACAGGGTTGCTCCTTAGTGCCTTCTCCCTGTTTTGAGTTCTTTGACCCCTTGGTTTACTATGGAGCTGGGGGGTCTATGAAAAGGATGGCATGGGGGAGGCTAGAAAATTCATGCTTCATCATTATACATGTTTTCCTCTCAATATGAACAAGATGCAAGAGTTTTTTCCTTAAGGAATGAAATCCTGTCAGTAAGCTTGTCAGTACATTTATAGGACTCTCAAATTGAGGGAACAGTATTCAGAGACGGCAGAGTATTCAAGACAATTGAGGAAATGATGGTACTCAGTATAAATGTAGCATATATGTATTATGTATGTTTTAATTTGTTAGCTGCCTTGGTGGCCCTTGTGAGGGCAAAAGGCAAGATATAAATTTTGTTGAATAAATGAAATCAATAAATAAACCCTTTACAAGCTTCCTGGTTTCCAAAGCAACCCACTTGGTTATCTCTGTATCATTCAGATCTTTTCCAGGTTTCTTCAGCCTCTCATGGTAAAAGACAATTCCTTCCCCATTTCTCCATTTCTGTTCTTATCTATTCAAAATTAATTTAATTTCAATCAGATATAGAACTGCAGAGAAATAAATCAGTGAACTGTGAAGTATGAAAGAAAATTCAGCCATAACGTTCATGGAAACTTCCCTTAGGAGGTTTATTGCTTGTATATTGCGTAAACATATTGCAAAGCTTAACCACAAAGACAGACGCTTTATTTGTTCTTGGGAGCATTGTGGGAGCAACCATGGAGATGACAGTACCCACATCCCTGCAGGCATGAATAAAATGAGAGCTTTATCTGAAAGGCTAAGCAGTGGATTCTATAGGTACTTGCCTGTGGAATTATTGAGGTCTGAGCTCTCAGATTGTTAAAATATGGTCATTCCAGCTTTGATATGCTGCTTGAAATGCTTGAAGTGTGCTGAAAATTCATTTCAGATATGTATGTGTGTGTGTAATTACTTTTGCTATGAGGCTTCTGTAATGATTTAAAGTGTGTATTTCTTTAAATGTTTGGTAAGTTGCAAGGGGGGTGAAAAAGGAGGATGAGTGAGTGAGGTGATTGGTTGGTGACTGAGTGTATGGGCAGAGCTAAGAAGTGTGTGTGTAGAAAGTCAGCCCATGTGTTCAGCCAGCAAACAGTTAAGTCAGTTGCAGTCAGTCAGCAGTCTACAGAGTCTGAGAAGCAGTCTTCTGATTAGAATCACATAATAGTGCTGGGAAAAGCATTTAAGATTCTAAAAAAGAAGGAAAATACTTTAGAGGACATATTAGCGACTGGAGAGAGTCAAAACCTAATATAGTCAAAGTATTATAAGGGTGTGAGAAACAGAAGCTGATAGAAACCTGAGTTAAAAAGGGAAAGATTAAACTGAGCTAAATAAAATAATGACTGGACAAAGTATTTTCTGAAGTGAAAGTTAGATTTGAGAGTGAGGAGTGTTTGTGAAGCGAA
>NW_015163618.1:802147-821326 GCF_001447785.1 Gekko japonicus | reverse complement strand
AAAGAGTGTGATACCTCAGTCAGGAGTTATTGACATACACTGTTTTATTCACTGAAGAGACAAGTTACAAAAATCTTGAAACCAATACGTTTCTTGTACAAATAAAGTTTTATTTTGTTTATTGTTAACCTAGAGTCCTGTGCTATTTCATTACTAGAGTCTCATCCTCAGGACCACATAGTCCAATGAAGGAGCCTTAGAGCTTGGGCACAATACCTTGGAGAAGATTAATTAATAGAATTGGAATTAAATTCCTGGTGGCAGCATTACATATCAAGAGAGTGAGAGAAATAACAATAAAGTTAAAGACACACATATCTAACCAGACAAATTAAAAGAAGAGAAGAGAGAAGAGAAGACATTGGATATATACCCCGCCCTTCACTACCCAAAGGAGTCTCAGAGTGGCTTACAAACTCCTTTCCCTCCCCCTCCCCACAACAGACACCCTGTGCGGTATGCGGGGCTCAAAGAGCTCTTGACAGAAACTGCTCTTTTTCAAGAACAGCTCTTATCAGAGCTACCGCTTGCCCAAGGCCATCCAGCCAGGTGCAAGTGGAGGAGTGGGGAATCAAACCCGGCTCGCCCAGATTAGAGTCTGTGCACTTAACTACTACACCAAACTGGCTCTGAGAAGTCATGACAGCTTCCTTTCCAATATTTTTGGCTGATATCAAGTTTATACTACCTAGCTGTTTAAATTCATATTTTGGACAAAAGGAATTTTTGTAGCGTGTCAGTTTAGTATTCATAAAAACTGGGACCAAATGCCAAAAATATGTTTTTCTGTCTTTGCTAGTTAATTCCGAAGCACACAGAGGAGCAAAAAGAAAAGAAGCCATGTGATAAAATGGTTTTTGAAATGGCTGCTCTCCGTGTACTCTCTTGAATATGCTATTATTCAGCTGAGTGGTCTCTTTCACTCTGATTTTATGACGCAAATTCATGGCTCAGCCAGTTCTATTTATTCTTATGTTAAGTCAGCTACGAGAAAGTAGCTCCAGCTGTGTTTTCCTTTCTGTGGCAAGTATAGCCTCCTCTCTCCAATGTTAAATTGTACTCACTAAAACCTTCAGTTGACCCAAACAGTTATAGTGTTTAGGCCGCACGTATATACACACACGCACACAAAATTTTTATATTCGGAACGGAAGTAGCTGGAATAGAACATGAACTTACACAAACAGTGGTATGGATAGGAATGTGCCCAGTGTAAATAAATATATATTTTAATTGCCTTTTGTCTTTTTAAAGCACATGTTCAGGTATGCAAATCTTGTGCCATCAAATAACCTTGAACATTAGCTTTGTATATTACTACTTTGATTAGGGCCTAGGAATATTTTCTTTGGGCCCAGTGCAAACTTATAACACCATCCCACACACACATGTTTTAACTGCAAGTGTTTTTTCATTAGCAGGTAGACTTGCCATTGGCCTTTCTGTGGTGGGTAAACTCCAGCCCTTGACTCCAGTATCCCACCCTTGAGAAACTGGGGAGCAGGATTTTAAATGTCTGGAAAATGCCCTCCACACCCATGATCTAGGAATTCCTCTGGTCCTTATCTTAGGGATTCAGGAAAATTACTACAGCATCGCCTAAAAGTGACATCAAATCCTCTCCAAACTCCGCCCTCCCCAGGCACTTCCCTCAAAATCTCCCAATCTCCAAGGTAGTGTTGGTCACCCTATTGGCAGGTGGCATAGTGTAATTGTTTCCCAGTCGGATCCCAGCTTCTCAGTTGGTGAACCTGCTGCAACCCCCTCCATCTTGTTGTGTGCTGTTGTTTTCCAATACAAAGGTTAACTTACTTGGTAGAAAACAATTGGTTGCTGCCTGCTGCATTGTTAAAGAAAGAGGGCTCCAGGCATATGGTTAGGCCAGTTTGGTGCAGTGGTTAAGTGTGCGGACTCTAATCTGGGAGAACCGGGTTTGATTCCCCACTCCTCCACTTGCACCTGCTGATGTGACCTTGGGTCAGTCACAAGCTCTGGCACAGCTGTCCTTGAAAAAGAGCAGTTTGTGTCAGAGTTCTCTCAGCCCCACCCACCTCACAGGGTGTCTGTTGTGGGGAGGGGAAGGGAGAGGAGTTTGTAAGCCGCTCTGAGACTCCCAAGTGAAGGGCGGGGTATAAATCCAATCTCTTCTTCTTCTTCTTCTTCTTCTTCTTCTTCTTCTTCTTCTTCTTCTTCTAGGCATCCTGAAACTGTGGGTCCTGAGAATCATCCCCAAGACTGTCCTAGGCTCTGAAGGGCTTCAGCAAGATGCCTTCCAATGTGTCCTTCACTAAGCACTCCATACCGGTATGTGCATCCATGCTCATACACCACTACAGCAAGAGTAAGTACAGTGTGATTCTTTTCTACTTCATTAAACTCTGTCAGTGCCAGTATGGCTCCAAAGCAGCTAACAGGGATTAAAGGAGCGCGTACAAGTGATACTCCACTCCCTCCTCTAAGGACCATTCCCAGAAGCAAATGGAAGATCGCCCCAGGGATTCCAGCAGCATTGCAGCAAACTCTGGGCAATCTTTCATTCTTGGAGGGAGGAGATAAAGCAAGCATCTCTGGTTGGTGGTGAGTCCTTTGCCTGGCCATGGGCCCGGTCACATTCCCAACCATGCTAATCCTTGATACCAGCCCCGATAACATCCCCCCACACAGTTTTTTCCATTCAATTAAATCAGGATTCAACACTATTACTCCACATCTTTTAGGGAAGTCTCTGCATTTTATTGAAACTCCCTGTCTTCCCTTGCATGTTGCAATGTCGGGGTAGTACTGTGTGCTCCATGATGATGGGTGTAGAAAAGTAACACTGAGATTGCAATGAATGAGGAAACCTTTGCTTCTGCTGGTGCACTGGATTCACATCAGAGCATACATACACATCATGAGTCTCCCAAGGGCTGGATTAATCTAGCTGTTATGAGTGAAACATGACATGAAGATTCCTTGATTGACTTTGGCTTGAAAAAGGATTGTAAGAACAGCTGTCAGGAACTCATTCATCTCTTTCTGTCTTCATACTCTGGGAAGTCTGTCCATAATAAGTAAAATGTTATTATTGGTGGAGGTTGACTATTGTTGTTGTTGTCAGTTATTTCTCTTAAAAACTGGGCGGTAGTAAATTTTTACTGGCCCTGTTGAATTAATAGGTCTTTTATTGTTATTGTGTGATCTGTTTTGAAATTTACCTTCTATCATCTCTATGCAGAGCTACCATATAGAGGAATTTCCCTCTGCTAGATAATAAAGGCTTTCAAGTGCTATTTTGCAATGAACATTAATAATGAACAAAATTAAGAATTCAAATACTGAGACCAGAGATCCACGATTATAACTTTTTTATCATAAGCTCTTGACAACCTATTGTTGTTGTTGTTGTTGTTCAGTTGCACAGTCGAGTCCGACTCTTCGCGACCCCATGGACCAGATCACGCCAGGCCTTCCGGTCTTCCGCCGTCCTCTGAAGTTGGCTCAACTTCATGTTCGTTGTATCGATGACACTGTCTAACCATCTCATCCTTTGCCGTCCCGGTCTTCTTTGACCTTCAATCTTTCCCAGCATCAGGGTCTTCTCCAGGGAGTGCTCCCTTCTCTTCCCTATTACAGGCTAGGATTTCTTAGGTTTAAAAATGGTAGCTCTAGAAGGAATTAATGTCTGTGCTCCAAGCAAGTATAATTGTATCAGGTACCTTCCTTTGGAATCTTATGCTGTACTATATGCTTATTGTTAGCTTACCTTACTCGTGCTCTGTTTGTAACTCCCAACCCACAGATAAGGGAATCTGTTCTCTGTGTTTGAAACATACTACCATACCTAGTGAGTTTTTACATTGTAATTTCATAGAGTCATAGAGTTGGAAGGGGCCATACAGACCATCTAGTCCAGCCCCCTGCCCAATGCAGGACCAGCCTAGTTTAATACATTGCAGTTTGTTAGATATTACATATTATGAACTTCAGTCTCCGTTTCCCTGGAATCAGTGCATGCATTATTACAGTTGTTTGCAAAACTGTTTCCATTAATTGATGTATCCTTTACTGGAAAAAAAAAAACAAAATGTCACCTTTTCAAATGAGATTATTTGCCTTCTGAGTTTTAAAAGTGTGAACGTATAAACAGTTGGTGTAATGTATTCAGCCTGACATGCCCGGACTTGCCCGGGCTGGCCAGGCACAACTCTTCAATAGCTTCATGTCCAAAGACAATGGGTCCGTAGGATCCTAGCCGGCCCCAATCAGAGGGCCAGCTTCTCAGCCGGGAGACCAATGGTCGCCCGGTTACTGTAAATAGCCTATCGGGAGTAGGGGGTGTGTTTAGGTGTACTTGGTGGCGGGTTTTCTGAACATATATAACCAGCCTGCGAGCTGGTCCCTTCGTCTTTGTCTTGAACTAAATAAAGGTATGCTTAGCTGAAATCGCTCTCCGTCTGCATACTTTTCAGTTTGCATAATATGAAATTAAAATCGTGATAATTTAAAATGTGTGAGGTTTGTTGCTCTCTTGGGCTATTAGAAGAAGTCTTTGCAAAATTAAATCGCTGTGGTTTGTGCTTGACAAGTTTCTCAACGTTGTCTCCTGTTTTGTTAGCTATTTAAATAATCATTTGTCTACAGAGCCTGACAGCTTGCCCATTCCACTGCAAATTTCTTCAGAGAAAAAGATATTTTTTCTCCATGCTAGCAGGAAGTAAACTCAGCATGCTGTGAATTTGATTTCTAACTTGACTAGCTATGTTTAAATGCCGGCTATGATAGTTGGAGTTTACCCCAGGGCTCTTTCTCTGTTTCCCCCTCTTCTAATGGAAAACCGCTGTTTAGATTATACTTTGTGAAGATATCAAGGGTTTCCATTGAGAGGAGAGATTCATGTTAATCTTCCTGATTCACATATTAATTTTCAAAATATGAAAAATATCAGTGGGAATATAGCTTAATGTTTTTAGATCAGTGGAAGTTTTGCTCATCTAGCTTTAGTTTTCCAATTTATTTAGACATTAGGTTTAAAAAGCACTAGTCGTTTTGATTTGCCTTGGATCAGTGCCTGTGATGGATACATAAATTTACTACTTTGTTGTACAACCGTCAGTTTTGTAGTAATTTTCTTAATATTTTGATTCCACTCTTTCTTCATGAACCTCAGGGAACTCTCCATCTTCCTTTAGTAATCCTTTTTTTCTTTTTGCTTGGTCATTCAAAGGCCCAACTGCTCCTCTGGCTGGTTTCCTACTTTGGATATTCTTTAAAAATATATTTAAAAAACGACAAGTAAAAGTCTTGATGGCTTTTAGCAATCTGCTCCTCAATTTCTCTTTGCATACTTGTTCACTTCATTGGGGCAAACCTTCCACTTTTTGAAAGAAGCCTTTTGCTTTTTATAGGTTTTTTACTTCGGTCATAACGGACAGTACAATAACTGTTTTAAAAGGGCAATATGAAATTCCCCATTTGAGCTCCTGGGATTCACTTTTGAGGGCAAATTCTACATGGATAGGGCCCTTCCAATGGGATGCTCAATGTCCTGTGCTGCTTTCGAGAGGTTCAGTTTCTTTTTCGAATGGGTCTTGCGGTACAGGATGGGTATCAGCAGCACGGCCCATTATCTTGATGATTTCTTGCTAGTAGGAAAGATGGATACGGGACGATGTGCGTTTTTGCTGTCCAGCTTCATCAACCTGGCGAGGGAACTGGGAGTTCCTCTTGCTCAGGAAAAAACGAAAGGCCCTACTCTCATTCTAACTTTCCTTTCATCCTTGTGTGTGTGTTTCTTTCAAAAGGCACATTGGAATTTAGAAATATAGGGTCATAGTTTTCTCTGCCTCACATGCAAACTTATAATACCAGCTTCTACAGAAAATGAACAAAGATGGTAATTTTAGTTAGAAATGGACAAAAGATTTACCTCAAAAATGTAGAAAAGTCAATGCTTTGTAAATCTCTGGGGGGAGCAGAGATGGTGTTTAATTAAATATCTATGACTCCTTTTATAAGAGTTTGGCATTATGTGGAATTACTGGTAGATTATTCAGAAAGAATGCTGAGGTAAACGTTTATCAGTTTATATGCATTAAACCTCTACAAAATTGCCACTGTTAAAGAAAAATCGTTGGGTGGTAATATGATTTGTTACACACTCATGCTGTGAGAATGATTATGATATGGTCTTGCAGAGGAATTCTAATATGCCATTATGGTAAAATGAAGCTCTGGTACCCCAAAATGAGACCAAATCAGAATACATTAGCAGAGTGATTTTTACCACTCAAAGACATTTTGTTACGGATTAACATATAGAATAGACTGTTTTAAATCCCCAAGAAGAGAGACTGATAATCAAGTGTCCAGTTTCTAGAATTTAAATTCATGTATTTCATGAACATATATGCTCGCTGAACAAAGTTTGAGTCCAGTGGCACCTTTAAGACCTGCACTTTTGAATCTGTTAGTCCACAACAAGTGCCAGTCTAAAATGAGCTAACATCAATTATGACAATGTGAATCTTATCTATGTATATTGATGTTAGGGCCTACGTTTTGCTCTGGGGAAGCTGGCAATGAGAGACAGTAGGCTGATTTGAAGTGTAAGGAGACCAAAATAACAGACTATTGTGAGTAAAGTGGTAAGCAGAGGAGCAGGGCACCAGCTGTCTAGCTGAGTCATTTCATTCCCATTCTTACACTCAATACCAGGGCTTTTAGCAGTCTTTGCTGGAAGGATAATTTTGTAAGAGGGGGAGGGGGTGGGGAAAACCAGAGTGGATTATTATATAAAGAGGCAAAGATTATTAGTTACACTGATTGTTATGTAGTGGGTTGCCGCATGGATAGACGACAGACAACGACGTAGTGCATAGCACTATTCAGAACACAACAAGAACAACCAACAAACGGCCGGCAGGCCAACTATATACATACCTGGGGACACACCCCTGGTCACCATTGGTGGGTTTGAATCTCCCGCCACGGTTCCCATTGGTTCCCCAGTGGAGGGACTAGGAGCCTAGTCCCTATTGTTCTTCCAGAGTCAAGCTCTGGCTGTTCGCTGGCCCCCGGTGGTGGTCAGCATACACTACACTGATCATGCTACCTTCCAAGTAAACAGAGAGAGAGGGAGAGAGAGAACAGGAGGGGGAAAACATTCATTCAGGACTCTCCAGTCTCCACCTGTGTCAGTTCTTATGGGTTACTGCTGTTCATAAGTATAATTTTCCCACTTTGCCTTTTCAGCACTTCAAACTGGTGTGGCCCGTCACAGGTGGTGACTCATACTGCTGTGGAACTAGGCTTGGATATGCTCAGTAGCCCTATGGAGGGAGTGATATCTTATGACTATCTGGAGGACGTGTATTGATTTTATTTGCTATTAATTATCTATTATTTATTGTATTTGTAACCTACTGTATGTTCTCTGATTATGTACACTGTCCTGAGCCCTTTAGGGGAGGGCAGTTTATAAATTTTAATAAAAATAACAACAATAATAACATCCTTCATTTCCCCCTCTGCTCTCCAATGAAATGGAAAGCCTTTTCCATTTCCCCCAGAGAGCAGCAAGGAGACAAAGCTTTTCCCCTGACATTGGAGAGCAGAGGAGTGTTTTTCTGACAGCATTTACTTAGTAATAGGATTAGTAAAACTGACAAGCTTTTTCCTTCCACACTTTTGTACAGGGAAGAGAGGTTTAAATATGAAAAGCCATCTGAAAATTTGTATGCACACCTTTATAGGGAAGTTGCTGGATGGAGTACTAAAACTGGTCTTCATGTAGAATGCATCAGTTCACATGTAGAACAAAAAAAAATAGAAAGGTTGAAATGTAATTTGTAAATCCACCTTCTTTTGGAACCATCGGTTAATTTTAAAAATCCAGTAAGGGTTCATTTAAACTGCATTTGTGTTTCACACATACACACCTAGAGTCTTAATCTAACACCTACAATGGTAAGAGACTCAAAAACATCTTAAGTATCTTGTGTGAAACCTGTCAGAAAGTAGTAAAGAGGGAAAATAGGAAGTTGTGCAGATGATGGTTGGGGTAGAATAGGTTAGGAACTGGGTTTTTTTTAAAGCATACATTTAAGAAGGAAATGTTGCTCCCACAGTACTCCCAAGGACAAGAAGGCTGGCTATTTTAATGGCCAGAGAGACAAGAAGAGGCTGTTTCAGGCACAGAAAGAAACAAGAAGATGGGAAACCAAGAAGGGGACATAGTACAAGGTTACTAGTAGATGTGTTTGCCTGATTTAGAAGAGAATAAAAAAGGGGGAGACCTGAGGGAAGAGCAGTTTACTAATATATTGAGAATGAATGTGAGGACGGCCAACTTGAAATTTTGGTTGAAAGTGACAGGGAACCTGTGAGGAGAGCTAGACAGTGCAATGATATGAGGATGATGGGATGATTATTTTAGTTGAATATTGGAGAGTAAATGGGTAGCTGTGTTAGTCTGTCTGTTGCAGTAAAAAGATCAAGAGTCCAATAGCACCTTAAAGACTAACAAAATCTGTGGCAGAGTATGAGCTTTCCTGAGTCTGAAGAAGTGAGCAGTAACTCATGAAAGCTCATACCCTGCCATGAATTTTGTCAGTCTTTTAAGATACTACTGGACTCTTGCTCTTTTCTACAGCAGAAGAGGAGTGAGGGCTAGTTATAGACTCAAGCTATAAGGGAGTAGGATTAATGAATTAAGGGAAAATAAACCCTACCTACCCTGTGTATTAAATTACTGTGCATTCTGCAGTCATGAGCAGCACAGTTGGAAGGTGATAGTCAGAAATTAAAAGTTAATGTTCCTTGCTTATAAGGATGAGGGTGAATCTGAATCAAGCTGTTTTAACATCACAGGTCTGAAGGCTATAGTCATTCATATAAACCCTGTCTGACACTAGTGAGGCAGGCCAGCAGTGTTGAAATGCCTTTCCTGCAAAGTGATCTATTGTATCCCCTGAGAGATTGTCTGAATTTATCCACTGCACTGCTGGACGAATGGCAAAAGCCAAGGTGTCATTTCTAAAGGATACCAAGATTGTAAAATTGGCCAATTGTAAGAGTGAAAATGAAGTAGGGGAGAATCCCTAAAGTAACAATCAGAAAGTTGCTTCCCAATCTTCCTTTGTAAGGCAGGGAGTTAGAATATATTAGCTTGATGGGGATAGGCTGCAAAATAAAGAGAATGATTCATATGTTCAAATGAGGTTATTTTGTTGCTTGTCCTGATGTAGATGGAAGAACTGTGATTAATGGAATATTAGAGAGTCCTGTCCAACTCCTTGATCAATGCAGGAAAGCCCAAGCTAGAAGATTCCCAACAGATGGTTGTCCAGCCTCTGCTTGAAGACCTCCAGTGAAGGAGAGCCTACCCATACAAATAGCTCCAAGGAATTCATTCTTAATGGTGAGACCAGTTTGACAACAGAAGTTTATCCTAATGAGCAACCAAAATCTACCATTCTCTAACATATACCCACTAGATCTAGTCTTTTTCACCTGGAGCAGCAAAGAACAAGTCTTCCTGTTTCCTTGTGACAAATCTTCAGATATTTGAAGGGGAGAAATCGTTCCTTCTGTAGGGTAAACATACTCAGTTTCCTCAATATTTCCTCATAGGATATATTTTCCACACCCTGACCCATAGCCATTTTTGTTGTCTTTCTTTGAACCTTACCTACAGTCCAACTTTCTTGTTATTGAGGAGGGACAGGGGACAGAAGCAATTGACCCATATACTGGTAGACTAGGAAAGTGAATTCTATTAAAATATTTTACAAATGTTTTACAAATGTAATATATTGGGAGGGGCCATGGCTCAGTGGTAGAGTGTCTGCTTGATATGCAGAAGGCCCCAGGTTCAATCCCTAGCATCTCCAATCCAAGGACCAGGTAGTAGGTGATGTGAAAAACCTCCACCTGAGACCCTAGAGAGCCACTGCCAATCTGAGTAGACAATACTGACTTTGATGGACTGATGGTCTGATTCAGTATAAGGCAGCTTCAACCTTTCAGACAACGTAGCTAGTAAGTCTCTCAGTGGTTGCATTATTAGCTAAGCACAAGGTGACTGGTGAAGTCTTCAAAGGAATATGTGAATAAGATATCCCACTGGGTGGGCACTGTATTTATGCCAGTTCATTATGAAGAAGTGGTCACTACCCTTTGAGCTATTTCTCCTTTCCCGGTACCAAACCGAATCAAATTTCAAAGAAAGCCTTTATAATTTGTTTCCTAATTTGAGCAATTTCCCTCTGGTATGTAGTAGAATAACAGTAGGCATATTTTGATGACATGTTTTTGCTACCACCTCTATATATTTTGGCCATCTCTTATTGGAGTCATTTCCTGGTGTTATGAGACCTTATCTCACTACTTCACTGGTCCCAGGCCATTAGATGAACCTTCTGTTGTGCTGTTCCATCTTTCTGAGGAAATAGTCCGTTGATGAAATGGTTCCTTTCATAGGAAGGCTGAACTAGACATTTCTAGCAAACAGGTTGATGATAGCAGGAGAAAAGGACAACCTGTGAAAATCATAGAAAATATATAGAGCCCATTATGGCTGGCCTTCTAGCATATCCAGACCTTGTATATTTAGTTCCCACGCTGTGTGAGGACTGTAGGTTTATTTTTGTAATGCAGTTTTTTTAATGTATTCATATACATTACTGGTAGATCAAAATAAAACAAAATTGGCACCTTAAAGGCTAACATTTATTCCTTCATGAGCTTTCATGAGTCAGCACTAATTTCTTCAGTTTAACCGTCTCCATCCCATACACTTCCACTTCACACATATTACAAGACTGGCCCAGGTCCCCACTTTCTCCTGCATTCCTGAAAGGGCATATACCTGGGAAACAACGAAATCCAAGAATATGGCCAGGGATATATAAAGCAGATGTGTGATTCAGCTCAATTGGTTTATAAGATTTTTTAATAACCAGCTATGTGCAAAAAACCTCAGTGTAGTAAAGTAATCCAGATTTCACAGCACCTTATACATTTACAGTGTAATCCTAAACAGAATCACATCCTTCTAAGACCATTGAAATCAATGTGCTTAGAAACGTGTAACTCTATCTAGGATTGCACTTTTAATTTATCAGTTCCTTGCTAATTCATATTGTTAAAAGCACAGATCAAGATATACATCTTATCTATTTAATTAATGTGCTGTGAATATCCTGAGTAAAGACACATTTATATTTTGGAAATTCATTAGTCATTCTGTTATAACTTTCTTTGCCGTGACAAGGCCTAAGTAAGCTAGCAAGACAGAGCATTGAATGCCTGGAATTGTGAATGCAATTTTCAATGGTGTCAGAATGAATCATTGTTTACCACTGTGTTGCCATATTACCTTTGGACTTCAAGATGATCATGGCAAGTGTGTAAGATGTTTCCTCTTGACTTGGTTTATGTAATTTTTGCAAGAGAACAAGGGCAAAATGTTGTATTGGCCAGTTCATTTGCACTTCAGTCTGGCAATAAGCTTAATGCTGGCATTTACAGGTTGGCAAGCACAATCAAAATTGAAACTGATGAGGAAGATCTTGCAGAATCCTGATTTCACAGGAAGGCTTCTGACAGCGGGCAAGTACTGATCGTCAGGAGCTCAAGCAACCATCCGAAGAGAATCAGTAGGACATTGAATGCAAGTATGAAGCATTGTGTAGTTTTGAGGGAGAAGGACTGGACTGTTGTAGGGAAGGACAGGTAGGACATTACCTTTGTTACAGATTTCTGATCCATACTTTCAGCCCAAATGACAATAAGCATTGCTGGGAGGGGAGAAGCCTCTGCTTTTCCTGTAATGGTCGATGCCCTCATTGGATGGTAGGCCTCCACAGGTGGCAACAAGCACCTTTTAGAATAATTCACTCTGAGGACAGGAATGTAGCTGCATATGGCAGCATCTGAATGCTACGTCTTGTAAAGTGTTTGGATTTCTGTTCTTAATATCACTGTTCCTAGATTGTTCCAGGATTTATAAGATACCCTTGCCTCAGCTGTTATCTCAGTACTCTTCCCAGGGTACAATCCTAATGGCCTTAGAAGGGTAGAACTTTGCTTAGGATGGCACTAATATTAATTGAAAAGCATCATCTTATTCTAATGATTATACCTGGGCTTTCTAGGCCTGATCTTCACCTATCTTCACCACAATGAAACGTATACAATAAGTTTGAACCTTATGCACCATTCCGATGTATTTGGAAAAGTGTGCATCTGTATTTGGAAAGCTTGTACCTTGAATAAACCCATGTTGGTCTTAAAGATGCCGCTGGACTCTAATTTTGTTCTGCTGCTTCAGAAGAGCACAGCTGACCACCTGGATATATATTCCAGCACAGTCTATTAGCAAAATCTCCTCTCTGCACCTGCTCATTACTCTGTTCTTCACAGCAGAAACCTCCTGTGTTCGGTGACAGTTTTTAAAAACTTTCTCTAGTTACCCTTTAATTGGTATTTTCTTTGTGCTATAGGGCATCTGAGTTACAGCTTTCCCAGCTTGTCATTAGAACAGAATGACTGCTTAATGTTTTAGATACAGGAATGCATACACAAGGAGTTCAGGGTACAGCTAGTCTTGTGGGTGTATCTAATTGCCATGTATATCATGGGCTAGCTGTTCTTTCCCCTTTCTTTCCTCATTAAAATCAGACATGGTGGAATTTCCTTTTAAATGTTTCAATGATGCTTGCATGGGAACCATACGTGAATGCAGTGAATTTAGATCAATGGACAACTCCAAGATCCTTTAAATGACTTCATTGCAGCATTCAGATGCACTCTGCTGAATTTGGCCTCTTGTCCACAGCCCCATCCACTTCCCTACCTCACAGGCAAGATTTTCCCTCCGTTTTTCTTTCCTTTCTGACTGAACCACTGTAGTGGTCTTTTTTCTTATTTCCTGAAGAATTCTGGCTGTCCCACCCTGTCTCGGTATGATATTTTACTGCTGGCTGAGCCCAGGAACCTGAGGGAAGGGTCGGGAATGGATCCCCCTTTAACTGAAACCACTGAAAATGAGACTTTGGTCCTTATTTTTTGTGGCTAATGAGAGTTTCTTATGCTATTCAGTTAGTTAAATATTTATGTAGAGATTTTTGTTCCAGTGTTTCCCCAAATATTTATGTGGAGATTTTTGTTCCAGTGTTTTCCCAAACACTCCAGTACACTTTCTTTGAGTATTCGCTGACTTTTGTTTTCCAGAAGGCTGGTATGCTCTTTCTAGTACTCGGACTTCTCTTGAAACACCAGGACTCATCTTGAGTTTTTAACTAACTCTTAAGATTTCTACAGGTGGCCGTGGTGGCTTAGATGTTAAGAAGCTGCAGGTCGGAAGGTCTGTAGTTCGACAGTTCAAGACCCTAGTGCTGTGTGATGGAGTGAGCTCCCATCTCTAGCCCCAGCTCCTCCCAGCCTAGCAGTTCGTAAGCTGCTTAGTCTCCTTCGGGTAGTGAAGGGTGGGGTATAAATCCAATCTCTTCTTCTTTTTCTCTTCTTCCAGTATTTTCCCAGACACTCCAGTACACTTTCTTTCAGTATTCTCTGACTTTTTTGTTTTCCAGAAGGCTGGTGTACTCTTTCCAGTACCCAAACCACTTCTCTTGAAACATCAGTACTTGTCTTGAATTTTTAACTGACTTAAGGTCTGTAAGGGCAGTTTCTAACCAGACCAGACCAGGGATACTTGCATTCTTCAGACTAGCTCCGTTTGACTGGGTAGGGAAATTCTCCTCTCACTAGAAGATCTATCCCATTTCTTTAACTTTCACCTAACTTCTCAAGCTTTCTTGCCAACTTTCCAAAGTATGGAATTCACTGCTATAGGATGTAGTGATGCCCACTGGCACATGCAGCTTTAAAAGGGGATTAGACAAATTCAAAGCTAGGCTCTCTGGCTCTGTGAAGAATAAACCTTCACAGTCCTTTACCCATTTGTACAGCACTTCTAAGCTTCTGAAAAGTGCCGTTCAACACATTGCTCAACACTTTCTAGCATGTAGAACTGGCAAAGTGAGCTGGTCTGTGGCAGAAATGATCACAACTGGACAGAGAAAGCCAACATCTATATATCTAAATCCACACATCGGGGGCACATGGGGGGCAGGGAGATTTTCCTGCACACTTGGGGCAGTCCCCATGTCTAAAAAGTTTAAAAAACTGTATGGGGGATATTTAAATCCCCCCAAAAGTAAGAGTGTTCCCTGCACATGCGCTGGAAACTCTGCGGTGGGTCGGCGGCTGGGAGGCGCTCTGGCCTTGCCACTGGTACCAGGGGGGACCTGGGGGGGGGAGATCATCGGGCCTGGCGGCTGGGAGGCACTTGGGCCTTGCCACCAGTGCCAGGAGGGAATTTTTTTGGGGGGTAGATTGTCGGGCTCGGCTACTGGGAGGAGCTCAGGCCTCACCGCCTGTACCAACAGGGGGGAGGAGAAATCGGCAGGGGGAATCAGCGGGCCTGGCGGCTGGGAGGCACTCAGCCCTCACCGCCAGTGCCGGGGGGGAATCAGTGGGCTGGGGGGGGAGAAGGTTTACCTGTGGAGCTGCTTCTGCAGACTGGGAGCCTTTAGGAATACTCCCCCCCACGAGTATCGCGGGTCCCGCATCTTGTACTCTTATAAATTCATAGCCCATTGCCCTCTCTATTGGTAGCAGTTAATTTCTTTTCCGACTCCGAGGTTGCCTGTTCATCTAATTTATATATGCACAGATTGGGCAAAAAGCACTGGATTTATTCATGTTCAGCCTTATAACGATAGTGAAAAGATGAGCTGAATGTGACCTTGCCTTCACTACCTGCTTAGGCATGCCAGCTGTGTATTATTATTGCACCAGAATATGGCAATTTTACATAATACTTTGCCATTCTGAGTGTATCTTATAGAGTAATTGTGCTGTGGCATGAAAACAAAATACCACCAGTTTATAAAAACATGCACTCAAATTGATAGTAAGGGTTAAAATTAGATTTTCCTCCTAGGAAAGGTTTAGCTTGATTTTGAACTGAATATTCTTATTTTGCTACCTAAATGATCTATTGTAATAAAGCTAAACCTCCTCACATTTCTGCAACATGCATATTTTCATCTGCATGGATTTAATAAATGATCCAAGCCAGACTCCCTTTTATGTCTTCCCTCAAAAAATGTGTTAGTAACCGCAATCTTGTAGTACTCTAACCTTCATTTTTTGGCATAGACTTGCCTGATAAAGGCCAACATATATATGAACCTTCTGTTATCATGAGCTTTTACCCTCCACAGTTTCTCATCTCTTGTGACTGGAAAATTCAAAGTAAGGCACATTTATTTGGTCTCATTCAGGTAAATTAGGTCTGATGAACTGACATTTGTATGTGCCAAATGTTGCAGTAATAGCAGAGCTATTTGTATTTAGCTTTAGCCAATGACTTTCTAATCTATTTCATATCATAGCAGCCCAGTCCCTGGAACTGGTAGTCTACTGCCGGCATGTTACAGAGTGATTGTGATATCTGCAACTGGACCCTTGGGCCAGAACTCAACCCCACTGCAGGACTGCAAGTGACTTGCAGTGCAGCTGAGGCAGTGGTCCATTGCACTGCATGCAGTGATCCACCAAAAGAGAAGAAGTAGGGACAAGATAATGTTATTTAGCTGCCCAAGCATCCTTTAAATATAGAGGCAAAGATAATGCTGCACTGAACATAAGACCATTAGAAAAGTTTTGCTGCATCATGTTAAGGGCTTATCTTTCCCATAGGGGCCAGTCATAAGCTTCCAGGAAGTCCACAAGAAGGTCATGACAACAGCTGTGTCTGTGCAATTTGTCTCCCAGCAAGTAGTATTCAGAGAGGTAGCCTGCCTTTGTGTAAGTCATTTAAACTAGTGGTCATCACCACATCTTGTGGTAGCAGATTCCTTATTCTAAGTATGCAATGTGTGAAGTGCTTTCTTTTGCTGTTCCATTGTGTGGAGATCAAGAAGCCATTCTCCCTATCTACTTTGTCTACATGATGCATAATTTCATACATCTCTTATCACATTCCTCCTTAGTCAATTTGACCTCTTAAATAAAAAAGTCCCAGATGCTCTAGACTTGCCTCAAAGAGAAGATAATCCATTTTGTAATAGGTTTGATTGCCACTTTATGTATTACTTCCATCTCTAAGAATATGTTTTGAGACTGAGCAACCAGAACTGAACACCATGTGACCAAACAATACATTTATGCAAACACATTTTGACTGTGCCAATTTTGTCAGTCTTTGCCCTGATAATCTTTAATATGAATTGACCTTCTTCACTACTGTTGCACATTCAGTTGATGCTGCCCATCATAATTCACTGTGATACAGTGGTTAACATTGGACTAGGAGTGAGAAGAACCTGTTTAAAATTCCCCTTCAGCTCTGAAGCCCACTGAGTGACCTTAACCCAATCACTTTCTCTCAGCAAACCTATTTCACAGGGTTGTTGTGAAGATAAACTGGGAGAAGAGGCCATGAATGCTACTATGCAGGGGTCTTGTTGTAGAAAACAAATCTCTTCCTTAATAGAGTCAGTAAATGTAGACCCTGTCTGTATGTAATTTGGGATTTTTGCACCAACAAGGATCATTTAACATATGTTTATAGTAAAGTTCTTTGCCATTTGATTGCCAATTCACCAAGTATGAAGAGGCTCTTCTGGAGTTTTTCACAGTCGGCTTGCTTTTTCACCGTTTTAAGTATTTCACTGACATTTATGTGTCTCACTGTTCATCCTTGACCTCAGATTATTGAAGAATAAATAAATCTTTGATATGGTGATGACACAACCCTCCTCTCAGAAACTAAATATCTGATTAAGAAAATCAAAGAGGAAAGTGAGAATTTTGGCCTCTTCCTAAACATCAAAAAGATCAAGTTCATGACCATCGAGAAGAAGAGAAATGTCAAAATAACAGTTGACAATGAAGAGACTGAATGTGTGGAAGAATTCACTTTCTTAGGATCACAGCTCAACCAAAATGGTGAATGCAGTCCAGAAATAAAACATTGAATCATGCTGGGTTGCACAGCAATGATGAGCATGATCTGAATATGGAAGAGTAAGGACTTAGCAACCAAATGCAGATTAGTCTGTGCTATTGTGTTCCCCATAGCAACATATGGCTGCAAAAGTAGGACCATGTAGAAACAAGACAGGAGGAAAATCGACTCATTTGAGCTGTGGTGCTGGAGAAGGCGCCCGTGTATTCCTTTGACAGCAAAGGTGATAAACAAGCAAGTATTGAAGCGCATAAAACCAGACATGCCATTGGAAGGAAAAATCACAAAACTGCGACTTATTTCAGCCATGTCATGTGGAAGAACTCACTAGAAAAAGCAAATATGCTTGGATTGGTTAGCAGCAAAAGGAAACTGGGCCGCCAAAGAACATGGTGGCTAGACACCATAAAAGTCGACACCAGCCTAAGCATAGAACGACTCTAAGAAACAGTACAAGATCAGAAAACATGGAGAGAGCTGGCCCATAGAATTACCAAGAGTTGAACATGACGGAATGGCTAACAACAACAATTACTGATTCTAACAAATTATCACATTATCCATTGTGAAAACTTTCCTTTCATTCCTGCAGTCTGCTTCCTGAGTTTTAGCCGGTTTTCTATCCATAAAGGACCTGTCCTCTTATCCTGATTCCTAAACTTAGTCAGAAGCTTTTGGTGAGAGATGCTGTCAGTGTTTGTGTGTGTGAGAGAGGGGGAAGAACCATATAACTACTTCCATGCCAGCCATTTTGCCTGTAATTGTTCATACAGTTATTACAGAGAATCCTGATAGCTTGCTGCCAAACCAGCACACTATGGTGTTTTCCATATTGTCCATCCACACACACCTGGGATGATTGATGATGATAATTTTTTGCCTTCGTTTGGAATAACAGTACTAATGTATTTAACTCTGCATCTTTCTGCTGACCCTTAGTGAATTTCTTTGAAATTTTGCTAGTATGAGCATTTTACTACCACCTACTTCCTCCTTAAAAAGGTAAAAGGTAAACATTCCCTTGCTCGAAAGTCAGTCGAATCCAACTCTAGGGTTCTGGTGCTCATCTCCGTTTCAAAGCCAAAGAGCCAGCGCTGTCTGAAGAAGTTTCCGTGGTCATGTGGCCGACATGACTAAACACCAAGGCGCACGGAACGCTGTTACCGTCCCACCGAAGTGGTACCTATTTATCTACTTGCAATTTCTTGCTTTTGAACTGCTAGGTTGGCAGGAGCTGGAACTTTAGACGGGAGCTCACTCCATCTTGCGGCACCCGGGTCTCAAACTGCTGAACTACTGACCCTCCACAGCCCGCAGTTCAGCATCTTAACCACTTGAGCCACCGCAGCTCCTCCTTAGGCTTCTGAAATTCTGAAATTCAGAATTGTTTTCTGCACAATGCACACTGACCAAGTAAAGCCTCCCTTAAGTTCACTGCATACCCACCACCCACCATTATCTTTTCTGTGCACACAGATCTTCCCTGGATGGAATATGGTAACCTTTCATGTGTGGGTTTGTGAATACGAGCAGGCAGTCTCTCTGGAATGTGTTGGTAAACTGACCATTCATTCTTCCTGATTTTATGCTGGACACATTAGTCAGCAATGTGGATTTCTGTTTACAGTGCTAAGAAGTGTTAATACTTGAACTATATGCATGTGGCATTTCCTGGTGGCAATAATAACAAAGGGCAGTGATAAGTTTTATGTATTGAAAGGTGGGAGATGATTATCAATACAAGGCTTTTATTCAGAACATTACTCAGCTCTAATCTGACTCTGTGAAGAGCGGCATCCAAACTTATACTGTTCCAAACTGAACTATATACAGTGAACTACTTTCATGAGGTCTGATTGGACCTAAGCGGAGCTTTCTGATAGGATACTCTGCATGGCTTTAGGACCACTAGAAGGTCTTTATTACACAGCCAATCACAACAGAGGAAACTAGGATACCTTAGCACAAAACATCACTAAACAGCTTAGAAATAACTCAGAACACAAGTAAGCACATAGCACAGTGTACTGCCCCATATCTCATGTTGTGTGTGTGCTTATATAGCATGCACATCAGCTGGTGCGAAATCTCCTGCTACTAGGGGCAGTCATAAGAACATAAGAGAAGCCAATGTTGGATCAGGCCAATGGCCCATCTAG
>NW_015163618.1:781887-799602 GCF_001447785.1 Gekko japonicus | reverse complement strand
GGTTACTGTTCCCATGTGGTGCAATCACTTTTACATCTCTCACCAGGTCTTGGACGTTACTTAGGACCAAATCCAGGATCGCCTCTCCCCTGGTAGGTTCTGTGACCATCTGCTCCATAGCACAGTCATTAAGAGTGTCTAGAAACTCAATCTCTGCTATCTTTAATTCATTCATCATTTTATAATCCTCCTCTATCTTTTGATTTGTTGGGCGATAACAAACTCCCAGTGTTAAGCTTCTTTTTGGGCCTACAATTTCAACCCATAGCATTTCCAGAAGCAAATCCAATTAACTTTCCCTTTCAATCTTACTGGACTGTATACCCTCTCTGACACCCCACCTCCAACCCTCCCCCCCCATCCTTCCGATATAATATATAACTGGGAATCACCAGGAAGTTATTTAAATTCCTTCTGCAACATATAGCTATGCTCGCTTTCTAAGCATGAACTGATCGTATACAGAGCTGACATACGACTACAGTGCTTGCACTTAGTGCATGTGTGGTGTGTACACAAGGTATAAAGAAGAACTATAGTTCTCATCACTGATTCACAACTGTTGAAATGGCAGCTAGTACTGTATTTAGGACTGTATTTTGATTTACTTGGTGGCAGTGCAAAATTGTGGTTTGAAATCCTGGTTTTTATTACTGTTATTTTATTTATATGGTAAGCCATCTTGATTTTTGTAAGCTAGAAAGGTGGCTAATAAATATTTTAAATAAATAAAATGAATAGATCACAATGAAGCCCACTCTTCTACTTACTCAGAAGTAAGTCCCATCATGTTCAGTGATACCCCAAAATAAGTGGGTATAGAACAGCAGCCCTATTCAAGTCTTTTTTCCTCATACTTATCCAGAAAAAAACTAATTTTCTTTTGAAAATCTGTATGTTAGTAAAATATGGTATGGGCATTCCCCTTTATGCTGAAAAAGCATAGGAAAAAATCCTTAAATGACATGAAATTTTGTGAAGCAATTCACTCCTGCCCCCAAAATAGATGGATCCCATTATTGTATTTATAACTTATTTATCCATAATAAAGGTAAAGGTAAAGGTTCCCTTGCTCGAATGCCAGTCGAATCCGACTCTAGGGTTATGGTGCTCATCTCCATTTCAAAGCCGAAGAGCCAGCGCTGTCCAAAGACGTTTCCGTGGTCATGTGGCCAGCATGACTAAACATCAAGGTGCACAGAATGCTGTTACCTTCCCACCGAAGAGGTACCTATTTATCTACTTGCAATTTCTTGCTTTCGAACTGCTAGGTTGGCAGGAGTTTGAACTAGAGACTGGAGCTCACTCCGTCATGCGGCACCCCTGGGTCTCGAACTGCTGAACTACTGACCTTCCACAGCCTGCAGTTTAGAGTCTTAACCACTTGAGCAACCGCAGCTCCTATCCATAATAACTGACTTGTAAAAATAGCTTTAAAATAAAAGAAAAACAGATTTAGACACTACCTGTCTCTGCACACAGCGTAAACATGACACAAGTGAGAGGGATATGAAAAACAGAGGACAGGAAATGACAAGAACAACAACAGCAACACAAAGTGTCACTGCAAGGAACAAGAGATAACATGAAGAATGAATATTTGCATCTCATTAGCTGCATGTGAAAAGCACAGGGAAGCAGTGAATAACGGGCTGGAAAGAAAACAGCTGATGTATCTACTTTGAAACACCTCTGTGCAGCTCTACAAACTGTATAATGTACAAAGAATAAAGCTGATATGAAAACCTGATGCATGGATGGAACAGGGCAGATCAGCTCATTCCAGAGAGAATTTCTATCCAGTAGGGATTTGGAATCAATCCAACAGACAGGAAGCCAGAGTACTGGGGTTGGTTCTGTGATTGTTATGGCTTCCCATTTCCTGCTTGCACAACCATTTGAAAATATCCTGCAAGATGATTTGAACAAGTTTGGAATACTATGGACTATTTAACATTGTTTCATGTCCTCCTCTGGTTACCTATGGGATTTAGGGTTCCCAAGTACTTACCGCGGGATTAAATAAGGGACTTTATGTTTGTATTTTTTCAAGATGGACTTTATTAGGATGATACATAGGCATTGTTATGTATTGAAAACAATGTTATGCTTGAGTTCTAAACAGGATTGTAAATAAACCAATCAGAGCTGCGCAATGATCTGGAGGGAAGCACTCTGATTGGACCTTATCTGTAAATAGTTATTGGTTGTTAGCTGACATGTCTGTTGTCCCAGCGGGAATGATCCTGCAAAGACGTCTGTGTCCCCCGCCGAATCACAGTAAGTACTTGGGAGGCTTGATGGGATTAAATAGGGGACTTTATGTTTGTATTTTTTCAAGATGGACTTACTTCTATGATTGATTATTATTAGGATGACACATAGACATTGTTATGTATTGAAAACTATGTTATGCTTGAGTTCTAAACAGGATTGTAAATAAACCAATCAGAGCTGCGCAATGATCTGGAGGGAAGCACTCTGATTGGACCTTATCTGTAAATAGTTATTGGTTGTTAGCTGACATGTGGGCGTGGCCTCCCAAGCCCGGACTGTTTAAAAGAGAACCTGTTGCTCTGTTTTTTGTCTCGTTCTGATTTCTTCTGACTTCGTTAATAAAGCTGATTCACTGTTCACTAGCTGTGTTGAGTCTCGTACTTAACAACATTTATATTGTTATTACTGTAATTTAGACATTAAGATATTTCAGCGCTTTATTCATTAAATACAAACATATATAGCATTTGGCAAATATTTGATTAGATTTATTGTTAGTTCTGACACAGTAATTGTTCTGTTGTTAGGAGAAGAGATTGGATTTATACCCCACCCTTCACTCGGAGTCTCAGAGAGGCTTACAAACTCCTTTCCCTTCCCCTCCCCACAACAGACACCCTGTGAGATAGGCAGGGCTGAGAGAGCTCTTTCAAGAACAGCTTATGAGAACTATGGCTTGCCCAAGGTCATCCAGCAGCTGCAGGTAGAGGAGTGGGGAATAAGATTAGAGTCTGCACACTTAACCAATACACCAAACTGGCTCTCCTACACCATTATTACATTATTATTTGCCATGATCCCAGTTGGTTTATGTCTATGTAGCATGCTGACAGTCTGAGTCCCCCCCAATACCAATTTTTAAAAAGCAAAGCCATTTTGGAAGAGGGTGACATGAAGCAGCAGCAAAGGTATCTCAGTCACTCTGTGTCCACTGTTCATTCACCCCAGATCAGCTCAAGTTGTTTTTACTCCCCACAGAAGAACAGATTAAAAAGAAATTCTGCATTGCCTTACACCAGGGTCCCCAACCCTTTGCAGCCTGCAGGCCCCTTTGGAATTCTGGCTGCTTCAGCTTACCTTCAGTCAAACAGTAAAGATTTATTCATTTCAACTTGCTAGGCTGCCCTTCCCTGCAAGCAGGGCTCAGGGCGGCTTACATCAAGTAAACATAGTGATACTCCATTACAGAACAGTTAAAAGCTGGGTAGGAGGGTGCCAACTGTCGCTGTCCTCAACCGAAGGCCTGTCAGAACATCTCTGCCTTGCAGGCCCCACGGAAAGGTAGTAAATCCCGTAGGGCCCGAATATTTTCAGGCAGAGAGTCCCACCAGGCAGAGGCCAGGGCTGAAAAGATCCTTCTGTTATGGTGGTAGCTGCTGCCAAAACAATGTTTTCAAAAAATCTACTTAAGCAATCAAATCCCCAATGGTCAATCAGAAGCCTTGCTAGGCCAAAGCCCCACATGGCCCTGCACACTTCCTAAAAAAACACTCAGTGGGTGCCAGGAAAGGCATGGCCAGGCACCATGGTACCCACAGGCCCCGCACTGGGGACCCCTGCCTTACACCAAACTCAGTATTTGAGATAGGTCTTGCTATGAGTCCTCAAGTGCTGTGAGTGATGGGTGATTGATACATACACGTACATCAGGCTTTGTGTGGTGCAGCATCCAGGTGCAGGGGGAGCAGCATTAGGTGTCAATAAAGGACATCTATTAAAACACATAAACATAACTGGCGGTATATCAGGCTAGCTCAGCCTATACCATAATCTCTTCTTTAGTGTGCTGTCTGCAAAATCAAAATGAGGCTTGGGAGGGGAAGCTCTGGGTGAAGGTATTTGGGGCAGGGCTCCCCAAAGAGGTCACACACATAACTAAACATTAACCTTTGTGGTTCCACTTTTATTCTCCCAAGTCTGTTTCCCACTGAGACAGTGTCCTCCTCCCACAGAACACCCCAGGCTTCTGATTCCCCCAGGTACCCATAATACATCTGTATCTAGTGAACAGAATCACTGGCACAACTTCAAAAGGTTCTTAAAGGTAGCATTTAATATAGGAATCTAAAATGTATCATAATTGAAGAAAATAGTTGAACATTACTATTGAAGCATAATTACATTTATAATGTGACTATTATTTCAAATAAAACATCCAATTGGACAAAAATGTAAATACAACTCTAGAGTTAAATAAAATGTGCATTTACAAGCACATATGCAGATACATACACCAATGTACTTTGTAGTACATAGCCTTGCACTACTATAGGTAGTTATAACAGCCTATAGCTACCATATACCAACCTATAAGGTATAAGCAACTTAATATTGCTTGGTATATTTTTATAATAAACGTGTATTTTCCATAGGTACATTAAGAAAACAGCATGGATGTTGCCCATCAATTGATGCTCCAGAGAGGGCAAACTACTAGTTAAAATTAATATCTCCTGCTATAATCAGGGACAAGACTCTACTGGGCTAATAGTAATGTTTTTTCTGTACAGTGGGTTGCTATATTTCTTCTACCAAATAAATGGATGTGTTAGGCTCCATTCATTAAACAATCCTCCAGAGTAGTGGCAAGATAGGGCTTGCTTGGAAATGAGATGAGAAACTAAACAACTCAGAAGTATCACATGTAATTTAACAATTCAAGATTAGAGGGCAGGTCTTGGTTCTCTGAGCTGTCAAGTGTGAATTCCAGGCATTTTCCAGTTAAGATATTTTACATAGCTCAGTTGAGAAAGGTCTGGACCATAGCTCTTAGAGAACTGTGCTCAAGATCTGGGAACTGTCAAATGTGATAATACTGGGCAAATGGGCATGATGAATCTGAAGAAGAAGGAGGAGGAGGAGATTGGATTTATACCCCGCCCTTCAGTAGGAGTCTCAGAGCGGCTTACAAACTCCTTTCCCTCCCCCTCCCCACAACAGACACCCTGTGAGGTAGGTGGGGCTGAGAGAGCTCTTTCAAGAACTGCCCTTTCAAGGACAGCTCTTGTCAGAACTATGGCTTGCCCAAGGTCATCCAGCGTCTGCAAGTGGAGGAGTGGGGAATAAGACCTGGTTCTCCCGATTAGAGTCTATGCACTTAACCACTGCACCAAACTGGCTCTACACCAAAATGACTACTTGATCCTTAACAATAGTCTTTCACTATTCCAGCTCTGGGATTTAACAGGTGTCATGGGTGGCAGCCACTAAGGAAATGCTAATGCTCTCTATTTTATTTATTTTTATACTGGTTTATATTTTCCCAATGGTTTTCATTCTCCATGCCACTATTTATGTCATAGGTTGGTTGGTTTGTAATATGTATAAATGCTATATAATTTTAAATGCCATTTATACCTATAATGTGTTATGCTGATGTGCAAATGACGCTAGGAATGCATACATATTATGAGGGGAAATTCAGTGCGGGTCATATAATGTGTTATTCTGATGTGCAATGACTAGAAATGCATATTATGAGGGGAAATTCAGTGCGGGTAAACAGACAATGGCATGAAAACAAAGACTTGCATCCAATAGAGTGTCCTGTGGATGGAAGGATTTCTGCCTGTGAAGTATGACTTTCTCACATGCTTCCTTCTGCTGAAGCCCAAAATGCCCCTCAATGCTGCTCCTGGGAGGTCAGGGAACCTCTAGGAAAGGCACTGGGGGGCATTTTGGGCTGCAGCGAGGTGGGGGGGGGGCAAGACAGTTGTGCTCCATGGGCAAAAATCCAGTGGATCCAACTCAAAGAATAGGGGTTTTGATTCACACAGGGCAGAAGTGAAACAGAAACAGAATTTGGGGGTTGAAACAGTAAGGATGAAAAATTTTAAAATCATCTCTAGTCGCCGGCTTGTATTTTGCATTGTAGCTTAGAAGCCCTATATGTGGAAATAATCACTTGCTCAACAGGAGATAACCAATGGGTTAACCAAGGACTGATGACCAGGAGTTGTTTCCAGAGACTTGCTATGAATGAGTTCACAGGCAGTCAGTTCATGGTAGAGGGTATCCAGGACTTCAAAAATATGTGGCTTTCCTTTAAGATAAAGACAAAATGCAGATGGTAAGTTAGCATGTTAAGAGTGTGCAGTTTCAACAATAAAACATCCCCTCTCTGAAATGCAGCTGTAAATGGCAAAATAATAATGCAGACTTTCTGAAAATTAAGACGTGAGAATGCCTTAGGGGAGCATCTGCCAGCCATTCTGCTGTCCTGTGGGCTTCATACACTTCGGTCATTAAATCCTCACCCTCAAGTAAACAAAGGTTACATTTTAGAATCTGTATGTTGGTGGTGTGCTGTGCAGCTGAACTTCTTGAAACTATAGTCACAGATGGAAGTAAAAACCATTTCCTGCTTCAAATCAATGTTAGGCTCCCATTACAGTGACGGAAACTAGTAACCTAATCCAATGGAGCCATTGATCCTTTGCTGTCAAAACAGTAACACTTGCTTATGGAAATTTGGGGGAGTTATTTATGCAGTGCTGCATGAAAAAATACAAAACACAGAGACACACACATGCAAAAGAAGCAAACTTGAATAAGAAAGATGGCAGGTATGAGATTTTTTTTACATTTTTGGGTTCAACTATTGCTGTCAGAACCTGGAAAAGATAAAGTGCACCACCTGCCAATAGTAAGATTCAGAAATGTGGGAAAACATATGGATAAATGTGCCTAAATTTATCAGACAGTGGGAATAATAACTCTCCCTCCCTGAGATCAGTGATGTTCTTAAAGCAGCACAGTTGATCATGGTGGGGACAGGATATATGTATGGCCACTTCCTCCATGTGGTGTCATACCTTGCAGATGACCAGACTATTGTGTAGAGGCAGGACCAGTATGCTTATGCTGCTCTTCCTTCCCACATATTCAATGAACGTGTGGGGCTGTCGTGGGTACTGGACTAATATGAAATGAGAATGCCATTTTGGGTGGCAACCCTGTGTGAAGCACAATGTATTGTTCTCTCCTGACATACTTTGTACTAGGGATGAGCATGAACTGAGAAATGAACCACAGTTTGAGCACGGACCAGGCTGGTTTGTGGTTCATTTCGAACCGGTTCGTTTGGTCACATCTTTTCCAAATTAAAAAATGAACTGCCTTTTTTCCGAGGAGGTTCATTTGGTTCATTAGAGCAGTTCGTTTTCCAGACAGCCTGGCACCGATTCAATCAAGTCCTAGGCAATGCTGGGGGTGGATGAGTCCTAGAAACTCCCATAGCAGTTGTCCATAGCTGGAGTGGCAGCTATGAGAGCCAACCATGGAGCTCCCATTCTGTTCTATGGGAGCAGATTGTGTGTGTGTGTGTATAGCAGATGCTGCAGCAGGGTGTCCTAAGTCAGTCTGTGCTGAGCGATGGCTCAGATTTCTCAGACGAAGAGCTACCTGCTAGCCCTGAGCCAGTAATTGAACAGCCGGCTGAAGCTGGCTCTGAGCCAGAAGGAGAACAACAAGAGGTCAGGTTACTGGCTGATAAGGAGTCACACCTTGTAACTCTGAAGCAGTAAACAAGTCTTCAGCAGCCACTCCCAGCCCACCTAGCTCACCCACACCCTTGCAGCGCCGATGCTGTCAGAGACGCTTAGAGTTGCAAGAAAGGAGAAGAAGTGCGAAACTCATGGCCTGTCATCAGCTGTCAATTGAAGAGACAAATGAGTAATTTCAGGATGACTACCAAGGAATTGGTTGTGGGTTTAGCTAACTAAGACTTGGCTATAAATTCAGCTGGGAGAAGCAACAGTTTGTGGATGCAACAAGCACACTTTGCTACTGAGTTGCCAACCTTGCTGCTACTGGACCTCTGCAACCTTGAGCCTCAGACTAGACAACTAGTTTTTCTGGGACCCCTGACCTTGGACTGGACTTGCTGTTTGAAATTCCTTGACTCTAAACTGGACTTTGGTAAACCTGCTCTCTGGAACCCCTCAGTTTTGGACTGGACTTTGGTTACTCTCTGCAACCTTGCCCATGACCTGCCCAGCTGGACCCCAGCCCATGTCTCCTGGGGAAGCTATATCAGTACAGAGATGCTGGGAGAGACTCCAGGCCTGGTCATGCCAGCAGAGCACTCTGAGAGCTGCCCCCTGCCTGGCTGCCATGGCAAAGTGATCCAAGAGCCACTCTGAGCCTGGTTGTGTTGTGGAGAACTCCAGGAGAGCCTCTGGGGCAGGCCACGGTGGTGGAAGACACCAGCAGCTGCTCTGGGCTCAAAGCAGCTTCCATAGGTCAACACTGTTGCTTTAGTTGAGTGGCAGGGTCTGGAGTCACCATGTACACACACACACACACACACACTCCAAGAGCCACTCTGAGCCTGGTTGTGTTGTGGAGGACTCCAGGAGAGCCTCTGGGGCAGGCCATGGTGGTGGAAGACACGAGCAGCTGCTCTGGGCTCAAAGCGGCTTCCAGATGTCAACACTGTTACTTTAGTTGAGTGGCCGGGCCTGAAGTCACCATGGTGGGGGAAGAGATGGGCCTCCCACTTGTGTGTGTGTGTATATATATATAATGTGTGTGTGATATATATAGTCCTTCTTAACATTTAACATAAATAACATAAACAAAGTAGGGTTTTTTTACCCAGGATTATTGGAATGTTTAGGAAGTAGCCAGATGAGTATCTCCTTTCATGATGCAATTTTATTGTATGAAACTGGAGCCAGCTATGTAATGGAAGCCCATAAAAAGACCTTCTACCATATTTGTTCCACACAGATGTTTCCTTTCAGAAGAAGGCAACCTTATCCATTTCTCATTCTGAAGATATTCACATTTTTGTACAATATAGCTAAATATCTTCCCCTAACTTGCAACTACATATTCAATTAAAATTGGAACAATGTTCTCTGGATAAAGTTTGAAATTGGGGAGCACTGTGATGACCTTACCAGGATTGTATTACTTTTTTTTATTAACTCCAGTAAGCTTTTGATTTATTTCATGTTTAATGTTTAACCTGTTTCATGTTTAATGTGCAGAAGTGGAATTAGGTCCCATTGAAGCAAAGAAGAACCAGGTATTCTGGTTATATCAAATCATAAGTAAGTTGTTTAAGCTGAAAGTAGATGTGGAGAATGTTCCATGTGCTGGCACACTTTGAATAGCTTGAAAGAGACAAAGAAAATGGGCAAGAGCCCTTTCATTGCCAGTCTGGCCTCCAGGGAAGGGCCTTTTGTTCCCGATGCACATATTTATGTGTGCTTTCCTTAAGTGAAAGATTGTCTCTCCCTATATGAACCTCTGTGCCAGTGATGTTCTCCCATCGGCTTCTTCTCTGTGTTGTGTTGCCCCCCAGGAGTGTTAGGTCAGCCTGGGTCTGGGTTTTGGCTCTGAGTGTCTGTAACAACCTGCCTAAGGGGGTCAGCAGGCCATCATCTCTACCAGTTTTCAGGAAGAGATGAAAAACAGTCCTGTTCAGGAAAATATTTTCAGAGTTTCATTCTGCTGAGCTTTTTTGTATTATGCCTTTCTCCTCTCTCTCTCTCTCTCTGTGTTTTGTGTGTGTGGCGCTGACGGGTGGCGAATCTGTCCACTGAATAATTTTGATGCAAATGAGTTTTTAATTATTATTGGTGACTGTAAACAGTTTCTCTCTTTCCTTCCACTTTGAACCTTCGTGGAGACAGGCAGGATGTGAATATTTCAAATGAATTGTGACATATATTCCATTGCCTTGAGAAGCTGCCAGGGCAGCCCCCTGATCAGACAGTTCTTGGGACAGCTCTGAACTGGCCTGAACGGGAAGATACCAAGTTTTGCAATGTATTGGGAAGTGCTATACAAAGAAGGCACCAAAAGATCCTGGGGTCAGCCAGGAGTGCTGAAAGGAAAAGGGAGGAGACCTGGAGGTAGTCACCCTGTCTCTCCCCCCCCCCCCCCAAGCTGGGCAAAGAGATCTGATAAACTAGCTTCTTCCCTCTGATCTCTAGAGGCAGGGTAAAATGGGCACAAATGGCCAATAAGCACATCCTCTGTGTTGCAGGTGGGGCTTGAATGCTTGGCAGGCTGAGTTCTCTAGACCACCTAGTGCCTTAGGCTGTGGCATAAATACTGGGAAGGAGGAATACCACCTTCCTTAGGTTTTCCTGCAGTAATAATCATTATTGTAATTTATACAGCATTTTGTGTTGTATAAAATACTTTAGACCCTTAATTCATTCAGAGGCAGTTCAAAAGGATAAGCAGCTTGTGTTCATTCCTGTCTGGCAGTGGCCTTCCTTATACGGAAACAGCTGTAATGTCTCTACATTATTTATTCATTCATTTATTTTACTGGACTTTTATCCGACCCTCCCCTGCAATGCAGGGCACAGGGCGGGTTACAACAGTTGATAAAACAGTTGAAACATTCTTCCAGCCAAGCTATATAAACAAATAAATAGCTTATACAATATGAATATTATAGTATACAAGATGGCAGTCAGGCATAGGTGCGCAACACTCCTATAAGATCTACACAAAGGTGTGTCCGTGATGAACCAACTGGGCAGTGGGCAATTCACCACCTATAGTCTCTGCCTGGATAATATACCAGGCCAGAGCACGGTGAGGCAGGGGAGCCAGTTTGGTGTAGTGGTTAAGTGTGCGGACTCTAATCTGGGAGAACCGGGTTTGATTCCCCACTCCTCCACTTGCACCTGCTGATGTGACCTTGGGTCAGTCACAAGCTCTGGCACAGCTGTCCTTGGAAAAGAGCAGTTTGTATCAGAGTTCTCTCAGCCCCACCCACCTCACAGGGTGTCTGTTGTGGGGAGGGGAAGGGAAAGGAGTTTGTAAGCCGCTCTGAGACTCCAAGTGAAGGGCGGGGTATAAATCCAATCTCTTCTTCTCTTCTTCTTCTTCTATAACTACACATCCGCTGGCTCAACCAAAGGTGGAACATCTCCATTTTACAGGCCCTGTGGAACTGAAATGAATCCCGCAGGGCCCTGATCTCACTTGGGAGAGTGTTCCATCATTTAGCGCTTTCAGACCAAAACTTCAGTGAACTCTTGTATTTTTTTTATTTCTTCATCAACCCCTCTTTGGTCTGTGTTCTTAAGAAAACTGGCCAGGCATACAGTGTCTGTTGTCCTAAAGGAGGCACTCATAAAATCTTTGCAGATAGAATGGACTATCCAAAACAAAATCTTCAGGGCTTCCTGAGGCAACAGCTCAGTATGCTATTGCCAGGGGAAGGGTAGGACTCTGCTAAACATGAAATATTATCAAAGTAGAACAGGTGTGATGCCCCCCCATTTTACAGAAAGTTGCTGTTGTCCTCAGTCTCACCATCTTTCATCTCTGTATCATCTCTGTTCATCTTTACACTGAAGGGAGCAAAAAAGCCATTAGACTATGGAGTAACTAGAGATAAGCTGGGCTTGGATTTGTTCTGCTCTCTCTAATCCCTGTACAACCTTGCTGGAAAAGGAAAGGATGAGTGCACATTTGCACAAATGTTATATGTGGAATCTGGTTACTAGAATGGCTTTCCGTTTCTATGCAATTTATAAGACTGGAAAACATTGAATTTAATAGGAGTCTTTCAGGTAAATTTCTGAGGGTAGCTGTGTTGGTCTGCTAGAATGGAGTTCTGTAGCGCCTTAAGATACAGACTAGATTTTTGGGGTATAAGCTTTCAAGAGTCAAATATCTGACAAAGGGAGCTTTGACCCTGAAAGCTTACACCCCAAAAAATCTTGTTTGTTTCTAAGGTGCTACTGGGCTCTGATCTAATTTTCAGATAAGCTTTCCCATAAGGGTTACCAACAGCTTGGGGGATTCCTGGAGATTTGGGGGTTTTCCCATAAGGGTTACCAACAGCTCCTGGAGATTTGGGGGTAGAGCCTGGGGAGAGTGGGGTTTAGGGAGTGAAGGGACCTCAGCAGAATATAATGCCTCAGGGTCTACCCTTCAAAGCAACCGTTTCCTCCAGGGGAACTGATCTCTCCAGACAACAGAGATCAGTTGTATTTCCAGGAGATCTCTAGGCCCCACCTGGAGGTTGGCACAACTAGTTAATGGTCCTTGTATTTACCTCTCAGTGGTGTTGTCTGGCTTTGAATTACAGAAGCATCTTCCCCATATCTTGACACCCCACACAAAAAGTATAAACAATGTCTTCCTTACCGGAATATGATCTCCCTTCTCCAGAAATCTATCAGTTGGCCATTACCTACTGGCATCACTAACTCCACAGTTCTCTTGTCCATTAGTCAGGACCAGGGACTTTGTGGACTGCTGCCCTCTCACCTATACCTGAGCTGATTTATATTCTTATCTGGTGCTGCTAGGATGACTTTCCTGTTACTTGGACTTACCTGTGTATCCCAAGAGGACTAGGCCCTCTGTCATTGCCTCATTTCCTGCCATTTCTGAACAGCAGAAGCACATACAGCTGAAACAACTTCCATTTGCAGCAGTAGCTAAATCATATTCTCATACAAAAGCGCTTCTCTATGCAGCCTCCTAAGGAGACCTTCTGGGAAGGCCCACCATGCATTGATTTCATTTTCTTACCATGTTGTGGGTCACAGCAGGATTCCAAAGTGTTGAGTATGATCTTCCCCAGGGCTCGCTTAGATATGTTCTTTAAAACACAAAAACAACATTATGTAACATTTAGGTTCAACAAAGGTTTGTACACACGCATCTTAAGAGAGACACATTAACGAGACTTCTTAATTAAATGTCATACACAATGGTATTGAAGAAGAGATCTTTGTTATACAACTTTGGATCAAATAAACTGCATCAAGGATTATTTTGGCATCCTTCTCACTTTAGCATATTTTGACTACCCCACAGGGAATGGATAAATATGAAACCGCAGTTTCAGAAGCTGGTTCTTATGCAAATAGATATTAGGTGCAGGAATACACACTGCAGAAGGAAAGGAGGAAAAGGAAGAGACTGGGAGCATCTAAACCAGGTGATTAAGACCTGGGCTGTGCATTTGCCCTTCCCTTTTTTCCAGGTAACATAAATCCTGGGCTTGTCCAGTGGCATGAATTTTAGCTCATGGCTTGTAGCTTGTGGTCCTTGTGAGTTGTGCCACAGGAGCCAGGATATCCATATGGCTCATTGCTTACTCTAAGATTGGTGGCCATCTGTTGGGTCTGTTTTGTTTAATTCTATTGTTCAGGTGTCTTTTATTTTGGAAGCTGCTCTCAGTGTGAAGAAAAGTGGGATAAAATATTCAGATATATAAATAAGCACGGATGGTCACGCTGAAGACTTTCAAAGGGGTATAAATGTGTAAAAGTAACTGATGAGTAGTACAAGAGCCACAGGTGGGTAGTATGTAAGCCAATGGGAGGAGGTGGACTCCTCTGCAGCCCACTGCAATCATTTTGTTAAACACTTTGCAGATAAAATCTCTTGCATCCACCCCAACTTGGATTCTCCAGCTACAGCCCTTTCTGCACAGGAAAGATCTTGCCATTGAGGTGCATGTCCTGGTAGCATCTGGATTAGATAACTGCAGTGTGTTCTATGTGGGGCTGCCCTTGAAGACTGTCCAAACACTACAGTTGGTACAGAAAGCTCTGTCCAGAATGCTGACTGAAGTGAGTCACAGGGGCCCTATCACAATCTATACCGGTCTCAATTTGTTTCCGGGCCCAATTCAAGGGGCTGATATTGACCTTTAAAGCTCTATATAGCTTTGTACCAGCATACCTTAAGGACCGCCTTCTCTCATATGAATGCATCTTTCCACTCCAGTAATCCTCAGAGGTCTTTCTTCTGGTGCCCTCACCATGTGAGGCTAGACAGGTAGCAAACTGAGAAAGGGCCTTCTCTGACATGTTCCAAAACTTTGGAACTCCCTCCCCACGGAGACTTGACTGTCTCCCTCTGTCATTGTCTTCCGCCAGTGGATGAAAACTGTTCTATTTGGTATACCCCCAGTAAACTCTTATGGGCCTCCCTCCCTCATTGTGTTGTGTTCGTATGTCTACATGTTTTTGTTGCATTGTGAATTTTTTGTACATATACATTTTAAATGCTGTTTCAAGGTTTGAAATGTTCCAGTGCCTTGGTGTTTGTTGCCTTGGGATCCCCATTTGGGTGGAAAGGTGGCACAGAAATGTTTTAAAACAAACAAAAGTAAATACTCAAATGCAGTGAGGAAGGGACTGAGCATTCTGGACAAGAAATTATACTGGCTGCAGCTTTGTTTCCCAGGTCCATAGCATCTTTAGCCCTTCATATGCTCCAGAACTTCTATGTATCACTGAAAACTCAAAATGTAGTTGGTCTCTCTGAAGGTTAAGGCTGTGTCACTCAGTTCCCTATTAGAGTACGACAGCGACCAAGAATCTTGCAAATGTGTTACTGTATGGATTCTTAGTATTCTTCCCAGGGTGCTGTCAGTCATCCTGTTCATTAACAGCTTTTTATCGCTACCCTGAGCTACAATACATGACTGCACACAAGACTCAAAAGCACTGTTCTCGCAACAGCATGACACACTGCTTGATGGATCATCTGCTAAACTGGAATGATTTTCAAAAACATGGCTGGTCAGTGAGGGACGTGTCAGAATCCTGACACGGGATGCAGATACGCCTTTTGTCAATCATAATGAGTCATGCCACTTTCAGAGCATATCCTTCGTGGTAGTGTTATTGATCCAAACAGGAAGCACTGTCACATCAAAGACATGACAGCCCGGCTAAGCGAGTTAATACAATAGGAGAATGCTACATTTATTCCCAACAAACATCCACAGGATTCAAACTGATTTTAAGCATGCTGCAGCAATGATCAGATCTAGTCATGTTCATCATAAATAACAATGAATTCCTACCTCCACTGAAGGTAAATTTGTTCTGCATAGGCAGTATTTAATTACATTTGCAACACCTGTTTCTCAGCAAACATTAAAATAGATTCCTCCCCAAACACAATGAAAATAACTTTTTAAAAACTATCCACCTGTAACATCTTGGTTTTTAAAGCTTTTCTGTGTATTTCATAATATTTTGATAATTTAGGAATGGGTGGAGGTAAAAACAATAAAAATAATAATATCCATTGCTGGCTCAGTGGCTTGGGAAGGGTGGCTTTCTTTATTTTATATAACCAGTGACTCCATCCAAGTTCCCTCTTTGAGCTAATTTTGTTCTGTATGAGACTGGCTATTTCTGCTGCTTTGCTGTTATCTATCTGAGACTGGGTTTTTCAGGCTATTTCTGCTGCTTTGCTGTTATCTACTTAGTATGTCCGTTTTTCCTTCCTTCCTTCCTTTTTCCTTGGCAGAGTTTTTCCTTCCTTCCTTCCTTCCTTTTTCCTTGGCAGGCTTTACCCATTATAGTGAAGAAGAAGAGATTGGATTTATACCCCACCCTTCACTCAGCGTCTCAGAGCAGTTTATAATCTCCTTCCCCTTCCCCTCCCCACAACAGACACCCTGTGATGTAGGTGGGGCTGAGAGAGCTCTTTCAAGAACTGCTCTTTCAAGAACAGCTCTGACAGAACTATGGCTTGCCCAAGGTCATCCAACAGCTGCACGTGGAGGAGTGGAGAATCAACCCAGTTCTCCCAGATTAGAGTCTGTGCACTTAACCACTACACCAAACTTTGTATGTGCATGTACTAATGCAATTGTTTACTTTGTGTAATATCTCCTGTGCCCTCCTCTTAACTCTGCCTATCTTTCCAGGTACACAAGCATAACATAATCTGCCTCTATGCTCCCTCTGTAACTGTGCCTTGCCTTCCTGGGGATTCCAAGTTCAAGCTTTTAGTTGCCCATTTTGTTTTTCTGCTGCCATGTAACTCCTCCTGCCCAGCTTATAATTCTGCCTGCCTTCTTGAAATGCTAGACACAAAACCCCCAAACTGATAGTCTGTCTGCTTTCCAAGGCATCTGAATGAATTTAGGCACCCACAACATAATGCTGCTGCTCGCCTTCGGGAGTTGCCAAGCTTTCCTTTGGTTCCACTGTGCATACATATCACTATACTATCACAAGTTAAGTTGTAAGCATACGGAAAGTGGCATCTGCAGGGTCTCTTCAAGGAAAACAGTGAAGGTTATAAAACCAGGATTTGCCAAGACAAACCAAAACCTATGATCTGAATCTCAGTTTCACAAATTAACCATATTTATATCTGAACCAAAGCACTGCCTCTTTGCCTGGCTGCCTGTTTGATTTTCCATAAGGAAGGAATTTGATGCTGCATCAGAGCTGTCCAGGGCCCTAAACTATAAGCAGGTGAGCCTTTCTCAGACAAGTGCAGGCTTCAGTAAACTACCATCACTTGGATTTGCAAGCACTGACTGCAATTTTCAGATATGTATTTGAGGAGCTAGAGAGGTAAGAAAAACTCAAAGGGCACAAGTATTCAATATATACAGTGAGGGAGGCAGTACTCTTCCATCTTCGATGACATTTACTGTGTTGTAAAGACTGTGTGTTGTACACAGTGTTTGGCAGCAATGTACCAAGAATCCTACTCTAAGGAAACAGGAATTCAGGTACAATTCTATGTTATGAAAGTTAAACATAGCATATTCTGAAACTAAGATCCAAAGGACCAGGGATCACAGATAGCCTGGAGGGAAATGGGAGTCCTCAGTAGGAGGGGTAGTATCAGCACCCCCCTCCCTGCACCAATGGAACTGCCATTCCATTGGCATAAGTGCTGTTACTCTGGTGAAAGATCAACTTTGGATCAAACTCGCAGTAACTAAACAAAAAGGGGAAAGGAAAGGAAGCTGTGCAGGGCACCGAAAACCTGCCTCTTACCAACGGAAGACCTGTTCAGCCTTTTGAAGATTTCATCTGACACTGGATGACCGCTTTTTAGAGATATGTGGAAATATTGTCAATATCAGTAGTGAGAATGGAAAGTCATTCCTACTGTCCTTCAGACTTGTTGCCAGACTCTGGCCTTTGTGGAATGTCTAATTTGGCCCACTTGTGTAGCACACATGCCAATGCATACTAGGATATATCCAAGTTGAAATTGTACCCAAAATTAGCTGTTTCAGGTCGGGCCTTTGTGGAATGTCTAATTTGGCCCACTTGTGTAGCACACATGCCAAATGCATACATAGGTCAGCTTGGAAACATTGGACATGACATGAAACACTCTTGAAATTCTGAGAGTAATGAAAATTTATCATGCAGAATTTTTGAGTGTTTTGGGAAGGCACAAGAAAGATGTTGACTGACAACTTATGGTCAGGTAGACATGACCTCCACCCACGGCCCTTTACATTTTAAAGGGGAAAGGACCAAACTGGCCCCGGACTTACCGTGCTGGCATTGAGCCTCTGGAGGCTTTTCCCCACCACAGAACCCACCCCTAAGCTGGAAAATGGCAGCCAGGCTGGTGGCTCCTGGACTCCCATGGAGCTTGGCTGTCACAGCAGCCATTTCCTCACCTGCTACTGGGCAAAATGCCAGCAATGGGGAGAATGCACAG
>NW_015163618.1:777370-781839 GCF_001447785.1 Gekko japonicus | reverse complement strand
TCCCTTCCCTGCTCCTGCTACCTGTGGTGTAGTGTGTGGAAATTACAAAAATCCTGGTCTCAAATTTTGAGCCTCCCCCATCCCAAACTGGTAACAGCACTTCAGGAAAATCAAGTAACAAAACCACTGCCCTACCCCAAATCCGGATCTCAAATTATTACAAAAATGTTTGAAGTGCACACCCGAATGCATACTGATGTAAGCAGGGGAACAGCTTCATGGCTGCATTTTACTACTAGTCTGAGGACACAGCTATACATAATAATGGTTGCACTTTACTAGTCTGAGGACACAGCTATACATAATGAATAGTTTCATGAGCATTTTGACTTTTCAAAAATGTTACACCATGCAACCACCACTACTGCAGTCCTGAATAGTGAGGCAGTCATTTTCCAACAGAACACTGCTACCGCATTCTGCTTTTGAACCCACTGGAGAAATTGTACAGGTACAGTTTTTCTCCATGAGGGGTAAGAGTAGCCTGGAAGAGATACTTTCCAGCAGACAATGGAGCAAGGGAGAAGGACTAAATAAGCCCCAGTAACTGCAATGTATAAAAGATAAAATGTCAGTGAAAGGGACACAGAAGCATGTGTTATTTGTAGTTCTGCCCTGGAACACCCTTAGTCCTAAGCCCTAAACCTTTGCTTTGGAGAGCAGCATGTGCCTGAGTCTCTCTGGTGGGTGTTTTGCCTCTCCTTCCCTAATGCAGTCACTGTAGCTGAGCTTTCCTCTGATAAGTCCAACTTGACACTGGGTGTCCCTACGGGAGACCTTCTGAAAAGATACAAAGGTGGTCCATCCTAATGGAAAGGCAGCATCAGAATGAGTTGTTTCCTCACATTATTTTCTTTCCATACCAGATCCCGGAGTTGCTGAAGAAGCTGTAATACATCCAAGAGCTTTTCTTCCACCAGTGACAGCCTTACTCTCTCTGTCTCCAACATCTGCAACTCCATCTTCAGCAATTCGGTCTCCTCCATCTTCTGCTGCAGTTCCCCTAGCAATGGGCCTTTCATCTGGACAACGACAGATAATATGAAAAGCACTGTGGCGCATTCAACCCTTCTCCTTCAAACAGAGTTATTTGCCTCTGGAAACCTTCTTTGAAAACCAAGTTAAGTTTTGCTAAATGGAAAGTGTCAGTGAAGGATACAGTCCCTTGTAAGGTTACACAAATATTTGTTCTTCTGTTTAATTGATGTTTCCTGGGTTATTTGACATATGCCAAGATCTCCCACAGATTTCAGATGTTGCCACTCTGAATATATTTTGCCATTCGCTTTCATAATTGCAGAGGCTGGGCTGCTCTCAGCGACAACTAATTTGGTTCCATAGCTTCTGTAGCACCTATATGCAGGGTGTGCCTATTGTACCAATAATAAAGTCAAGCTCTCAATCAGTGCTTTTCATTCTCCTTCCACCATTAGTATCTGCCAACATAGTTACAAAATATACGCTTAGCTGCACGACTGTGAAATACCTTTGATTGCTTTAAGTGGATCATTAAGCAGAGAAGAAATATTGGTATTTGCATTAACTTCAGTAGGACAGCCTACGTGACTAAATCAAGCATGTGCTTAAGAGCTGGTCACCTCCTTAAGTTTAGTATTTTAGTCAAGTACTTTGTTGATTTGCAAGACACTTCTTTTTAGGGCTGCTCTTGAGTGTGCTTGTAATCAGGAAGCTGATTTATGAGTGTCTCATGGCCACAGCATTAAGCAATATTACCTACTGCTGATTTCAAACATGGAAAATATCACTGTAGGATTAATATCCTTTGCATGGGGAGTTCTGGCTAAATGGATCCCGGGAGGCTGAAGCCCAGGTCAACTTGGTTCAAACTGCCATTTAATGTGAGGCATCTATGTGAAAGCACCCCGAACCCATTTCAGTCCTCATTTGTTGCTATTCATCAACTATTGTGGTATTCGAATGATCAGATTATTTTATTTGTCTTGGAACTTAACAAGAGGCGTGGGCCAATATTTTGTGATGCTTGGACCAAGGTATTAGAACCTGCCTTGGGAGGAAATGGTTCACTTTAAGTATCTGGTCTCTTCTGAATACTTGCTCCCATTTTAATGCCAAACCATTCTTATTCATTGCAATGGGCAAAGGAAGAATCTGTGCAGCATTTTAAATGCCACTCTTTGCAAATGCTTATTGAAAACAGACATCTAGTACGTTTACTTTCATTACACTTTGGGACAAGTCTCACATTTGCCAGTTCTTGCTAATTTTTTATTACAATTTTTAAAAATCTTTATTGTCGTTCCAGGCCATAACATGGGCCCTTCAGAGAAGGCAGATGAACAAGTATCGGTAGGGGTAAGCATAGTCTGAAGAAGAAGAAGAATACAGTTGTTTTTTTAAAAAGAAAGAAATAGATTTTATTTTGAAGGAAAATATTACCCTGATCAATATTTAGTAACTGAGGAGGAACTTCAAAGCTCTGGAGAGCGAATGTTGCTGGAGTAAAAAGTGAAGTAATCTATGACCCAGCTAGAGTTCCTCTAAGGTCACCTTATTTGCTGACAGAGCAGTAATTATTTTTACTGGCACTTGGACAGCATCAGCTGAAAACTAAGTCAGTTCTACCAGCCCAGTGTGAGCTCTGCTTCCCTAACCTTCAGGTCATTTGTAATTTGGGTAGGTGGCATAGCCCATCTTATTTGCCAAACAGTGACTTCAAAATTCCCATTTCCGCACCCAGTTTCATAGCAATGAAACAAACAGAGAGCTTCCTGTCCCTGTCGCCAGCACTGTGGTTGCCATCTGATCAGCGGCCAGGTGTAGAAATTGTTCATGCTTTCCGATAGAAATATGAATCTGTTGTAGATTAATCATATTGTGTGCACACACCCCATTTCAGCTAGCAGGTTTGCTGTGCTGATCACTGCCAACGCCTTTTAGACCATATGTGGCTAAACCCAAATCCATATACATATGCAATCTTGCATTCTCCCCATCACACACTTTAAAAAACCATAAGGATAACATGCGTACAAAATTCTTCCTTAAACCCCTCTATATTGCTCAGACTGCATTCCTATACAAATTTTGACTGTAAATGTATGCTGCAACATTCTATGCTCTCTGCCAGTTTCTTCTTCTTTGGAAGGCAGAAATGAAATACATTGCAAACTGTTGAGCAAGTCCCACCAGAACTTAGTGTATTAATGAAGTTGTGCCCTAATTACCTTGTGTACCAACAGAGCCAGTGAAGAAATTCTACAAAGCCTCCCATCACCTCAACCACATGGAAGTCTTATACACACACCTCACTTGTTTGCCTTCGGATCAGCACTGCTGAATGCCACTGGATACTGTGCATTAGTCACCCAGCAAGTGTTCTTTATAATTTACATAACAATATGGACTAATGCAGATCTAATGTTCCTCATCCTTTAACCATACATTTGAAGGTGCTGGTGGTGCAAGGCCAGCTGGCAATGAATCTCCTACCTCAATGATGGATGCTTCAGAAAGCTTAAATCCACCATTAGATCATTACAAAAAGGGGATCCATGAGGATTTGCAAGGGAGGGGACACCCCTCCCCCCTTGCTGGCCCGGCTTCTTCCTCTCTTGCTCTGGTACCACTTCCTGAACCACCCTTCCCCCCCCCAGTTTGGACTTCCTCCCCCTCACCCACTTGCACACTGATTCCTTTTCCTCCCTGCTCTCTTATCTACCCAATAATAAAAAAAAAATCTATGCCCATTTCATCCTGTCCTTGCTTCCTTTCCCCACTAGTACTTGGACCATTTCCTTCCCCTCACACAGCTGGCTTTGCTGCTCCTGCTTTCCCTCCCACCACTCTCCTTGTTGCTATTGCTGCTACTGCCATGCCCTTCTGGTTTGGTAAAGCGACACTTTACATTGAGGAATGCTTTGTTGTTGTGATGGGTTGCCTTGACAACTCAAAATGGTAGCCAAGATCTCATGGGGTGTTCTTGCAAGATCTCTGCTGTTAAGAAGCTGTTTTGAACATGTGATATGTTTTTATTTAGTTTTTTAAAATATTTCCCATTTTTAACATATCGTATTTTCATATTTTCTGCAAACCTGGCTTAGAACTGTGACCCCTTTCCCCATTGTGGATTTTTAAAATCTGCACAGGGCCACACTTGGCTATCTGTTATGTGATTGTTATTAAAGATTTGACACTGTCTAGAACTATAATCCAGAAAGGTCCTTAAGGTGCACCCAAAGATGGGACATGTGTAATCAAGAGTGTTGATTCCCCTATCCCTTCTTTGAAATCGCAAAGACACTTTGCAATCTAGTGCTAGGAACAGCACTTAGCACAGGGCCGTAGCTAAAGCCCTCCTAGTGGGGAGGCCCTGGGGAAAGGGGAGGGCCGGAGTGTGTGTGTGCGCGCGCCGCACACACATCGCCAGGAGTGGCGTAATGCCCTCCCCCCTCCTCTGGCTCTGACTGTCAGGGTCCCGGCTCCGGCCA
>NW_015163618.1:756091-776993 GCF_001447785.1 Gekko japonicus | reverse complement strand
CGCCAAGGCAGGAAGGGCTGTGGCCGGAGCCGGGACCCTGACAGTCAGGGCCAGAGAAGGAGGCGGCGGCAGTGGCAGAGCTGATTTGGGAGGCGGGAGCAGGGGAGGGGGCCCGCAAAACCAGCGAGGAGGCCAGGCCCCGTGGGCCCCACGCAGGCTACGGACCTGACTTAGCAGCAAAGAGTCAGAAGACCTACTGTAGATAGGCAGACATTAGATTCAGTGATGCTCCGTACCTAATAACAGGGATATCAAAATCAGGACAAGACTTCCACAACGTTAGTTATGTGGTTTCCCAGGCTGCAGCCCAAATATGTGTTCAACTACTACTTTATGTTATCTTTTAAAAATATAGACAGTATCTACATTCAGATAGCTCCTTGAAAAAAGGTAATTAATGCAGATGAAAAATGAATGGGCAATTTGCCAGTAAATGTTTCTTGCTAACTGCCGATATGCAGATAAGGTGCCTTTCTTGGTGGATGAAAGTAATGCTACTTTTGTCCAGCAAAAGTCATGTATTAGTATCTATCTCTCCAGCATTTGTTTTATAGCAATGGGCTTGGGAAAGTATCAACTTATCTTTAGAATTTATTCATGTTTTCTTCAGTCCATCATTCAAAAGCTGACACCTTCATTAAACATCCTTTGGAAGATGGCCCTTTGAATTTACAGATGCTGTGTATCGGAACACACTTTAAAAGGAATCTGAGTTAGCAGCCTTTTTCATCTCCTGGCCTTTGTCCTTTTAGATTGGAACGGCTATTGATCCATATGTGTGGTTATTACTCTTGACCTGCCTGTGGTTGAAGAGACTTTTGTTTTGCTCCCCCTTTTTACTGTCTTTTTAAGCTGCTATTTTGACCGTACAAATAACAAGCACCACTGTGCGATTAGATCCAATTTTACCTGCAGAAAATGACAGTAATTCTTACGTTAACTAAAATGGCTTATGTATCATTTATAATGGGATAGGCTGCTATTTCTGCCCAAGCCTTGTATGTTATAGAGATTCAAAGATGCTTGGTACTTAATAATAGGGATAGTAACATAATTATAATAATTCCACATCAGAAACCTGAAATTATGTATATGCATTGTCTGGGACTTGCAGATTATCAGGAAATTCTTAAAGTGGTATCTTTCTGCTTATTTCCTCAGTTAATTCAGACAAGATGCTCTGCTAGGCTGGATGACTTTTGCATGCTTAAAGCAACACAGGACTGAGAAAGGAAGCAGGGATTTGTAGTGGTAGTCGAGAAGTTTCAAAGTAGTGGGTTTCAGGAAGTCTCAAAGCAAGCATGCCACATATGCATGGGACTTCCTTGTAGATGCTTTTAACAACTGGTGGTTTGGGAAAGGGAGGATTTGTGGTACAGGGCAAGGAATGCAAACTCTATTTACATGGTATCTACTTACAAATACATATCTGAAATATAAATGATGTCACTTCAAAATGCTAAGATCACACCTTGCAGCCAGCAAGATATGGCATATAGCACAAGACAATGCATGCTTAGAGCCATACAGAGAAGTCCATAGCCAAAAATAGAGAGTTCTGGAACTATAACAAGCTTACTCTAAATTAGACTAAGCCTTTGCCCAGAGGCTAATTGTGATCCAGAGGACCATACAGAGAGATCCATCTGCACATCAAGGCTTCTGAGTAGGGGTGTGCGTTTGGATCTACCCAAGCTGAAAATATATGCAAAAAATACCTTATCGGTATTTTCCAGGTATATTTTGGCATCCCAAATATATCTTGGTTTTCTCAGGAAAAAAATCTTGACAAAATCCCGGGTATATTTGGGGATTATCGTGTAAATCCAAAAACAACAATCTGTTCCCGCTTCTCAGCTGTTTGTTGGGCTTCTACTGCAGGCCCTTTAAAGTTTAAAGGGACTGCAGAAAACAGCCCAAGGATCAGCTGAGTCGGCAGGGAACAGACTGTTCTTGCTGGCTCGGCTTGGGGCTGGCTTCTCCTGCAGTGTGGTTTAAACCGGGCTGCGAGAGAAGTCAGAGCAGGATCAGGCTGGCTTTTTTTTAACCTGTATTTTTCTTTTTGGGTTTATTGGATCTGAAAAATCCTGGAATTCCCATACGGGAATTAGGATCCGTGATTTTTCAGGAATCTCAATTTTTTTCCAGGTCCAATAGACCCAAAATGGAAAATATCAGTTAAAAAAACTGCACACCCCTACTTCTGCCCCCCCCAGCTGAAAGTAGCCCTGCAAGAAGACTGTAACATTGCTTTCTGACAATTTATGGATCATGAAACAAAACCATGAGACCAGCAGCCATTATGTATAGGGGGCTCTTTGGACCCAACTCTGTGCAGTGGACCTATTGGATTTTATTTAAAGAAGGCACAGTACCAAAGAATTTACCTCTTCCATATTTATTTCCAGTTTTTTCACTTCTTGCCCTTTGGACTCGAGCTCTTCCATTAACTGTGAGAGTCTCTTGACTAGTTCCACAACGGTGCTCTCATCCCTGCTAATGTTGCCAAGGTAGGACATCAGCTTCTTCACCACAGGGTCATCACATCTGTGGGAAGGAAGGTTCACATGACTTTGTCACCGTAATCGAACAAATCCAGAGACACAGATGGCCTTTCCCAAGCCAACAGGGTAAGATATCAGGGTTAGACCAATAAGATTCAAGTTAAGTCGCACCTTAAATACCACCAAGATTTCCAGGATATAAGCTTTGGAGAGTCAAAGCTCCCTTTGTCCGCTAATGCCCCGGAAATCTTGTTGGTCTTTAAGGTGCTACTGGAATATATTAGACCAGGGCATCCTTGTGCACAAACTTCATTCTTTTATATTTATTTATTTATTTGCTTAAATTTATACCCCGCCCTCCCCACCGAGGCAGGCTCAGGGCAGCTAACATCATCAAAACATAATAACAATAGATATAATAAACATCTAAAAGCAATTCATCAGCCCTTCCATAACAAATGATCAAAACTAACTTACAATATAACAAAGTGCTAGCAGTTGGGATATATCATCAAAGATGGCCTCATACATTCTATATGGGTTTGTTGGTTTATAAAACCACTATGGGAGGACACACGATTCAGAAGTGCAGGGAAGGAATGAAAATCATGAGAAATTGATCATTTATTGACTATCGCAGAACAGCACCGCATTTGGCATTAATAATGAATGATGCACTTCTAAAATGACTTTCTAAATGTAGGACAATGTCATTGGTTTTTGTTACTGATTGTCATCCAAAAAGCTATGTGCATGGGCAACAAAATACTGAGAGTGGAGTTTCTACGCAGTTGCTCATACAAGTCAAGCGGCTTCTCATGTTCAAAATCAGCTTGTGTGTTTCATTGTACGAGCAACTCCCAACAGAAACTTCAAAGACAAATTGAGTGGTATCCACAGTTGTTTTCTGATAAGCTAACACACTGTCTAGGATTGTGGCCTTTGGCTCTTGCTCCTGGCATGAAATCAGCATAGTACTTCTGAACGCTGGAGAAAGCCACGTGGGAAGTGTCACTCTCCAGTGGCAACCGCAAGATTAACAGTATTTCTTCCAAACATTTTTGTGGGTCAAAGCTTACTTCATCAATGAAGCGTTCAAATCATTAGGCAGATGTATACTCAAAGATACAGACAGTAGAAGGGTGTGTGTGTTACAAAGAGAGATGAGTCAAAACCAATATCCAACCAAAAGAATCATCAATTTATTCGGAGTGGATCAGGACCCCTTCTGAGACCATGGTTGATAGGCAGGTAGAACAAGATAAGGTAGATTTTATTCACATGTATTCTTTACGGTAATTGGTGGAGATAGTCACCAAGGCACTACTGCCTTCTTTTATTTGATCCAACTACATTGCATCTTCTTATCTGAAAGCCACTATACCTTTTTGCTAAGCCCCACAGCATTTGAGAGGTTGATTAAAAATGTTAAAAGACATAAATGTACAAGTCTTTCATGGAGACATACCCACTACTACAGCAGGGAAGTCTGGCTAGGAGTTTCTTCACTTCAGCCACCTGAGAGGGCTGGTCCCCAGTCACTTTCTCTTCCTCCTCATCAGATGCTGCCTGGCCTTCCACGGAACGAAACATCTGATCTTCCACTGGGGAAAAAAAAAAGAAAGAACAGTCCTTATCTAAAATTTGACAGCACACCCTGTGTGTAACACCTTCTTCAATTGATAGTTTTGCAAATGAGTTTCAGTTTAAGCAAAGGTCAGGTTGGAATTTTAAATGAATGGTTAGTTGAAATGCTTGCTTCATTCATTCCTATTTATTGTATTGTATTGTATTTATTGTATTGTATTATGGTTAGACAGGGTCATAGATGCAACGAACATGAAATTGAGTGAACTTCAGAGGACAGCAGAAGACAGGAGGGCCTGGCGTGACCTGGTCCATGGGGTCGCGAAGAGTCAGATTCGACTGTGCGATTGAAGAACAACAACAACATTTATGTTACTTATTATGTTATTTATGATGTCATTTATGCTATTATATTGTATTTATGTTATTATGTTATTTATGATGTCATTTATGCTATTATATTGTGTTTATGTTATTTATAGCTCGCCTTTTCCACTGGAACTGAAGGCGGATTACAAAGAGAACATCGATACGACCCACGGGATGAAACATTCAATAAACAATGCAATTGGGTTTGGACTGTAGAAACCTGGAGCTAACCAGAAATCTGAAACAGAACTGAAGTAAATCATAAGTAGCAACATGACACGATAAACAATCCAAAGTTACACAGTCAGATCCTACTTACAACAACAGACGGTGTGAACTGTACACCGCAGTAAGGACCACAGTCCCTGACCCTTTACCCAAGTTATCTTTCTGAACCGTTTTTATTACCTGTGTAGAAAGGTCTTCTTGAATAATAAGTTTTGCATAGTTTATGGAAAGTCAGGAGAGTGGGAGCCTTCCGGGCCTTGTCAAGCATAAGGTGGGGGCCACAATGGAGAAAGCATGTATACAGGCAGTTGTTGATTCTGCCCATTTGCAGGCTGACAGCTGCAGAAAGCAGTGCTCAGATGAATGCAACTGACCTGGCAGAGCAAAGGGGGGAGGCGGTCTTGCAGATACCAGGCACCAAGGCCATGAAGGATTTTTTTTATGGGATAGCAGACTATACAGACGTGTTGCCTAAGTAATGGTTTTGCTGCCTTTCTGTAGCACTCCAAGCATTTCTTACCTTCTTGTTTAAGGACACATCCCATAAATCTACCTGGCACAAAAGTACACTCTTCATTCATTTTCATGGAGGTTACTCAGGCAATGGTTAAAGGCTGTGTCCTTTTCTATTACAGACAAACAAATCAGTGAGAATCTGGAAAGGCTTCCCTTGGTTGTGAAGGGGCTTTCTTCATTTTGCGCTGATACAGATCAGCAGATCTATCCCTGAGCTCTTAAATTTTCCCCTCCACTTTTCATACATGTCAGCCTTTTGGAAGTTTTATAAAACTGAACTTTCCCACAAGCATGAAATTTAAGCATTTAACAAACCTCTTCCTCCCCAATTTTCTAGTCCCAGAATGCTGGATTTATGCATACATGGACTTCTAATCAGAGTTCAGTACAATATGATAGAACAAAATTTGCTTCTTTTCCCTCCCAAATGTAGGTGAAGAACACATAGTAGAAGCTTGCATAAAGAAAGCCGTGGTTTTAAGGAAAGGCGTTTGGATTCTACATTGTCAGTGTGTTCCTGAGGGAAAGAAAGATAGAACGAGGCATTTAGGTAATTGCCTGCTTTATAGACACACATTTCCTCACAGACTAGCAGCCTTGGAGGAGTTGCCGCACTTGCGTCAATTAGCTGATTTGCTAGATTTTTCAGCTTCAGCCTTCTTCTCAAAAAGAACAGCCTCTGCCACATATGCTTCAATGATTTCCATCAGTTATCAGTTATATTGCAATGATTTAATACACAGCTGAGCAAAAGCAGGCTTCCTGCTTAACTTAGCCTACTTGGAATTTTCTGTCCTTTGCTTACCCGTCTCCCCTTAATGTTAACACAGAGCTATGAACTCTGGAATTCACATTCAGGATGTCCTGTACTCAAGGTCTGACAACTAGTTCAATCCACCCACTATTTTTTTCAAAGGGAAGGACCCTTTAAAGGGCACTCAGGCTGTTCAAAAACGATCCTGTAGTAAAAGACACAGAGGCAGTAAGATGGCCCAGTCCAGACGGCGTGTTGAAAGGAAACCAGCGAAACAACAAGACACTAAAGCAGAATTGTTTGTGCAAGAAATGTGATGAAGCAGAAGATGGCTGTGGAACAATGGTTATGAACAATAGTACTCAGCCATTTTCCAGCACGTTTCTTAGGCAGAGAGAGAGAGATTCTGCTATCTTGTTTTGAAATATGACCGACTGAAATATGTGGTGTATGAGCTTTCCTGTGCCAGCTGTGTGCTCTCTATTTTATGTGAGAGAGGTGATAATGTTTCTGATGACCAGGTTACATGTAGAGATTCTCATGTTTTTCTGTGCCTAATTTGTTGAGAGTGATGTGAGAAAGGTTTGTATTGTGTTCTGCCCAGCGGAGGGCACTGTTGTAAAACAACAGTCTCTAACAGGTTAATAGCTGGCTGCACACACAGAGATTAAGGTCTTTTGGTAAAAAAATTATCTTCTTCTACAACATCAAAGTAAAAACAGAGGAAACATTTTCTATAAACACACACACAAACACAGAACAAATCCAGCTAAAACTGATCTGCATTCATGAGTCATGAGGATCAATATGCTGTATGACAGAAATTTTCTGTATTTTGTAATCAGTGAGAAAAGCACTGCTATAAATGAAGTCGATAAATAAAAAATAACATTTGTCAGTTGAGTAGGATCAAGTTTGGCTCCTGGACATGTGGAACTACTGAGTGACAGAATGTGTTTAATTCCTTTTAAAATTGTCCCCTTAAAACCGCACCTTTGCAAGCGACAGAAAACAGTCCTTTGCCTTTTCAGCCCACATTTCTTGGTAATGGAGTTTGAAGGAAAGTGGTCAGTGGTAGATCAGCCCCAAAGCACTGGCCCATAAGCCAATGATATTGCTGACCTCCAGAATGTCATGTTTACTGTCAGAGTCACTGATGGACTGCAGATACCCAGCTTAACTCTTTAAAAAGGCAGAGAACACAAACTTCTAGGAAGTCCTGACAATTGCACAGCTAAACAATCATTATTGCTTTTCTCCAGGCAAGGAAATCTCTGTTCTCCAAGGACTTGATCCAGTCATAGCATTTTTAGTTGGTAGTCCTGCCATTTAATGAACAGTAGCATCCCTGCCAATACATTTTTGGTGTACTTTTACACTAGAACTTATCATTGCCAATATGCAGGGGTCTTTTGGGGCCGGAGCGCGCTGGAGCACTGCTCCGGGAGCCCAGGGACTGGCACAAATGGCGGTGGCAGCAAGCCCCACCCCCAGCTCCCCACGCCGCAGCCCCATGGAGGCCTGAGGAGACCCATTGCCATCTTCCCAGGGCCCGCACCAAAGCACTGCGGCACAGGGGAGGCCTGAGGAGGTCCGTCGCCACCTTCCAGGGGTCCACACCAGAGTGCTGTGGCCCCGGGGAGGCCTGAGGCCCGTTGCTGCATTTCTGGGGCCCACGCCAGAGCGCTGCGGCCCCAGGGAGGCCTGAGGAGGCTCATCACTGCCTTCTCGGGGCCCATGCCGGAGCGCTGCAGCCCCGGGGAGGCCTGAGGAGCCCCCCGCCACCTCCCAGGGTAAGTGAAGTATCCACGGGGGGTGGCGGAGGCTTGATTGGGGGAGTGCCTTCCTTCGTTCCTTCTCTCTCTCTCTCTTTCCTTCCTTCTTTCCTCCTTCTGCGGTCCAACTCTAGTGAGAAGGGGTTTAAAGTTTAAGTCTCTCTACTCTCTCTCTCTCTCTTTGCTCCGAAGGGGAGGCTTTTGAAGATGCCTTCCCCACCCTTTTGCTTCCCCTTCTGACATCACTTCTGGTGATGTCAGGGGGCATTGCATATGCTAACGAGCTATTATGCTAATAGCCTAGGAGCTCGTTAGCATACCATATGCTAATAAGCTCCTGCAGTTCTTTTTCTATGAAATTACCCCTGCCAATATGTATGTTATTCAAATATAAAAAAACACAAAGTAGACTCCAAGAGGATCTCTTCAAACTGTGTGAGTGGGCAACAGCATCAAAGCTAAGATTTAATGCAAGCAATGTGGCACAACAAATCCTTACTTCATTTATACACTTATAAGGTTTGAGGTTATTTATTTATTTATCTATCATATGTCAGAGTTACACACAGGAAGCATATAATAATATAAACTATGTAATCAAGTTGATACAATGGGTATGCAGACCAATTGGCCAATCCCCCTAAATACTAATATCTAATTTTTCAATTCACTCAGTTGCAGCTGGGGAGAGTTCAAAGAGATCCATCACATCACCCTGGAAAGCACAATGCTCATATTCCTGTGATAGATGGAAAATAGTTTGACAGTTTGCACCACAATCACATTCAGGTCCTGGTATTTTGCCCCATTTAAACAACAGCTCTGCACAACTACCAAAGCCTGTTCATATTCTATTAGCCGTCTTCCATACTTTACATGGCAAGTAAAACCCTGCAGGCCTCTTATTGGTGTTTATCAGGTTATGGATATCAGGTGGAACTGATTGTACCTATGTTCACAGCCATTCATTCCCTAAATTAAAATTTTGTGATTGCAGGATTTATGCTGATCTTAGTCTGGATAGGCCCCTGTCAGCCATGTCTTTGTGGATGAGCAACTCTCTGTTTTCAATGATCTTTCTATATTCAAGAAGAAGAGCATCTTGTCTTCAGAGATGTGGGGAAGCAATGTGGCACAACGTGGGTAGCCAATAGGTTAGAGTGGGTTTAATACATCCACTGATGGTTCTCATTGTTGTGTTGAGTTGGACATCAAGTTTGTGGATATGGGGGCAGTTGAGCCACACTGAATCACCATATTCTGCAGTACTATGCACCAATCTCAAAGTTGAGCATTTAAGTGTTGTAGCAGATACACTCCAAGTTGTACCACATAGTTTTTTGAGAATGTTGTTTGGCGTGCATATTTTCACTGCTACATTGGTGAGGGGGTGTTTATAGCACAAGGTCCTGTCCAGGGTAATGCCAATGTACTTAGGTGTATGGTTCTGTGTAAGTTGGGTAAGGTGGCATTAAGGTAGACATTCAGTTCATGGTTGACAAGATTGTTATTGAGAAATTGAGAAAAAAATTCTGTTTTTCCTGAACTTGGGATAGTAGTAGTCAGCAATGCTCCCTCTAAGCTGTGGAGTCTTCTGAGCAAAAATTCTACTTTGTGAGCTACTGGCATTAAAGATGTGAGCAAGCAATTTGGCTGCTGCATAAATTAGTTTGCTCTGAAACCATCCTTCCTGAGCTAAGACAAAAATGTCTGAGCCGGACTCTAAAAATCTGTGAGCTAGCTCACACTAACTCAGCTTAGAGGGAACACTGGTAGTCAGTCAAAATTTTGAGACCCCTTGTCATTTATGGTAGTAGTCAGCCAAAATTTCAAGGTCCCTTGTCAGTATTTCCTCAGGCCTTTCAATGGATTTGTGCCTTACTGCAATCGCCATGTCATCGTCATAAACAAACTTCCTGGATATAGTCTCAGGAACATCAGAGATGTATACATTGAAAAGAACTGGAGTGAGGACCAAGCCCTGGGGTAGACCATTATTCAGTTTCTTCTGCTTCCTGATTGGCTGACCCATAGTTAAAGTTCTATCACTCAGAATGTTATTTAGGAGTTGAAATAATGTTCCGCAGGGGAAAACTTGTAAAAACCTGTACAGCAGACCATCCCTCCAGACTGTGTCTTAAGCAGCAGTCATACTGACAAAAACTACTGATGCTTTAAGACACTTTTGATATACTGCCTCAATGAAAGTTGTCAAGCTGAGAACCTGGTCTTCACAAGTACAACGGGGTCTAAATTCTGCTTCCTCTATAGGAACATGTTTGTTAATTCTGTTGCTGATTCTGTTCAGGATTAGCCTCTTGAGGATTTTATTACAGGAGCTTAGAAGGGAAATAGGTCTGTAACTTTCTGCCAGATGTTTTGGTTTTCCAGGTTTCAGAACAGCAACTATCTTCACTTTCTTGAATTCCCCTGGGAAACTCATGATGTCAGTGAGAAACTTTGCGAGCCATTTCTTAATGAACGTGCTGCTGTTGAACAGGAACTCATTATAGATGCTGTCAAAGCCTGGAACCTTTCCGCTCTTGATGTCCCTGCCACCTTTCCACTCTTGATGTCCTTCGGTGCCTTGGTCTGAGGTTTGAGGTGATTGCAACTGACCAAGAAAGTGATGCTTGGAGGTCACAGGAAACAGCTCATAGCAAACATCCAGTCACTGTGTCGCAGTGGTGAGAAAAGGCAAGTTCCATTATAGGAGCTAATTGGGAATTAATTTAAAGTAGTGGCTGGTGATAGATGGTAGTTACAAGGCCACTTCTATACCTGCTGATTTATTTTCTCCCTCCCCTATGATCCTTAGAAATACGGAGTGCCCAATGAAGTTGATGGGCAATAGATGCCAAACAAACAAAAGAAAGCAATCCTTCCTACAAGGCATAATAATCTTTGTAATTTATGGTCACAGGATGTAGGGATGGCTGATATCTTATGTGACATTAAAAGGAAATTAGACATATTCAGAGAGGATTGATCCATCAATGGATATTGGCCATGACAGCTAAATAGAACCTCCATGTTCATAGCCAGTAGACCTCCGAACACTAGTCACTAAGGGGCAATGATATGGGGAGGGGCAGAGTTTTGGCTTCTCTGCCTCTTCTTGTGGGCTTTCTGAACGAGGGGTCTGGTTGGCTACTGTGAAAAGCAAGCAGACTAGATGGACCATTCTTTAGTCTGTTCCATTACGTCTTATGTCTTATAACATCTACCAAACACACACGCATACACCCTGCAAAAAGCCTGAGAAAAATGGTTATAAGAGAATCTACTCTTCAAAAGCAAATGATGTATACATGTTAATTAAAAACAACAGCAGCAATAGCATGACGTCAGTAAAATATATAAAAAGGGACGAAATAGGTTTTGACAAAGTCTTCCAGTGGTCCACTGTCTCAAAATAGCAACACAACACGTTCCAGCATCAAAGAATGTACCTATTTGCACATTCTTTGTTTTATTCTGACACATATTTTTCACACTGAAGAGTGCCTGTCTCTTTATCTTTCTCGAAAGTGCATTTTTGTACTGGAGTGAAGAGAAGGAAGAATGCGTGGGACAGGTGAGGTGTCATTTAAGTAGAGTGATGTCTTTCTGACCATGAGTGATCAGGCTTTGTGAGTGCCCTGTCTTCTCAGACCCACTGGGTTGGATCTAGGCTACATTTTACAAGAATAGAATGGACCTTTTCTGTCTCCCCCTACCCACTGCAGCCCACTGATCTCTATGAAATGCTGTTCCTGGGGGATAGGGGACTCTGTGCAATGACATAAGGTGAGTCTGAATGAGGAAGGAGAAATTGGTGGAAATTGGCAGTGTATTCTGCATCCAGACTATATGTTCCCCTCCCACAAATCTCAGATGATGTTCCTAAAAGTATCCCTATGAGTCAGAGTTGATAATGATATGATAACCATCTTAGAGTACTTGAAGGGCTGTCATATAGATGATGGTGCAGAGTTGTTTTCTGTTGACCCAGAAGGTCAGACCAGAACCAATGGGTTGACATTAAATCAAAAGAGGTTTCAGCTAAACATTAGGAAGAACATCCTGACAGAGCAGTTCCTCAGTGGAACAGGCTTCCTCGGGAGGTGGTGGGTTCTCCTTTTCTGGAGGTTTTCAAACAGGGGTTAGATGGCCATTTGACAGCAATGCTGATTCTGTGAAGATAGGCGGATCATGAGAGGGAGGGCAGGAAGGGTTGCCTCAGTGCTTAGGTCTTATGGCCCTTTCTTACACACCCAGGAATTGCTGATCGCCACTTTGGGGTCAGGAAACAATTTTCTCCAGGCCAATTTGGCCAGGGGTCCTGGATGGGTTTGTTTGGGGTTTTTTGCCCTCTTCTGGGCATAGAGCAGGGGTCACTTGGTGTGGGTGGGGGGGAGGCATTTGTGAATTTCCTGCATTGTGCAGAGAGACTAGATGACCCTGGAGGTCCCTTCCAACTCTAACATTCTATGATTCTATGTGAGATCCCACCATAAGTTACATGATTCCCTAATTTTCTGTAAATTAGTGCCTCTTACTATTTACCCCTTCACTTGCATAAATAAACCCCTTTGCATTCTAAGCAAGCATGAGATATAACTGGACCACAGCAAGGGAAGCACTGCGTGTGGAACTGTCCCCCAGCCTCAAGCTGACAGTGGTACGTATCTCCCATATCCAGATTTTCAAATATAAATTCAGGCTATGGCTGCTCAGTTGCAGTCTCAGATGAGATTTCTCAAATCCTTGAATACAAAAGAAAGGTAGAAAGTCTTTGTGCTAGCAGCCATCTGTTCTTTTTGTGGCAGATCAAGATATTTGCAGAAGGCTACATGGGAATAGAGCAGAAAGGGTTAGAGATCGAGAGCGCGAGAGAGAAAGATGTAGGGGGTGGTAAAGCTTTTACACAGATCTAGAAGAATGCTGATCAGAAGCAGGCCTGGCAAACCCACAGGCATTAGTAGCATTTTGCACTATATTGCATGCAGTCCTATCAGGAGACTCCCCACAGACCCCTGTGTTTATGGCCATGGATAATACAGCATGTGCTAAATGTTTTTCAGCCATTTCTGAGATGGAAATGTAGGAAGACAAAGTGATTTTTCTAGGGAGGTTTCCATATGGAAAATCACTGCTAAATGTTTTCCTGGAGCAAGCAATGGTTGAAATTCAGAGCCAAGGTTTGGGGGGGGGGGAACATAACATATCATACTAACAAGCTGGAAGAAATGCACTAGAATTAAATTGTCCCAATTAAGTCTCTCTCTGCAAAGACAATTCTGTCAGTTTGTTAGAAAGCTGGTACACATGGAATATCTGTCTCTCGGAGGCTGCACTGAGTAGCCCCCTGAGGCGGCTGCCTTTTCATGAGCAAGCACAGTAGCTCAATCACATGATAAGTATCCTATGTGAACAGCTTGCGTTGCGGAGGTAGTGGCCACAGGGAGCCATTTAAAGTAGCCTCCATATGGAGGCTATTTCTTTTATCATCCTTTAGATGAGACTCTTAAAAACACATTCGAGAGAGTGCCAGTGGGCTTTTCTATCTTCAGAGTCTTTGCCATTGGCACTGAAAAGTTTCTGTCAAGAATGAAACGAGTAAGGAGGGACTGGGCTACACGTTCTCCATACCATTCTCTGGTACTCCTGCTCCACCAGTCGGTGAACTTCTGTCTTGTTGAACAACCAACGAGGCGTATCGCCCATTGACTGCTGGGCTGGCCTTCGGCTCCAAGCTGCCTGGCACTGGAAGCTGGACCTTCAAGACCTCTGACCTGAAAAAAGTACAGAAAATAACAACAGGAATCAAATGCAGAAACAATATATATATATTGCAACATGCAGGGTTTAAAAACTCTGCTGTGCAGGGGACTCCACAGTCCTCCTATGGACACAGGAACAGATGCAGCTGCCTTAGATGGAATCAGACCACCGGTCCATCAAGGTCAGTCTTGTCTGACAGCAGTTCTCCAGGATCTCGGGCAGGTCTTTCACATCACCTGCTGCCCGAAGGCAGTGGTCACTCACCTCTGTTTATCTCTTCCCTTGAAAACACGGGGGGGGGGGGTCACCAGAAGTTGGCTACTTTACACACACACACACACAACCTGACACTTTGAACTGGAGATGCCAGGGGTCAGACCAGGGACCTTCTGCATGCCAAACTGATGCTCTCCCACTGAGCCACAACCCTTCCCCAAGATGTGGCAGGCGTATCCTATTTTTGACAAGATTTGCTCTGGTAGTGCCAGTGGCTTCTTCAGTCCACTTTTAATCTCTGTCACATCCTGATCTGTGCTTTTACTTCAGTGGGTTTTGCCGACCAGGCTCTTAACATAAGCCGTGGTTAGCTGAACAAATGTTTCTTTCCATCTGGGCGATTGCCCTGCACCCTTCTTTTCCAACTCTTTTTCTTTTATCTGTTTGTATGAGTATAGGCAGGAATGTGGAATGGTACAGCATAGCTGGATCTTGTCCGATCTCGAAAGCTAAGCGGGGTCAATACTTGGATAGGAGCCCACCAAGGAAGGCTTTGTAGAGGAAGGCAATGGAAAACTACCTCTGCTTAATCACTTCTCTTGAAATCCCTACGGGGTCACCATAAGTCAGCTGCAACATGATGGCACTTTATACACACACATGCACACTTATCTGCCTATTCCACCAAGCAGCCTAAAAACATTATTACAAGTTATGTTCCCCTTCCCTCCCCCTGGATTTTGAACATCCCTGTGCGTTCTATAACTCTGTACTGAAAATATGCATATCTTTTCAGTCCCTGCCTCTGATTTTCCATGCCCTGACAAAATTAGCATTATATTACCGGCGTGGGGGTGGGGGCACTCCAGTGATGCGTGAATCTAATAAGAATACAAAATCTTTCCCAGCAAAGCAAATAACAACCTAATTATCCTGTGATGGAGGATGCATATATTCTCAATATCATATCAGGACTTCAGATTTGAACAATATGGAGCCCTTTATAATAGATTCCAAAATCTGGTTTTGAATTAAAAAAACAGATTAAGGTTTTCCACTGGGCATCATATGCCAGCATAGAAATCTCTTCTAACAGAGGCACATGAACACTTGTACACTTTAATGGTTCCGGCTGATAGCTCTGGTTTTTCACACCAGGGATTCTGGCTATAATCTAGTTTAACGTCCTCCATGTGCTTAAGGTCTTAATGAAAAGTAATCCTTCCCACAAAATTCAGATAACTTTGTTAGGGTTTGGCAACACTGACGCTTGTTGATAAAGCAGATCCAAGCAGGAAAAGCATCTTAAGCTTTTCTTTCTTTAAGGTTTCACATGACTTGAAGCTGATTTCATATGACAGCTATAATATAAATAGCCACCTTCTGACTTGACAGTTACTTTAGAGGAACATGGGTTGGGGATCTCATCGGGGATCGAGGTCAAGGAGCTATATAGATAGGGATGTCTCCTTTGTCATTTAGGAGCATATTGTTCAAGACACCATGAACTGAGATTTGCATAACTCAGGGGCATTCTGGAAATGTACTGAGGTCTGAGACATGCTTGACAATCTTCATTTTGCAGTCTGTGCCAAGCATCAAAAACAAGGTTTGTTAAGCCCCTGATGAGCCAGCATATGAAAGTTTGAATGTCGATCGATGATATTCTTGAGATGGGCAAAACCAAAGCATTTTCTTTGATCAAAAAATGAGTCCTGGAAATCGACCATAGTAGTTTGATTCTGAGAGCCCACAGAATATGCTCACCCCTATATTCTGGTCTTTCTTACCCAAAAACTTTACACACACACCCCATGTGTACTGTCTTACTCTCCTATATTTTTTTTGTTTGCAAGACTGACCATTATACCTACAATGGTTTTGCAAGCAAGATTTTTGTATAGGCCCTAGCAAAGGTAAAGGTTGTTTCCCTTGCTCAAAAGCCAGTCAAATCCGACTCTATGGATGCAGTGCTCATCTCCATTTCCAAGCCGAAGAGCCAGCGCTGTCTGAAGGCATTTCCGTGGTCATGTGGCTGGCAGGACTAGACGCCGAGGTGCACGGAACGCTGTTACCTTCCCACCGAAGTGGTACCTATTTATCTACTTGCAATTTCTTGCTTTCGAACTGCTAGGTTGGCAGGAGCTGGGACCAGAGACGGGAGCTCACTCCGTCATGCGGCACTTGATACATCCTTTCATCCCCTGCTGGAATGCAGGTTTTTTTTAAAGACTACAAGGGATTACTGTATTAAGCCTTTATTCAACCAATTGTCCCCCTGTACTCCAGAAGCTCTGGCTCTTTTGCTCAGTGATAAGGTTCCTAAAATCACTCTAGCTATTGCAAAACATGTCTCAGTCCTTTTAGACCTTGCATCTAACCCCCCCCCCCCAAGAAATAAGTGCATTCTGCTGCTCAAGATTCATGAATCAATGAACTTCTAAGAGTAGGAAAGGAAAGGAAAAGGATGAGCCAGCATATAGGGTTGGTGGGCTGTGTTCTGCTTGGAGGGTCAAAGAATATGCAGGCTGGCTACAAAGAAAAAGGTGTGTTCTAGAGAACAAAGAACCCAAATTTTTATTCTGATGTAGACTCCTAGGGCTTGCAGCAAATCAACTAAGTATGCAGGTATCATTTTCTACCAAACAAATTTTGTCGGCATTAATTCACATCCAAACAGTACACCTTATGATATAAGGGCAGACCAGAAACAACTCAAAAGTGATGATATGACCTTTAGCCATGAACAGGCGCATGCATGCCATACTTAACTGCCAGTGTGGTGTAGTGGTTAGAACAGGGGTCCTTAACTGTTTTGAGCCTGCAGGCACCTTTGGAATTCTGACATAGGGTGGTGGGCACAACCACAAAATGGCAAAAGGCAGAACTGGTCATAAAATGTCAGGGAGCAACATTATGCATAACTCAAACAATAACTTCAACATTTAGTCTTACTGCGAGAATCACTAAGACTGCCGTTGCAGCTGAAGGTAATCTGCCTCAGATCTATGGGCTTCTAAGGCCCATGTCCAGCCTCCACCACTACTGGTTCAAATGTTTGAACCAGATTGTTGCTCTTATCCAAGCCAGGTTTATCACAAATGGAGGCAAAGAAGTTACTTTTTAGCAACTGGTCCCAGACAAGGCACCATTTCCCTGTCTCTCAAAACTCAGTCTGTTTTTTTAAAGGGTACATTCCAGATGGGAAGCTGTGTTAGTCTACAGCAACAAAATTGAACAGGGGTCTCCCGGCGTCTTAAAGACTAACAAAGTCTATTCCAGCATAAGCTTTCTGTACATTAGAGTTGACATCATCAGATTCATGGAGCGCTCTTCTCATTTTAGCATTTTGCTTCAGGTGCAAAAATGTCTACAGAAAACTCTGTAAATTTCATCAAACCTTTCTCTCCTTTTCAAACAGGGGCTTGGCTCTTTTTCATTAGTATTCCTAAAACATCGCATAAATGTTGGAGAAGACTGAATAAGCAGCATATCTGTGAGCAGCAAAGATCAGAGGGTAGACTAGCTCTGAGGAAGCCTGGGAAATGTGTCTCTGCCATGCAGAGTGGCAAGGTTTCCATAGAGACAGTCAAACAGATCACATTCATTTTAAGGCTTTTGTACTGAGGATAATGAGAAGCTTGAAAAAGGGAAAAATCCAGAAGTGGCCTGCAAAATGTTGGTCTTCTAAGTAAAGTCCATGACCACCTGGCTTTTGATTAAGATTATTCTCAGTATCACTGGAACTTTTAACTGGGTTGCAAGACCTGTGTCACTGAAAAGCAAAAATACTTCAATGTGGACTGGAAACCTGATGGAATAAAAAGGTACATTTATATCCATGCATATGTGTTTACGGAGGACAGTCACACCTGAAACCTCCCTGTTCAGACAGCTTAAGAAACCTTAAGTGCCAGCTCTAGGGACAAATATTAAGGGATTGTGGCCTCCAAAATTCTTTGCATGGGAACTTTCTAGAAGCATCTGTTGAGGGCTTTCTAGAAGCATCTTGTGCAGCGAAGCAACTCTTTTGCAGGGTAACTAACAGCCACTACAGTTCCCCAAGCAAAGAGACTCCCAGACCAAACCCACATATCATATGAAAGCAAACCACATGAAATACCTGGCCCTGTGGACCTCAGGGTAACCTGGGAAAGAGAATTTTGTCACTCTCTTACCAGCCCTGTAGATATGAAGAACAGGCAACATATAAAACAATAAATAATACAACATTAATCTCAATAGCCCAGTTGATTTGGCCACATGGATCCATGCCAGAGTAACCTTGCAGCCAGAGTACAGTAATGCATTCTGTATTGGTCTGCCCTTCAAAACCACTCAGAAACTCCAGCTGGTACAGAACGCTACAACTCAGTTACTACTGGGAACTAGATGGAGTTGGTACCTAGGCTGCAGTCACTCTACCAGCTACTGATTAGTTTCCAGGGTGAATACAAGGCACTAGTTATCACCTGCAAAGGCCGTCATGGCCTAGGACCCATATATCTGCAAGAATGCCTCTCTCAGTGTACTCCACTGCATGCATCTGAGCTAAGCCTTCTGAAGGTTCTACCCTGCAAGGTGGAAACAACAACAGCTGCCCATGCCCAAGCAATCTCTGTTGCAGCCCCATATGGCGGAATGGCCTGCATTACAAGGTAACAAAGGCTTCCATGCTCTTACTGTTCCACTTAGGGTTGCCAGGTCCCCCGGTGCACAGGGAATCCCCTGGTTTCCGGCACTCCCACCTGGTGCTGGCCAGCTGGCTGGCGGGGGAGAATGACCACCCTGAACACAACATGCCTATTTCACCTGGAAGTGATGTAGGCATATTGGTGATGTCAAGGAGGTGACGCTCTGGTTTTTGGGCAAAACTCTATGGTAGAATAAGCTTCAAACCATAGAGTATTGCCCAAAAGCCAGAGCGTTGTCCTTGACATCCCCGACATGCCTATGTCACCCGGAGAATGACGGAGGCATGGTGTGCTTCCTCCCTCTCCTCTCGTGGAGCATCCCAGTATGTCCCCTGCTGGCTTGTCATTCAGACCTGGCAACCCTAGTTCCACTGAATCTATAAAACAGAATTGTTCAGGAAGGCATTTTTCTAAAGCTCATGAGGCTGGGGTTAACGTCTGTGGAATTTAAGGCATTCTATATATCACACTGTGTTTATTGCGCTGTTCTCCAATTTTCTTTTTACTGTATCTAATATAACATTTCGCCCTGACCTGGATGGCCCAAGCTAGCCTGATCTCATCAGATCTCGGAAGCTAAGCAGGGCTGGTCCTGGTTAGTACTTGGATGGGAGAACTCCACGGAATACCAGGGCCGCAACTCGCAACATGGAGGCAAGCAATGGCAAACTACCACTATTGGTCTCTTGCCTTGAAAACCTCATGGGGGCACCACAAGTCACCTGTGGCTTTATGCCACTTTCCCCCATCAATATACTATTTCACTACATTGTTTTCCAATCTTGTAACTCCTGCTTTATAGTACATTAGGTTTGCAGTCAATGATCTCCAATTCTTCGGGGGGGGGTGTTCTTACTGCATTGTTTTTAGTCGTAATCTGCCTTGAGTCACTGAAAGGAAGGAGAACTATAAGGGTGCATTCAGATGGGGCATTTATGCCAGTATAAACTACTGCGGTTCCAACGCAATCACACTCACCTCCTGACTGTGCAGCACATCGCGATATGCCCACTCACACTACCACGCGCAGCAGCGCACGTTGACGTTTTAATTTTTTTTTTACATTTTGCACATGCGCATAGGCAGCCACCCACAGAGTTGAGATCTTCGCGCAGGCGCAGAACACCCCGTCACGAAAAGCGTGCCCTGAAGCGAAGACGTCCCTTTACATTATTACTCTGAAACTGGCCTCTGTGCGGTTCAGACTCATCTAAAGCCTTACACTAGGCCCTTTTTTTGCTTTGTTTTACAAACGGTGGGGCGAAGCTTCGCCCAAGCGCACATTGAGGAGGCTTAAAAAAAATGGCGGCCGAAAAGCGGAAGCCTCGGGCTTCTGAACGAAAGTGGCTCTACACTGCCAGAGAGTGATCAGACAGGGATAATGCGGCTGGAACCGGTGCACTCAGGATACAACCACTTGGGGACCTAGTAGCAGAATACAACGGTTAAAGTCTGTTTGCAATGGTTAGGGACGGAAGGCAAATGTTTGCCGTGTGATCACCTGTAAGTACACCAATTCCAACCGGCATCTATACCGGCATAAATGCCCCGTCTGAACACACCCTAAGTGAAGTAAATAAAATATTTTTTAAAATAGTGCCCCAACCAGAGTAAGATTTTCTCCAAACCATAAAATGTGCAAGGATATCTGGTTAACTCCTACCCAATGGAAAACTTTTGAATTAGTTATTAACTTGTCCCTGCTAAACACTGGTCAGATTCAAAGCTGAAGGCTGTACTGGAGTCTGAATAGGCAAGCATCGTTTAAGGAGGGGAAGGGGAGAGATTGGTGGGGGGGAGAGACAAATTGGGGGTTTGTTATTTTATTTTTGATTGTAAACTGGATATATTTTTAAATATTATTGTAAACCGCCTGGAGCCCCAAAAGAAGGCAGGATATAAATGTTTTAATACATAAAATAATAAAAAAACCAGTTGTAAACTATTAAAAATGAAGCCTGAGAAACATTTTTGTGTGATTTACAGAGATTCTCTTTCTTTCACTACAGCCTTGCCCTCCAGCAGTGATGATGAATCACACCTTCAGCAGACAAACCAGAACTGGTATATACATTCTTAAGGGGGAGGGGCTTACTGGATAACGCATTCATTCCCTGAGTATCGTGTTGCTATTGTACCTTTTTTTATTTCCGTGGGTCCTTTCCCCAACTTTCTCTGACTATAAGAACTGTGGATTAAAAAGAGCCAACTAACATTTTCCTTAGAAATCAACAATACTGTAAAGCTTTACTTGAAAAAGTATGAATACTTTTAAGCCTGTCTTTTTAGACTGCATCATAAACAAGATTTAGATTTTAATATTTGACCTGCAAATATAATGCAGGCTTCTTGAGTTTAATGGACGATACTGACTTCTATAGCAATAACAATGAAGGCATCCTTTCTGTTAATGGTCACCTCCTTTCAAAAAGCACTCTTTGGTAAATAATAAAAATTACATTCTTGACTGCAGCTTTTTTCCTAAACAGAATC
>NW_015163618.1:725529-756072 GCF_001447785.1 Gekko japonicus | reverse complement strand
AGATCTCTTATCTCACTGCTGCAAAACACAACAGGAAGGAGCTTCATTTGGAACATGCTTACCTTCGGGTATTAGAGTTAAGAGTTTTACAGACAGGAGCCCACAAGAAAACACAAAGGTAGAGATAAAATGAATGGTTTGAAAATTTGTCAACCATCACAGTATTTTTTCTCTCCTGACATTGAAAAAGAAGTACAGGCCCCCAAGAAAATAACTGGATGCAGAGAAGTAGGCAACCATATGGTCATTTCTGCACAGGTTATCTGCCCCTAGCTCAGTGCTTTTTGGAAGCAGGTTCTCTCCCCTTCACGCACCTTTTGGGGCTTCCTGGCTTTTCTCCATTCTTTTTGAAACCTGTTTTATTCTGATGTTTTGGGACAGACTACAGGAAGACCTGGATTGCTGCAGGATGGGTGGGAAATTTTGCATTTCCCAGCCCACATGGTAGCCATTTTCCCCTGACCCTGCAGCAGCCATTTCTCCCACCAACACAGGTGACTTAAAAAAAAAATGGCACAAGAATATCATTATACTGCTATACCATTGTGACAATAGGTGTAGCAGATTTTCCAAATTCTGAGTTTTTATTTAAAAAGAAAAGTAAGCCTTTAACCTCTTCCCTGTGATGATGAATCACACCTTCAGCAGACAAACCAGAACTGGTATATACATTCTTAAGGGGGAGGGGCTTACTGGCTAACGCATTCATTCCCTGAGTATCGTGTTGCTATTGTACCTTTTTTTATTTCCGTGGGTCCTTTCCCCAACTTTCTCTGACTATAAGAACTGTGGATTAAAAAGAGCCAACTAACATTTTCCTTAGAAATCAACAATACTGTAAAGCTTTACTTGAAAAAGTATGAATACTTTTAAGCCTGTCTTTTTAGACTGCATCATAAACAAGATTTAGATTTTAATATTTGGACCTGCAAATATAATCCAGGCATCTCGAGTTTAATGGACGATATTGACTTCTATAGCAATAACAATGAAGGCATCCTTTCTGTTAATGGTCACCTCCTTTCAAAAAGCACTCTTTGGTAAATAATAAAAATTACATTCTTGACTGCAGCTTTCTTCCGTAACAGAATCATGTTATATGTATCCGGGGGGAGATCTCTTATCTCACTGCTGCAAAACACAACAGGAAGGAGCTTCATTTGGAACATGCTTACCTTCGGGTATTAGAGTTAAGAGTTTTACAGACAGGAGCCCACAAGAAAACACAAAGGTAGAGATAAAATGAATGGTTTGAAAATTGGTCAACCATCACAGTATTTTTTTCTCTCCTGACATTTAAAAAGAAGTACAGGCCCCCAAGAAAATAACTGGATGCAGAGAAGTAGGCAACCATATGGTCATTTCTGCACAGGTTATCTGCCCCTAGCTCAGTGCTTTTTGGAAGCAGGTTCTCTCCCCTTCACGCACCTTTTGGGGCTTCCTGGCTTTTCTCCATTTTTTTTGAAACCTGTTTTATTCTGATGTTTTGGGACAGACAACAGGAAGACCTGGATTGCTGCAGGATGGGTGGGAAAATTTGCATTTCCCAGCCTACATGGTAGTCATTTTCCCCTGACCCTGCAGCAGCCATTTCTCCCACCAACACAGGTGACTTTTTATTTTTTTAAAAAAATTATTGGCACAAGAATATCATTATATTGCTATACTATTGTGACAATAGGTATAGCAGATTTTCCAAATTCTGAGTTTTTTTAAAAAAAGAAAAGTAAGCCTTTAACCTCTTTCCTTGCAGACAGGGTTGCCAGCTCTGTGTTGGGAAACACCTGGAGATTTTGGGGGTGGAGCCTGAGGAGGGCAGGATTTCGGGAGGGGAGGGACTTCAATGGGATATTAATGCCACAGAGTCCACCTTCCAAAGCTGCCATTTTCTCCAGGTGAACTGATCTCTCTTGCCTCCAGCAGGATCTCCAGCCACCACCTGGAGGCTGCCAACCCTGGAAGAAGGAGGAGGAGGAGGAGGAGGAGATTGGAAGGAGGATGAGGAGATTGGATTTATACTCCGCCCTTCACTCAGAGTCTCAGAGCGTAATCTCCTTCCCTTCCTCTCCCCACAACAGACATCCTGTGTGGTAGGTGGGGCTGAGAGAGGTCTGAGAGAACTGCTCTTGAGAGAACTACTCTGAGAGAACTTGTGACTGACCCATGGTCACCCAGCTGGCCCCAGATTAGAGTCCACTGCTATTAACCACTACACCAAACTGGCTCTTTTCAATCTGGAAAAAAGGCATATCTTCATAAGGAAAGGGATTAGAGACTTTAATTTTTTAAAATAAAAGCTAGTAATTCAAACAACCTGCTAGACCTATAGTTACAACAATATATCAATATAATGATATTCTAGTGCATTTTTAAAAAATGGCCATGCCATGGTGGTGTTTGTGTGGGCTGGCCACTTCTGGGGGACTGGGCAAAGAAACTGTGAGTAAACCCACCATGTAGGAGCCCCACTGCTGCTGTGCTTTATCTGCAGGTGCACCAGCAATGGGAAAACCACAATATCCCATTCCCATGTGTATTAGATGAACTATGATGCAAAAAGCTCAAGATGTAACACAGTCAGTAGAAACCACTTATTTGATGAACTGTCTTTAAGAGCAAGGGAATTACCAAATATGTAATATTATTTGAACATTTATTTGTTGTTGTACCATGTTGTGTTTTTGGATATCTCTCATTAATAAAAGTGATTTGGGGTGGCAAAGTTCTATTCATGCCAAAATCAGTCGGCTCCCTCAGCTGCCAATCAGAAAGCACTGGCTCCGTTGGCTGGCTGCATTGCTGAGTCCTGCCCACGGCAGCGGCGGCGAGTCTCTCAACCTCAGTCTGCTGTCAGCTGACTGATGGGACGGACCCTCTGGGGAGTGGAGGGTCACCAGACAGACTGGCACGAAGGCCGGGAACAGGGCAAAAGGCAAGAAAACGTAACAAATCTGTGGCAACCGGGTGGAGGGGGGCGCACAGGGTACTCACACACCGATGGCTGCCTGGGCAAGTTGGCGAGTTACTGGGAAGTGCCTTGGGGGAGCTCCATCCGGCCTGCCCTGGAGCCCCCAAGCCACGTCACAGCCTGCCCTCTGAGGGTGCTCACTGGGCTGCGGGGAGGTCGGGCCAGATGGCTCAGAAGCCCCGCCAGAGGCCTGTGTGAGGGAGTGGAAAAAAGGAGCAGCAGTGCTTCAGCCCAGAGGATGCCGCGGCCTGTTCCTACTTGGCCGCGCTGCTGCGATGGCCCCCAGCCTGCTTCCAAACCACTCCTTGGCATGCGGCGCTGCCGCTCAGCCGCCACCAAACTTGGAAGCGGTGGCGGAGGAACCAATAGCAGCTGCTGCTGAGGCAGAAGACTGCCCCTCCGCTGGCCACCCTGTTGTCCTCCAGTGAGGCAACTCTCCAGATGCTCCATTACTCCCCTCCACCGTGGCCACCACAAGCCATCACTACTGCAGAGGCACTGCTGCACCAACCGCCTCCTGCTCACCGACCCCACAGGTGGGAACTGGGATGCGGGCGGCGGCAGCAGAGGGCTGCGGCTCTACTCCAAAGTGGCCGAGGATGAAGCGGTGGTGGGGCGACTGCTGCCACCGCGGTGGGAGGCTGCCCCTCTGCCGGCCACCCTATCGTCCTCTGGTGAGGCACCTTTGCTGGCGCTCTGTTATGGCCCCACACCCACCAGAAGCCCTCACCACTGCAGATGCGCCGCTGCACCAACCACCTCCTGCTCACCGACCCCGCGAGCGGGAACCAGGACGCAGCCGGCAGTGGGCTGCTGCTCTACCCACTGGTGGGTCCAGACGACCAGGACACCACCACCCCTTCTTCTGGAGAGGTCGGGGTGGGGAGCAGCCACAGCACCTGACACCTGTCCCCAGCTTCAGAGAGGGCTGACCCTGCATCCAATGGTGGCCTGGCCATGGCACTCGGCCGGAGCTGCGGGGGGAAGGCTGATGCAGCCCGCCACACTCTCCCAGGCCCTCTTACTAGAGATAGTTGCATTTCATTCTGCAATGGGCCTTATTCCTAGTGTATGTATATTTACAATCTAAAAAAATCTCCCTCCAGGATTTAAAAGGCTCTCAGGTACTTAACCAAGTCAATGCCTTCTTTACCTCCCCTCCACCTTAACTGTTACTCAGCTACTGTCAACCTTCTGTACTCCAAAAGCATCTTTAGTCCTCATCATGCTCTGGAAGGTATTTTTTCTTTTGGTTAATTTATAAAGTCGTATTTTTCAGCATATCTGAGGAGACCCAGTTCCTTATCTGTTGGTCGCATGGTCTGGCTGCTTTCATGATTGGCACGGGGGCCAGCCACATTAATATTAGAAATAATGATTCCCCCCCCAAAAAAGCTGTTGCTTGTTTATTATTAGCGATCCATACATTCAGAGATCAAATGGCCCAGATGTATCAGTAACCTGTGAAGACAGCCCGACCTTAACCTGGCATACCTACAAGAAGGCAAAAGCTGTTGGATATTGTACTGTAAGAGAAACTGGGAGGGAAAGGGTTAAGAGAATTCTCTCATCAGTTAGATGTTGAGCCTCTTTGGCTGTTGCTTGCTTTCTGTTTTCATCTTCTATAGGACCTCTCCTCTCTCTTACCTGGTAAATTGGTTTTGCCAGGTATGACAAAGGCAAAAATGATAATTTCATTCAGCAATCCCTTGCATGTTTACTTGGATGTAAATCTCCATAAATTCAGTGGCACTTACTCTCAGGTAAATGTGTATAGGAGTGTATTCTTATACTACTGGAATTAGGCTTCTTATTTCTATAAAGCTACTGATCTATTAGTTATTGTACCAATGAGAGTATGTAGAGATGAACTGGTCTGTTTGCTCCTATTTTACATGCTCACTTGATATTGCTTCACTCTCCTCTAGGCGTCACTGTTATTACTTTGATGAAGTCCCAGTGAATTGCTTCAAAGGATTTTATATATCCTGATAAATGTGACTAAACAGAATACGAATTAGGAACTCCAAAAACATCTTCTTGCTGTGAGAGACTGGGAAATCTGCCATCAGATAGCGCAGTCATATACAAATTAGGTTTTATAATCTCAACACAGTAATTTATGAGTACATTCTTCTTTGTAACCACAACCTAAAGTTAATATTTAAAATGCAGCATGTCCTCTCGGAACAGTTATGGCTGAGTGCACCCAAATTGTCTGAGGGATATTGTTCAGATAATAAAATACTTAAGAAAGAAAAAAAATCAGGATTTTTACTCTTTAGACATCTAAACAATTTCTTTCCATTTCAGTTAGTCAAGTAATGCATCACATACACTTGATCGGAGAAGGTACTATTACTATAAAGACTTGGTAATTTCTAATGAAGTCTCCTGCTGCTTCTAATACATTAATCCACAAATCACTGGATAAGAAAAATCTGTCAGTCTTTAAACATATACTATCGTCTAAAACTAGAGGTTACTCTGTATTCCTCTACAGGAATAGTTCAGAAGTCTTTAATGGTTAAGCAGTACCAAAATGCATACATGATTATAGCTTAATTCTGCAACAAAATAGCAGATGCTGTCTTGAATCAGAACCATGAATAACTGGTACTGTCTCTTCTCTCCTTCTTTGCCTATACCTATGTGAGGGTCAGGATAATCAAAATACAGGAACGAGACCTCTTTTTTTAAAACAGCTTTGCGTGAATCTAATAAGAACACAAACTCTCTTCCAGTAAAGCAAATAATATCCTAATTATCCTGTGATGGGAGAAGAATTCAAGAAAATTTATTTCAAGATAATGTTGACTGATTATGGTCTGTAATCCTTAATCTAACATTAGTGATGATTCTAAACAAACACTAGTGATGGAAAATGTTATTGAACTGAGAAGTTGTCAATGATCATCTAGTTAAATGTCCTACAGGTAGTGTTTACCAACTAACCATAAAACGACCAATCCAGTAACCCGCTGCCTTAGTCAAATAAAGTAAATGCCAACTTTCCTGTCTATGTGAATGAAAAGTACTGAGACTTACTAGTGAATTCAGCTCTCATTATTTCAGGAAAGAACAAGACAAACTTTTCCTGGCTCGCAGGGCGGTTTATATGTGCAACAATCCCACACCCCAAACACAGCCCCACACCAGTGATAGGCTATTTACAGTGGCCGAGAGTTCCATGGGCCCTCGGCCGGGAGCCTAGCCCTCTGATTGGTGTGGGCTAGGATCCGCTTGGGCCATTGTTTCTGAGAGCGAAGCTCGGGAGCTTCACATGACCGCGTGGAGACGTGGCCTCGCATACGGTCGGAGATGAATACATTACAGTCAATTTTCAAATAACTTTAAAAAAGAACAAAGTTTGAGTCCAGTGGCACTGTTAAGACCAACAAAGTGCTCACACACTTCCTCAGATACATTGGAATGGAAGGTAACAGTTCATTGATATATACGTAGAGGGTGAACAGCAAATTAGCATACAGCATAATGACAATGTTTTAACAGATGCAGAAAACAGGAGTAACAAATTAAGTTATCGTTATGATTATTAACATCATCATCATGCTGTATGCTAATTTGTTGTTCAACCTCTACATATATCAACGAACTGTTACCTTACATTTCAATGTATCTGAGGAAGAGTGCGTGCACACGAAAGCTTGTACCTTGAATAAAACTTTGTTGATCTTAACGGTGCCACTGAACTCAAACTTTGTTCTACTGCTTCAGAACAACATGGCTACCTACCTGGATTTTAAAAAGAACATGTATTCTGGAGCATGTGCACAAACATGTGGCAATTCTGGAAGAAACTGAAATAGCCACTGTGATACTATCATACCTAGACCTTGCCTGGGCCCTCTGCCTCAATCTCAGCGGTACCCCTGCGGGCTTCATGTCCACTAGTATGTGCAGTATACCCTTAAGTCAGCTTCCTCACCTAGTGGGGCCACCATATTTCCAGACAAAATGGGTAAAAAAATGTTTACTGCTTCCTAAACACCTAATCCTAAAATAATATACGTATTTGTGTTATCTATGTGAATTACTGCACAATCTGCAACTAGACTTACTTTCATCACCCTGTGCATAACCTTCAGCACCACTAGAATACACCCAAAAGTCCCCTATGCCATGCAGTGCAGAGTAAATCCAGAAAGGGTTGCCAACATCCAGGTGAGGCCTGGAGATCTGCTGGAATTGTGACTGATCTCCTGACAACAAAGATCAGTTCTCCTGGAGAAAACAGCTGCCTTGGAAGCCGGATTCTATGGCATTATATCCTGCTGAGGTCCCTCCTCTGCCTAAACGCCACCCACCCCAGGCTACATCCCCAAATCTCCAGGGATTTCCCCACTCAGAGTTGGCAACTCAAAGTGACAAATAAAGGTGAATTAGCCATTTTTCAGTTAAGTTGGTCTTCAGTGAAGTTACTGGTCTTCTCACTGTGAAACCTCTCATAAGAGTCTGAGGAACAACATGATTTCCCAGAAACCAGTTTGTGATCCACTAAACCAGCAGATGGCTTTTCAGGACTGCAATTATATGTTCCTGCTATGGTAGCTTAATCCCAAACTACAGGCATCTGCCTTCTATATACTGCAATATCCATGCTGAATTGCTTTTCCAGTATAAATCTTCATGTGCCCCAAGCAGTTAACATAAGGGTCTGTAAACATTGCTTACTCTTTCCTTGGCACTCATTTTTCTTCCATCTACATAGCTTTGTTTCATCAGTAAATGCAGTTGTTCCGTAGTTCATCTTTTCTCAGGGATAAAAAAGAATTGCAAACATACCCTTAGGACTATGTGGTGATGATAAACATAAACTAGAGCTATTTGTTATCTTCCAAGGCACACTCCAATATGGAAAATTTTCCCCTCCGCATCATATTTTGGCTTGCTCGAGCAATGAAATATCTATACTGGGAGGCAACCTCTCAAGCTTATGAAACACATTCCAAGAGGATATTCTTCAGGGATCTCCCCCGGGGGAGTAATATTTTCCTTTCTCTATGAATGACCTATATAGTACCAGAGCCTGTCCATTGATTCTATCTTCTTTTTTGCCTTGCAGTCTTAAAAAGCCCAAATATCTGTCCTGTACCAGCCAACCATTATTGTATCCATTTAGTAGTATGCTTGTTTAAAATTTCTCTAATACTTCTAACTGAGCAGAATGCTTTGCTATCCTTCTCCCATTTACCTTTCATCTGTTCCTGGCAATTACTGTAAGCAGGGAGACTCCTGTTAATCAGGAGAAAAGCAGGATAAATAATTTTCTTTTCTGACTTGTAGCATAATAAGATAGTACTAGTTTTCTGCATAGACAAATGAATACATTTTGGTCTGATGTGACTAGAAATGTTTTTAAATTAATCAAAATGGATTAAAGAAGCTTGATTTAGAAATTAGGCCATTGTGAATCACACATACAAGAGAAGAATATTCTTGAACACACTGTCTGCTTTCAGCCTGGTTTTAAAATATCCCTATATCCAGCTAAAGTACAAATCCTTTCAGGAGTAAATTTTATCCAGATTCTGTAGAGTCTAGCTGACTATCAGAAACCAGAAACAGATGGCAAATTATGTAGGCAATATCTTGTCTCGTAATTTTGTTTGCTTATTTAGATTTTTTCTTCTTCCAAGAGTTTCAAAACAGGGAAGCTGATAACAGTACTGGAGATCAACAATTTGAAAACCTAAAAAAACCCCATACCCTGAAATAAAAAACCCCTCAAAATACTTCTGTTTTGATTGGCAGTTAAAATCTGATTAGTACTTGGACTGACACAAGGAATGAAATGTAGATGAGATACTTAAATACATGATTTAGTTAATGCATGGGTTTAAATGTACCTTATTTAGTTTGACGCAGCTACTGTCATCACTGGTGAAATCTCAGTGCTGTTGTATGAAATGGAAACAATTTGCTTTTTTATCACCAAGAAAGAAGAACATGCCTATGCTCTCTGTTCATGTATTAGCTCTCCAAAAACCACAGCAGGGAGCTCTGGAAGACTGTAATGTCACTTAACTGAACCTAATTGTCTGGGTGGGGAATATACATAAATACTTCAGTAGTAAGATGTACCCTCTTCAGTAAACCCTAAAAAGGTACCCAATGCTCTTTAATTTTGTACATACGAACACAGGCTTGTGAACAGCAACGGCTATTATTTTTTCTGTTTTTGACAAAATGTATCGCTACTGAGAATATTTTTTTATCATCTACAGTTTATGGGCAGTCCAAGCACTGTTCGCCTGTGGGTACAACTGGACAACATGCTGGAGATCCTATAGGGTTTCCAGACATCTTTAATTCCCTTAAAACAAAAAAAAAGCTGTGGGGAGGCCAATTTGGATAAGGGCCGGAGTGCTGGGGAGGGGACTGTTAATAATACTTACTTCCATGTGCCATTTATTGGATAGAAATCCCATTCCCAAACTATTAGTTCCAATTAGGGCTGCCAAGTCCCCCCAGAGGGCGGGGAAACCCCCACCCCAGAGGCCCGTTCCCCACCGTCGGCAGATTGGGCCCCGGGGGGAACCCTGCCCCAACGTGCGCATCACCAGGAAGTGACGTTAGGACGCCGAGCACGCTGGAGGCGGGGCCACGACCGTTGGAGGGAAAACTCTATGGTTTTCCCTCCGAGGGTCGTGGCCCCGCCCCCAGCATGCCCGGCATCCCAACGTCACTTCTGGGTGATGTGTGTGTGGCGCTCCAGTTGCCGCCCAGGAGTCCCCCGCTGCGGCGACTGCAACAACTTGGCAACCCTAGTTCCAATAGGCAACCTGTCTTCCCACCAATCCCAAGTAACAGCAATTCTGAAGGTGGGGTATTCTATCCAGGAAATAGCATGGGGGAAGGGTTGGACACTCCCTCCTTCCCTTTAGCTACAACCCTGATTCACATCAAACACACCCGCACACCCATCATGTCTGCATTTAAAGAAGATTAAGGATATCTGGAGATCATCCACCCTGAGCTAAACACGTACCAGGTTATGAATACAGAGAAAATTCATTCAGTAGCAGCTTGTAAATTGAATTTCTACTTTTATTGATAAAAGAAGAGAAAAACAGAAAAAATATACATAAAATATAACATAAAGTAGAAACAGACAATATAAGTTTGATTACAAAGCTTTTCCTTGCTATATATGACAAATAAAGAACTCTTCCTTTTTGTATCCTAATATCTTAATCATCAAGTAGCGGCTTATCTTAATCATTCAGTAGTGGCTTGTAAATTGGAAGAACAGGGCAGAGAAAGGATATACTGGAACCAGGACTTGAAAAAAGAGGGTTTTGCAGGGATAAGAGTGCATTTCAGGTTAAATACATTCAGTGAGTTGTATCCTGTGATCCTTCAGTGGAAAGTGATGACAGTTGCAGACAGGGCTTTTTTTGTAGAAAAAGCCCAGCAGCAACTCATTAGCATAATAGGCCATACCCAACAGCAGAAACTCATTAGCATATTAGGCCACACCCATGATAGCACAACTCATTAGCATATTAGGCCACACCCCGTGTTACCAGAAGTGTGGTCATCCAGCCACACCCACCTTTTGCTTCTTATTCTGTTTACCTTGTTTGTTGTCAAAACCCAAGGCTTTTTTTGTAGCAGGAACTCCTTTGCATGTTAGGCCACACACCCCTAATGTAGCCAATTCTAATGAGTTTCTGCTGTTGGGTGTGGCCTATTATGCTAATGAGGTTCCTGCTGGGCGTGGCCAACTCGAGAGCCAGCCGGAACTCTGTTCCTGTGCGTTCCTGCCCAAAAATAGCCCTGGTTGCAGATCTTTCCCCACATCACCCCTCCCCCCTAGAACCAGTTTAATGTAGTGGTTAGAAGCACGGACCCTAATCTGGGAGAACCAAGTCTGATTCCCCACTCTTCCACATGCAGCTGCTGGTGTAACTTTGGGTCAGTCCTAAGTTCTTTCAGACATATTCTCGAGCAGTTCTCGATAGAGCTCTCTCAGCCCCACCTACCTCACAGGCAGTGTTCCCTCTAAGCAGCGCTAATGTGAGCTAGCTCACAGTTTTTTAGCCTCCAGCTCACACATTTTTATCTTAGCTCAGGAAGGATGGCTCCAGAGCAAACTAATTTATGCAGTAGTCAAATCACTCACTCACTACTTTAATGCCAGGACCTCACGAAGTCGAATTTTTTGCTCAGAAGACTCCACAGCTTAGAGGGAGCATTGCTCACAGGGTGTCTGTTGTGGGGAGGGGAAGGGAAAGGAGATTGTAAACCACTCTGAGACTCCTTCAGGTAGTGAAGGGTGGCGTATAAATCCAATCTCCTTCTCCTTCTCTCCCAAACAATCCTTTTTGACCCTGAGGAAAATTTTATTCCAGGAATTGTAGGACCTGCATGGAAGTTGGGTAGCAGGGATGGAGAAGGGGGTGCCATTGTCCTTTCTGCCTCTTCTATCCATGCAGCATCACTAACAAGGTAAAGGTTCCCTTGCTCGAAAGCCAGTCGAGTCCGACTCTAGGGTTGCGGTGCTCATCTCCGTTTCAAAGCCGAAGAGCCAGCGCAGTCCGAAGACGTTTCCGTGGTCATGTGGCCGGCATGACTAAACACCAAGGCGCACGGAACGCTTATCTACTTGCAATTTCTTGCTTTCGAACTGCTAGGTTGGCAGGAGCTGGAACTAGAGACGGGAGCTCACTCCGTCATGCAGCACCCGGGTCTTGAACTGCTGAACTACTGACCTTCCACAGCCTGCAGTTCAGCGTCTTAACCACTTGAGCCACCGCAGCTCCATCACTAACAAAGGAGAAGGCAAGTTCACCCTCTCCCTACTGCAGCCTCCTAACTGGAATAAACATCCCTAGAGTGGCAACGACTGCTGGGGGGACGGTAATGTGGGAAAGATCCAGCATTCCTTTTTTTTATTCCTGCATCCATGGATCACCGGATCCAACCCAATAGGTTGTGTTTTACTGAACCACATTTTGAATTTCTATATCTGTCAGATTAACTAGAATTAGGTCCTGACTCCACTGCCATGCCTAGGAACCTGCTGTTAATTACAAACTTTGTAACAAAAAGAGACACAATGCAACTCCTCGAATTTTTAAAAGAAATTAGATGTAATTACAAATATATCCAGTCCTAGCATTTACTTATGATGGGCTGGATAAACAGAATAACTGAGCTACTAAACTGAGGCTGTTATTTTGTTTAATACAGGAGAGTATGTAATGTGACTGAAAACCCAACTAGAACGTACATCCAATTTCTTTTCTGCATTGTACCCCACATTCACACTACTCATATATGGCAGAATTAATGCGAGAAAGAAGAACTGAACACACTGTTTAGTCTCATTTCTGAAACCAGTTTTGAGATTTTAACTGCTACAAGTGATAAAAGTGTCCCACTAGGAGGTGGAACAGGAAGTACTTCACGGAAGAGTTTTGTGTCAACACAGGGAATGGGTTCTGTCATTACTGATTTTCGCGTTCATTGAGTGGCCCTTGCTGCTAGTACATTTTGACAGCACTTGTCAGATGCATTCAAACAGCATGCCCATCTCTCACAACAGCAGTACGATCACTGGAAGGAGCTGATATCCAGATGAATTTTCACCTTTCTCTGAGAGTCGGGACCGGAATACATGATCATCCTGTTTGTCATGGCCACTTTTTCATGTGACAAGGAAGTTCCTCCATGTAAACACCTGAGCCTTTACACAGAAAGGAGCTTTACAGCCATGAGGACCCCATCCCTTTGCCCAGAAATCACTCTATCAGTGACTTAGTTGCTCGAGTTAACTATGGCAGCAGCTTTTGGGATTACCCACAAAATTGCCCAATGCCCTGCGGAATGGAGATGAGGGGGAAAAGTTTAGTCCCCTCACACCAGATGCAAATTATCCTGCAGCTCACATTGATCACTATTATTGTGAATATTTCAATGGACCTGAATTAATGATAATGTTGCTATCATGATACTAAGAAATAACCAAAACAATAAAATACGCTGCTTTTTGCAATAGCCAAAAGCGCACCTTTAAACCTTGTTAAGAATCTTCCCCCTCCCTGAACTCTTCTCCATCTCTTACCTTTCCTGTGTTAAAATGATCACCCAGCTGTTGAATTCCAACCTGCCATTTGTGGATAACGGAAATCAGAGCTTCCCCTGATTTCTATAGGCGTTCTGCACAAGCAAACTTTAGGATCCCGGTGAAGTTAGGAAATTATGAAATACAGCATTTTGACAACCTTGTGGTTCAAGTACAGCTTCTTCCTGTTTTTAAGCAGTTTCCTCAATGGAAAAGGCACACTGGAGAGAGATGAAGAAAACCTGAAATAAAAACAGTAATTCCAGCTCTGGATCACAGGTAATACTTGACATATAACTGAGCAACCAATAAAAATGCACTTTACAATATGGCAGAAAGAGAATTGATTTTTTTATCCTGAAAGATTTATCTTCTCTGATTTAAAAACAAAACAAACCCCAATGCTAAACAATTATAAACCTGTTCAGTGTCTGGAAGGGCAATGGCCTATGAACCCTATGAAGCCCGGGGGGGGGGCAGACAGATGGGGGGTCACCATCAGTGACATCCTGCCTCTCTAAGAATTGCTGGAAACTGTATGGTAAAACCATAGTAAAGGTAAAGGCTTCCCTTGCTCGAAAGCCAGTCGAATCCGACTCTAGGGTTGCGGTGCTCATTTTTGTTTCAAAGCCGAAGAGCCAGTGCTGTCTGAAGACATTTCCGTGGTCATGTGGCCGGCATGACTAAACACCGAGGCGCACAGAACGCTGTTTCCTTCCCACCGAAGTGGTCCCTATTTATCTACTTGCAATTTCTTGCTTTTGAACTGCTAGGTTGGCAGGAGCTCACTCTGTCATGCGGCACTAGGGTGTCAAACTTCCGAGCTACCAACCTTCCGGTCTGCAAGTCAGTGTCTTAACCTCTAAGCCACCGCAGCCCCCTAAGTGTACAGTAGTGGGTCATTATTCTGAGCCTAATTAATACAAATGTGTAACATCAATTAACAGTGTTACACAGAACACAAAAAATACATTTCCTCTTCAGAATATGCCACAAAGATAATAATACAGCCAGAATGCAGCTAGTTAAGCTGTATAAATGGGATGGAAATGAAGGAAGAAGTTTACATTAGGTGAAAATGCTTTAAATAAATGTCATAATTATCAGTGATCATTCATTTAAATTCTTCCTTCAGGGGTTCGGGGACAACAGTTGGAACCATTAGTATGGCATCAGCTTCCCATCAAAAATGATCAACAAATAAGTCACTTGAAAGGGATATTATGTAAACATAAACATGTCACAAGGGATCCCTTTTAAAGAGCTGTTTGTAATCTAAGGCAGCTGTAAAGCTGTCTCCTTAAAGCCACCCCATAAGCATGCAAAAATCTGGTTTCTATCAGAAGGGTCTGAAGGAGGGTGTTTTATGTTTTGTCCTGGCCAGAATTAGGAAATGTCAGGATGAATACATCCGCTCTAGAACTGATCCCAGTTCAGTTCCAAGGGGGAAACCATTAGCTGACATAGCTATGATTAACTCCCACTGAGAACTGTTTGGCAGACAGAGTTGGTTACAGATTGACTCAGTGTGTAAATATACAAAATGCGAACTTGTTTCACATTCCCTACTTAGATTGTTGTACAGATGCAAAATATTCAGGCCATATACCTCATACTGAGAACATTAGTAGCAGAAATAAAGGGTTCCTATTTATCCCAGTCTCTTGTAAAAGTCCACCTGTGTTTGAAACGTGACTGCTTCTTTTCATACACTGGTAATTATAGAGAACATATCATGGACAGAGGACGCATTGCAGGGAGTCCCTTGCTGAAGTCCATCAGAATTTCCCAAAGCAATTATTTAGATAAATAAAAAGATAGACACCACACCAGGTTCAGTCTACTTGTGTACAAGGAGAAAGTGAAAAACAGGAATAAATACTGTCTCACATGAGAGTGTCCAAGCATCTGCAAAACCACTGTTTTCTTGAGTCCTTTGGAAGGTAATATAAGGTCAAAGGTTAGCTCAAAGGGTATCATTAGCAACAAGTAGATTGGCTTAAAATGGAACTTGAAAGAACTAGAGAGCATTTCATTAGGTTTTGCAGAAAAAGCTTCTGAGACAATTGACATTTTACACCTGCTAAATGCTCTACAGGGCTAAAATATATATATATCACAATTAATATAATGACGATTGCATTGGAATCAGGGCTGTTATTACTTTGCACCCTAAATCCTCAAGGTCTGTGAAAAACAAACCAAATGATATGCCATGAATAGTAAACATTCTGTGCCCAAGGTCTCATGGCTAGTTACAGGAAACAAAGAGCTAGAGTTGCCATCAGTCCTACAGAAAAAAATGTCTTGTCCCTTTAACAGAGGTTTGAATATGGGCAGATAAAGCATTCTGCCCTGACTGACGACCTCCATAGACATCTGGATCGAGGCGGCATGGCGGCACTGTTGTTGTTAGATCTGTTGGCCGCGTTTGACACGGTCGACCACCAGTTGCTGACCCACCACCTTGCCGAAGTGGGAATACAGGGGCTTGGTCTTCAATGGCTTGCCTCTTTTCTCCAGGGTCGGGGACAAAGGGTGGTGCTAGGGGAGCAGCAGTCCCGGAGACAACCGCTTGAATGCGGGGTGCCTCAAGGGGCAGTGCTCTCCCTGATGTTGTTTAACATCTATATGTGCCCCCTTGCCCAGATTGTCTGGAGGTATGGGCTTGGGTGTCATCAATATGTGGATGACACCCAGCTCTATCTGCTGCTGGGCAGCCGGTCGGACTCCAGCCCAGAAGATCTGACCCAGGCGTTGCAAGCCGTGGCTGAGTGATGCAGACTGAGCTGGCTGAAACTAAACCCAGCAAAGACGGAGGTCCTGTGCCTAGGTCGGGTCGGTTCGAGGATGGGGATCCCTCTCCCGACCTTTGATGGGGCACCTTTGGTGCCAGCGCTGGAGGTTAGGAGTTTGGGAGTGCTCCTGGATCCCTCCTTAACTATTGGAGGCCCAGGTGGCAGCCACTGCCAAGTCGGCCTTCTACCATCTTAGGCTGATTCGGCAGTTGGTTCCCTTCCTTGACCGCGATGACCTGACCACGGTGATCCACATGATGGTCACCTCAAGATTAGACTACTGTAATGTTCTCTACATGGAGCTGTCTTTGTCACAAATCCGGAAGCTGCAGCTGGTGCAGAATGCAGCAGCCAGGCGGGCATCCCCTGAGGAGAGCACATCCGGCTTGTGCTGAAAGCACTGCACTGGCTGCCAATAGCGTTCCGGATTCACTTCAAAGTGCTGGTACTTACTTACTTACCAGGGTCCGACATACCTAAGGGACTGCCTTTCCCCGTGTATACCCCAAAGAGCACTTCGGTCTGGGGCACAACACCGCCTGGTGACCCCAGGCCCCAGGGAGGCCCGGCTCATGGCAACCAGGGCCAGGGCCTATTCGGTGGCAGCTCCTACCTGGTGGAATGAGCTCCCGGAGCAGATCAGGACCCTGCAGGACTTGGCACAGTTCCACAGGGCCTGCAAGACGGAGCTCTTCTGCCAGGCTTTCGCTTAGGAGCCGCCACTGCCACTTCCACCAACGATCCCTTAAACAACTGGGAACGGAATGGCCCTGGAAAATCATACTGCAGCGGCGTGGTGGACCAGTACGGTTGTTCTGGGATATAGACAATATCATCTGAACATCATCAGCCGAATACCATCTTTTTGATTAGTGTAACATCTTAGATCACTTGTTAATGATCTTGTTTTATTGTGTTTTATTCTACCTATTTATTGGTACAAAGTGCCCTATCTGTAAGCCGCCCTGAGCCCTTTGTGAGGAGGGCAGGGTATAAATTTAATAATAAATAAATTTTTTAAAAAACCATGTAGTTAACATCACCTGGTAAATAATACCCCATTAAGACTCTATTAAAGTGACAGGTCTCCCTCCCACACATCAGGCACCATATGCTAAACAGCTAATTCCATTTATCCAAAGCACGATTGTGCTTGGACGTCTTACATAGCAAGTCAACTCTCCCATCTTACCTAGCAAACTGATTTTGAAACTAATGGAAATTTCTAAAGTAGCAGTATGATATGGAGATTCAAACAAAATCCCCATTGAAAGCAAAACAGGTTAAAAATCCTGCTTGGAATGCCTGGCTCTTGGAAGTACCTGAAATAGTCCTTTAAACCTCAAAGTCACCATTAAATGTCTAATTTACAATGGCTAAACTACCTTCACCCTATCATAAACCAGCAACAGCAATTTTAATTACACTGATATCAGAGTCAACATAGGATGTTTCCTTCAAGAGTTGATAAGTGGAAATTGATAAGAATTGTAATTGCTACATGCTCAGATAAAGCAATCCTGTGAAACAGATATTCTTTACATTGCGCAAAATCCGTTGCATGTGAGCAATATAAGAAGAGAGTTTTCTACAGAATTATTATAGTAAACAATTTTGCATATGTATCTTTATTGATTTTTGTTATTTTTGTCAAAGATGTTTTGTTTGGATTTCCATCTCCTCCTGTGATCTCTCACTTTTGGCTTTGTTTTTTCCAAGGGAGCTGATCTCTGCCAACTGGAGAGCAGTTTTAATTCTGAGTGATCTCCAGCCCTCACCTGGAGATTGGCAGCAATGTTTCCCCAGGAGGAAAAGTACAGTCCTTCTCCGCAGTGGAGACCAAAGCAGCTTACATCATTCTCCTTTCCCCCTTTTGATCTGCACAACAACCCTGTGAGGTAGGTTAGGCTGAAAGTCTGTGACTGGTTCGAAATCACCCACTCAGCTTCCACAGCAAGAACCTGGGTCTGGCAGACCCTGCTCTGAAGTGACCAATACGTAAGGGAATTATATATACTCCTAAGGTAGCCAACCTCCAGGTGGAGCCTGAAGATTGCTGGGTATCACAACTGAACTCCAGGCAACATATCTCTCCCCCCTGGAGAAAATAACTGCTTTGGAGGGTGGGCTGTATGGCATTATATTCAATGGAGGCCTCTCCCCTCCCCAAACTCTGGCTTCCTTAGACTCCACCACAGAATATTCAGGAATTTCCCAACCTGGAGCTGGCAACCCTAGTCAGGACTGGCCCCAATGAGTTTCCTACAAAGGCCTGGAAAGTGTCTCCTGTCTTTGCCTTTTTATTGACAGAACCAAGCATGGTTGCCTAGCAACAGCTACTGAGGGAAAAGCTAGTCCCACAGGAGCCAAGCAGGAGAAATGTCTTCGTCAGGAGTGACAGCCGTTTTGGCAATTATTCAGTGAGAGAAGAGTGTCCAGGCTGGCAGTGGGTGGGGGAGAGGAGCAGACCCAGCCCCCAGCCAATGGCAGTTGATGGGCCAATGGCTGATGGAGTACACTGCACAGCCAATGGGAGAGATGGAAATGGTTAGTACATAAGGGAATTATAAATATAGGATGATCAATATTAACAAACTGTGGCTGTGAGAGCAGGAAACATATCATTGATGCAGGTAACTGAATACTTCTTTGTCTGAGTCCTTATGCTGGCAGCATTGACCCTTGATGAGGCACCACTAACACTGGCGCAATCCATCAGGAGTTTGAGCATGGTCCTGGATGCCTCCTTAACTATGGAGGCCCAGGTCATGAATATTGCCAGACTGGTGTTTTTCCATCTACGCCAAGTGTGGCAAGTAGCCATTTTCCTGTCATGCCCTGACCTAGCCACAGTCATCCATACAACGGTCCCCTCCAGATTAGACTACTGTAACTAGCTCTATACTGGCCTTCCCTTGCGTCTGACTGAAAAACTCCAGCTGATGCAGAATGCAGCAACAGGAATCCTGACAGGAACGCCACAGAGGGCACATATACAACCAGTGCTGTGGCTGGTTGTATATGTGGCTTCCAGTGGAGTACCGAGTCATATTTAAGGTGTTGGTACTGACCTTTAAGGCCTTGAGCAGTCTGGGACCAGCATATCTTTGGGACTGTCTCCTCTGGTATGTCCCCGGGAGAGCATTACGCTCTGCTGAGAGCAATCTGCTCATGATCCCTGGCCCCAAAGATATCCAGCTATTCTCAAACAGAGCCAGATCTTTCTTGGCCCTGGCTCCAACCTGGTGGAACTCTTTGCCAACTTCCATCAGGGCCCTGCAGGACTTAATGCAATTCTGCAGGGCCTGTAAAGCAGAGATGTTCTGCCAGGCTTTTGGTTGAGGACAGCAATTGTTTTCCATCATAGCTGGCACCCTCCTCTTTTCTTCCACCTTGCCTGCTTCGGCGTCCTCCTTAACCTGCCCATGAGACGGAAGAACAGTCCAGAGCAGGTTTTAGATTAAATTATAGACGCCATCTGGAGATTGTGAAATTAGAACTAATTGATTTGTTGATTTTAATTTGTATTTTTGTATGTTTTAATCTCTTGTAAATTGCCCAGAGCCCTGTGTACTCAGGGATGGGTGATTTAGAAATGCAAATAACAGCAACAACAACAACAATAATTTGGTTGTATTGTGGTACTGTAACACAATATAAGCATACAGCATTAATGTCATTGCCTGTAACATATATCTGTCAGACTCAAATGAGCTCAAGTCTAGTTTAGATCAGTGGTTCCCAACCTTTTGGGTAAGGTGACCCAAAAGGCCAAATTTACTTTGTATGGTGACCCAGCCTGGGGCTGGTCCAAGGTTTTTTGAAGCCCTAGGCAAACTATGACCTTGGAAACATCTTGTTCAACATTCCATTTTCTACAGTGGGTAACCAGATGTTTTTGAGACACCAACAAACATCACACAAAGGGTGCAGCTGCCCCCACTATGAACCCCAAGCAAGGGCATTCCGACATACACAGCCTTTGCATGTGGATGATACACTCCAGACTTTGACCACACTCTCCTTCTCCATTCCTCCTCTAATCCTCCTGAAGATTCTAAGAAACTCACTCTAGTAACCATCAGGACACATTTCACTTGATCAATACATGCAGACAGTGAAGAAAAAATACCAACTTATGTATGACATGGAAGATACTGTTTGTAGGGTCAGACCTTGGTTTTCAAAATACGAAAGAGAGCAATGGAAAGGGCAGGCGTGACCCACAACCCACATTCAGAGGCTTCGTGACCCACAGGTTGAGAAACACTGGAGTAGACGGCTGAAAAGCCCAGCAACTGGTACATTCCATTTGCTTTCTGGAGCAGAAAATTTTAGGATTCTCAACTGAATTTTATAGAAACAGAGGTCATTTCGGGGGGGAACAACAGGAGTAAATACAGTCTCACATGAGAGTGTCCAAGCATCTGCAAAACCACTGTTTTCTTGAGTCCTTTGGAAGGTAATATAAGGTCAAAGGTTAGCTCAAAGGGTATCATTAGCAACAAGTAGATTGGCTTAAAATGGAACTTGAAAGAACTAGAGAGCATTTCATTAGGTTTTGCAGAAAAAGCTTCTGAGACAATTGACATTTTAAACCTGCTAAATGCTCTACAGGGCTTATATATATAGAAATACTGTTCTTCAAACATTTCTACTTTATAAACAGCAATTCAAAAACACAAGCTGGGTTTCTTGTCCTTGGTTGCTAGAAACATGTGATCTCAAGCTTGCAATATGTTTCCCTGAAGAAAGGAGACAGTGAGCAATGCACAAGAAAATCCAGGATTGCTGGGATTAAATCAACATTCTTCGCCCATTTATTTAATTGCAGCTGGCTATCACAGAAATGTTACCACTTCAGGGTAACAGTCTCAGCTATCTACACTCCCAGCAATGTGAAAAGCATTTATCGAGGACAGTTACAAAACCCTGAAATACAAAGTAAAATTGTTATCTCGATTCTCATGAAACAACCTATCCTGTGATTTCTTCTGTCCATGCTATGAACTGTAAAACCAATACAGGACTGGGTTTCTAACCCACTTTACTAGGAAGGACTACAATCTTCCCACAGGTCTTTTAACTGGTTTCACTAGAATTTGTATCATAGCCAGTTTTAATTACCATGCGTGTAAAGTGCCACCAAGTTGCAGCCGACTTCATGGTAACCATTGCCTGTCTCTGCATAGCAACACTAGCATTTCTTGGTGTTTTCCCATTCAAATACTAAACAGGGCTGACCCTGCTTAGCTTCCAAGATCTGACAAGATCAGGCTAGCACAGGTAGGGTTGCCAGGTCCAATCTTCTCCCCAGGTGGGGGATCTGGGGGGCATGCCGGGAGGGGGCAGGGCTGTCCCCGAGGTGATTATGTCATGCAGAGTGATGTCATTGTGTCCGGGACAGAGGACCATGCATGCCTTCCCCCTCCTTTCCCCCAACCATTTAAAGAGAATGTTCCCTTTAAATGGTTGAAGGGAAAGCAGGCACTGTGCATGCCTGCCCTGCAAGCAGCAGTTTCACTACTTACAGGCCAAGCGCGGGCAACCCCCACCTGAAAACAGGAGTGCCATGCATGCCTGCCCTGCAAGCCACGAGTTTGCTGCTTGCAGAGCAGGTGTAGTTGGCCCCCGCCCGAAAAGAGCAGGTGCTCCATGCACCTGCCCTGCAAACTGCAAGTTTGCCACTTGTAGGGCAGGCATGGGCAGGCCCCACTTGACAAGGAAGCTGATAGTTATTTAAATGATTGCTTTTTCCCCAGTAAAGACTAAGGTATAGTAATTAAGCCCTCACCTGGATGGCCTATGCTTAGGGATGCCAGGTGGGGGCAGGGATCCCCTGGTTTTTTGGGCTCCCCCCAGATGCTGGCCACCTGGTTGGTGGGGGGAAGCCCTGCCCCAACAGTCATCTGCTGCCCCACTTCAAAAGAATTCATGGATTGCAGGGCAGGTGTTGTGGCACCCATTCTTTTCAAGCAGGGCAGCAGACGACTGTTGGGGCGGGGCTGGGGGCAACCATACAGGTGAGGGCTTAATTACCACACTTTAGTCTTTACTGGAAAAAACGCAATCATTTAAATAACTATCAGCTTCCTTTAGTCATTAAAATTATGGGAAATCATGGGAGTCAACATTATGTATATTTTAATATTTATTTACAACTAGGAATAAGGCTTGTTGTGGAAATAAATACAAGCAGCTCTAGAAAGAGGCTCTGGGCGGGTGCCCTGGCCTTGGGCACTCAGCATCAATTTGCTGTGGTGATCTCAGCAGGGTATAATGACACAGAGTTCACCATTTTCTCCAGGGGAACTGATTTCTGCCATCTGAAGAGCAGTAGTAATTCTGAGTGATTTGCAGCCTTCACCTGGAGACCGGCCACAATGGTTCCCCAGGAAGAAATGGCTGGTTTGGAGAGTGGAGTCTATGGCATGGTCAGCTTTGAAAATTGTTGAGCTTTTGGGGCGAGTCTCTTTTTCTCTTGCTTTTTGAATTATAAACGGATTATTCTTGTATACTCACATATAGAATAAATTATAGCTCCTGTACCTGATGAGACAGTCTATAACACTGGAAACCTGTCTAGAAGCCAGTTGGAATATACCAGAATCAGTGGGATAAATAGTTGGATGAGCTTCAGAGGTAAGTTTATAACATACCCGGGTCTCTCTTTTCAAACCAAGAAAATCATTTTGAAAATATATGCTTATAAAAAGATGTGACTCTATGTGCAGCATCTGACAGATTGTGACCTGATGAAGCTGAGGGAAACGAGTACCAACCGGGGTCTGTTGTTATAAGACTATATATTAATGTGTTGCTTTAATGTGTTGCCTTAATATGAAATTATCATTGTCCAGAAACTAAATAATGTTTGTAAGCCTTGTATAAACTATTTTATTGGGAGAGTAATCTTTACTCCAGAGTAATATATATATACAGTGTAACAGTCTTTGAGCTGGGTTTTTTGGCTACAACTCACCTGGAGATTGGCAACAATGGCTTCCCAGGAGGAAAAGTACAGTGATTCTCTGCAGTGTGGATCAAAACAGATTATTTTCTCCCCCTGGAGAAAATAACTGCTTTGGAGGGTGGGCTCTATGGCATTCTGTTCAGCTGAGGCCTCTCCCCTCCCCAAACTCTGGCTTCCGTAGACTCCATCACAAAATCTCCAGGAATTTCCCAACCTGGAGCTGGCAAACCTAGTCAGGACTGGCCCCAATGAGTTCCCCACAAAGGTGAAAGTAGACCTCAAAGGGCCTCCTGCCGCTGCCTTTTTACTGAAAGAACCAAGCTCAGTTGCCTAGCAGCAGCCACTGAGGGGAAAGTGAGCCACACAGCAGTTTTAGCAGTTTATTCAGACAGGAAATGGCCAAGCTGGCAGTGGATGGGGGAGAGGAGCGGACCCAGCACCCAGCCAATGGCACACGAGTACTCTTGAGTGGCGGTTGATGGGTCAATGGCTGATGAAGCACACAGCACATCCAATGGGAGAGCTGGAAAGTGCCAATACACAGGGCTTTTCTGTGTTTGTGTCTGTGTATCCTCTCTCTCTATACACACATATACACATGATATTCATATACTACACCTCCACAGCAATGGGCTTGAGGTAGTTCCTACTATAATAAAACAACAAATAAAGGAAAAAAGCTTTCCCATAAACAATGAGCATCTAATAAAAACAATTAAAATTGCTAAAACCACTGCAGCAACTTAAACTTAACAGCACTTTTAAAATCAGACAAGGCAGAAAAAACAATAACCATCATAACAATAACTGCTTTATACAAGTTTGTACAATGGATGCTGTGTTGGAACCTGGTTCAATCAGCTCCTCATTTAAGTATGAATGTCACTAGGTATTGGATAACATAGGACAAGCGTATCCTTCCAAGGTGGTCTGAATACAACTTCCTTCCTCCTTTATGAGCATCTTACACGTGTCCACCACGCCTCTCCCAAGCTCCCCTTGTGAGGTTAAAGGTCATTATCCAAGCCAGGAAACACATAGTTAAGTGTCTTCTAATCTTGAATATTACAACTGTGTCACAGATTATTAAGGGAATAAAACACATTTCCTGGTTATTTAGACATCCCACACCTCCTTATCTTGTACTCCATAACAGCTAGAAACCTTGAAAGAAAAGATTAAAGCCATATTCTCTGGATTCATTATACACCAGATTCTATACCAGATGGTATCCACATGTAGAGGCATATATGGGGGGCCCTTCATGTTAATGTCTTAGAATACCTGTTAAATCTCTCTGAGCAAAGTACAATTTGAAGACTGTCTACTTCAGCTATAGCACCCAGACAGAAATTAATTCTCTGCTTTAGAAATGGACTACCATTCTTCTAAAATACAAACTGTCATAATAGCTCAAACAGAGAAGGAAAATCTAGCAGAAGATGTGAATTCCAAATGGCGGGAAATGTTCTGCTTTTAATTCAATATTTTCAGCCACACTAAAGTGTGATTCATTGCCCCTTTTCTTTTTTCAAATGGCTTTCCCAGATACCATATATCATTCTGAAATCATTTATCAGCTTCCATTTTGTAAAGGGCATAGATGTACAAAAATACAGGATTCATCTAAACCAATTCCCTTTTTACAATTATTAAAACAGAATTGCTGCATTTAATGGGAGGCAGCTATTTTTAAACTTAAAGAGAAAGAAAAGGTTATGGTATTTTGTGGGCTGCTATTTGGTTAGTGTTGCCTTCTTACCAATCTGTAAATTAATATGCAATGAAAGATTTCAAGCCACTATAACATGCATTTAAGTGGAAATTTACAAATGATGAAAATAAATAGAAAGGCACACAGACGGGGCCAAACCAGATGAGATGTGAAAGATCTGTGATATCATACCAAAATTTATTGCTAACTTTAATTTGCCTTAAAAGTAACATAGAAACTGTAGTATATGGAATCTGTCTCTTTAAGAGACAGGTTTAGGTCCTAAGTAGAACTCCCTCTGTTCACATGAATGGGAATATACCAGTTAGAACAGGGTTGTTGGTAGTTAGGACTCCAGCTGTTGTTAACTCTGTTGTTCCCTGCTTTGTTGTTCTTCACAGAAGGTTTTGAAGACATTCTGGCCTTAGGGCAGACTATTTACCCACCTCCACAGGAGCTGTGGTGGCTCAAGTGGTTAAGACGCTGAACTGCAGGCTGTGGAAGGTCGGTAGTTCAGCAGTTCGAGACCCGAGTGTGCTGCATGACGGAGTGAGCTCCCGTCTCTAGTTCCAGCTCCTACCAACCTAGCAGTTCGAAAGCAAGAAATTGCAAGTAGATAAATAGGTACCACTTTGGTGGGAAGGTAACAGCGTTCCGTGTGCCTTGGTGTTTAGTCATGCCGGCCACATGACCACGGAAACGTCTTCAGACAGCGCTGGCTCTTCGGCTTTGAAACGGAGATGAGCACCGCAACCCTAGAGTCAGATTCGACTGGCTTTCGAGCAAGGGAGCCTTTACCTTTACAGTGAATACATTTCACAGAGGAGCCAAACACTGCAGGACTGGGGCCCAGATGCTGTTAATCCTTTCCCCTGCAGTATTACTCAGTTTAGTGCAGTTGTCAGAGTGTTCGATTAGGATCTGGGAGACTCCAAGTTTGAATCCCCACTCTTCCTCATATTACTGTGTTCAATTCCTTTCAACATTTTTCCCTCTCAGACTTGCTTGTAGCAATGGAGCCAGTCTGCAATGGAAATGCTGAAAACCCTGGTGTGCAGGTGGGCAAACTGTAGGAGAGCGCAGGGTTTTTCCTGCCTGCCTGGTACACGCTTCCTCTTCTCCGCCCTTGCTTCTTCTCGCCATCCTCCCACTGCCACTACTGCCTTGTCCTTCTCGTTACTGCCACTCCTTTCTCTCCTCACATTTCCACCATCACCTCATCCTCCTCACAGCTCTTCTCCCCTTGGCCTCTTGCCACCTCTTGCCTTCCCCACTGTCCCCACCACAGGCTGAATTCAGGCCCATAGCCATGAGGGACAATGGATGAGTGCTGCCCCTGTGGACAATTAAAAAAAAATCAGAAAACTGTTATTTAAAAAATGTAAGATGCATGTGGGGTTTCCAAAATGACCACGGACACAGTCAGGGAAGTTTCAGTCCCATTTTCTTCTTCCTGGGCTGAAAAATAAGTAGGTTTTTTAAAAGATGCAATAAAATAAAATAAAATTGAATAAAGTAAAATTGCAAAATGCAAAAGAGAGTCGAAGATTCCCCCTCCCAGCTTAAGAACATAAGAGAAGCCAATGTTGGATCAGGCCAATGGCCCATCCAGTCCAACCCTCTGTCACACAGTGGCCAAAAATACCAGGTGCCATCAGGAGGTCCAGCAGTGGGGCCAGGACACTAGAAGCCCTCCCACTGTTGCCCCCCCCCCAGCACCAAGAATTTGGGTGAAGAAATATTTCCTTTTATCTGTTCTAACACGACCGCTCAGCAGTTTCATTGAGTGCCCACGAGTTCTTGTGAGAAAGGGAGAAAAGTACCTCTTTTTCTACCTGCTCTATCCCATGCTTAATCTTATAAACCTAGATCATGTCACCCATCAGCCATCGTTTCTCCAAGCTAAAGCGCCCCAAGCGCTTTAACCTTTCTTCATAGGGAAAGTGTTCCAACCCTTTTATCATTCTAGTTGCCCTTTTCTGCACATTTTCCAAAGCTATAATATCCTTTTTAAGGTGTGGTGACCGGAACTGTACACAGTATTCCAAATGAGGTCACACCATTGATTTATACAGGGGCATTATGATATTGAAGACAGGAGGGCCTGGCGTGATCTGGTCCATGGGGTCGCGAAGAGTCGGATATCACAGCAATCATTTAGAAGGAAAAATTAAGGCTATCTACACCATCACAGTCAATACAAATTGGCAGCCTAAAAGCAAAAATACACCAAAGTACAATGTTATTCTTGAATTTTAGTGTGAACACATATGTTGGGTTTAGAAAACAGATTTTTTCCCCCCAAGTTAAAATCTGTATATAACTTTAATTAAGGAAGTAGAAGGAACGGAATAATATTTTCCTCCCTGCAAAACAGGGAGATAAAATATGTCCCTTAAGAATCAAATCACTTGTTTACAGAACTATCCTGATCTTGATTCTCAGGGTTACAGTAGACAAGAAACAGAGAGACTGGGTCTCACACTTAAAAAAAAAGAAGTTAAAAGCTGCCTGTAAACCCCCCAGAGCCAGTGGCTCTTCCTGGCTATTCCATCTGTCTCCAGATACTCCAATGGGCTTACTTGCGGGGGCAGGGTAGATTAGGTTGTACTTTATTGTTGTTTTCCCAGGTGACAGAGTTCCAGATTCCTATACCTGATTACAGCCTGGAGATCTGCCTATCCCCTTATCTTCTCCATCTGTTTACTTCAAGATACTGCATGTACTCCCAGGCCTGGGTTCCTGCTATGGTTGCCAGATTTGGGTTGGGAAATTCCTGAAGATTTGGGGGTGGAGTCTGGGGAGGACAGGGACCTCAGTGGTATATAATACCATAGAGCAGAGGTGTCAAACTCATTTGTTAAGAGGGCTGGATCTGACATAAATGTCACTTTGCCCGGATGGACCATGTGTGCCATAAAATGTAACATGAGGTACCGGAGATACAAACTTTATAAAGATGATTTCAGATGCCAAATGGCAATAGGTTTGATTGGATTAGGTGTGATATGCAGAGGAATAGTAGGTGTGGTGATATCATCATTGGTAATGAGACAGAAAACCTAGGTCTCAATTTGGTCCAGGAGGATTCTGTCCAGGAGATGCAAAGAATAAATGGACATAAGTCTAAGGAAGTGAGCAGTGACTCACAAAAGCTCATACTGTCAAGCTCATGCCTCACTTGTCATGTATTGTTTCCCACTGAAACTACTGTTATGTTACATTGAGGGATTGAACTTAAAGCTTTGGCGGGCTGTATGGGATTGATGATTGGGCACTTGGGGAAAGAGGGGTATCCCACACTCTGTATAGGTTTCAACCTAGCCTGGGGCCGACAGTTTCAACATGAACTATGTATATGCTTGGATGACCCGCGGAATTGACCGGTTTCGTATTTTAGTATTTAAGGCTGCAAGGATTCTATGTCATAGACTCGGTGTTGTACTATTTTGGTTTATTTTGCTGGTCTTATGACTGTTCTTGATAAATTTGTTTGTTTGACCCCATCAACGTGTATTTATAGTTAGGATTTTTGGCTCCAATGTGCATCACCTTGCCCTTGGCCACACTGAATCCCATTTGCCACATTGACACCCACTCGCCCATCCTCGACAGATCCCTTTGGAGTGCCTCATAATCCTCACTGTTTTCACCACCCTGAACAACTTTGTATCATCCGCAAATTTAGCCACTTGATTGCTTACTCCCAACTCCAAATCATTAATGAACAAGTTAAAAAGCATCGGACTGAGTACTGATCCCTGCGGTACCCCACTGCTTACCACCCTCCACTGAGAAAATTTCCTATTTATACGCACTCTTTGTTTCCTATTAGCCAGTTTTTGATCCACAAAATGACTTGTCCTTTTATCCTGTGATTTTTGAGCTTACTTAGGAGCCTTTGATGAGGAACTTTATGAAAAGTCAAGGTAAACAATATCTATTGGATAGTGTCGGTCTGATGGCATCTCATATACTATTTATATACCATTTGGGCCCCACTCTGCCATGTTTCTGTCTTGTTTGGTTGCCATCACCATCCTGTGACCTCCCTGCGAGAATTCTGATGTTCAATATAATTTTTTAAATTGTCTGTACAGCAATTGCCTTTTGCCTGTCAGTCGGAAATTTGGCTGAAAGGGTCCTTATGGGAGGGGGAATATAGTTACTGAGAGTTTCATGCCAACAGGACTGGGGGCCAGTTAAAGCCACAAGTATGTTTTCTACTGAAACCAATGGAAACGAAACAGTCGAGATACTGGTAGTGCAGTCATAGACAAAGTTACACCCTTCTAAGCCCACTGACTTAAATGACTTATCCCTGCTCAAGATGGCACTATAAAATGAACAAGGATTTTAACAAACATATTTTTATAAAGAAATTGTTTTAATGTGTACTCCACTTAAAATGGAATATTTCTTCATTTGTCAAGTGAATTTCACAAGATCCACAATCAGGATAAACTTTGTAAGGAAGCCCCACAACAAGGCAACACTGTAGAATGAGTGTGGCAGAGAAATGGTACAGTAGGAATGGGGTTTTTATTATTATGACAGATATATGAAGAATAAATTAAAATTAGGCACATATTACCCAGTGGGGAAGGTAATAGGAGTTGCTAACCAGACTGACAGTTTGAATATCACTATTTTTGCACACGGCTGCACTGGAAGGAATTTCACAAGTTCATGGCATCTTGTCACTAAAATTGCCCCTCCCCGCTCTATAAGAGAACATCAGAAGGAATAAGTCTTAGCATATAATGGCAGAAGGTGGGAACTTACAAACCGGAAACCCTGCAACATGAAGATGGAACATTTAAAAAAAAAAATTATTTGGATCAGTGGACTTTGAGACATTAGACAGCCAGATGTTTGTCGTTATTAGCCAGACAGACAGACCACTTCCTCTGTTTACAGAATCATAATAAACCATGACTCAGATGTCATACATGGGGCTGGAGCACCTAGAGGCATTTTAAGTACAAAACACAAAACTATATATAAAAATTCCAGGCTGTGTCTTTGTTTTTCTGAACCCACTGAATAATAAAGATTTGCATTTATATAGGCTGGCTAAAAAAAAAACATTTCTTTTTATAGTAACTGTACAAACTGATTATTTTGTTACTCTCATAAAATAAATCATGTTCTGGAAGAGCATTATAAAATACCCACAGTAATGATTTTTTGATATAGTGGCTCACCTATTTTCAATATTAGGTATGGAAATGTTTGAAATGGCCACCCATACTAAATGTTAACTTTTCACAAAAGATCATTCCTGCATCATAAAGAAGGTGCTGTCATATACCATGCGTAATGGTGGGCCAAACTGGGATCTTCTGTTCCTATCTAAATATATAGACTTGTCCTGAACTGGCTACATTCATAGTAATACATACAGTTAAGATTTGCCTATCACAAATAAATATTTGTTATGATTTTGGCAATCCAACCATGTATAAAGGGATTTTTTGCTATGCATGATCCCCCTGATACACAGTTGACATTTTGCGGATATAGGACAATGTATGTATTTTCCAGCTTTGGTACACATGATTGGAAACTAGGATTGACAGGCATTGCCTGACGACTGGTAGGAGTACTCGGGGGGGGGGACATCGGCGGGGGGTACTGTCAGCAATGGTATGATGTCACTTCCAGGGGAAATGTGTAGGTGACATCCCACCTCTTTAGGAATTGCCAGAAACTCTATGGTTTTACCAGGGTTTTCCTAAAAGTGATGTCACACTGTTGGCCCACTAGTGGTTTTTTTTAAAAAAATTCTCTCACTAGACTTTGGAGCTTATTTAATCTATATATCTAATAGCCAACTTGCCCCCGGAGTGCGGATCGTTAGATCAGCGCTCCGGGGGCAGCTGGGGGGCCGGGGGAGGTTTGTGCACACGTGGGCCAGTCCCCACGTGTGCACAAAAATAAAAACGTTAAAAAAATTTTCGGGGGGATGTTTAAATCCCCCCGAAAGTGCAAGAG
>NW_015163618.1:721533-725432 GCF_001447785.1 Gekko japonicus | reverse complement strand
AAGGGGAGGGGGGGGGAGGGGGAAGAGACCAGCGGCCCAGCGGCAGGAGCCGCCGGGGCTCGCTTCGGAGGAGAGGGGGAGGAGGGGAGGAGAGATGAGCGAGGCCCGACGGCTCGCTTAGGAGGGGAGGGGGAGAGAGATGAGGGAGGCCTACGGAGGGGAGGGGAGGGGGAAGAGAAAAAGTGGAGACCCAACAGTACGCAACATTTTGTTGCGGGTCTCCACTTGTGCTCTCTACTTCACATTTTGCTTTCAATCATTTCAGAATAGAAAATCTCCATTCCATCCCACCACTGTATAAGATTTCTCGAGTTTCTTTCTGTAGTGCTCTTCCAGAATTGCCAAGAGGTTAAGAAGGAAAGATGACCATAGACAGATTTCTTCTACACAAGCTATAATCCTTTTCTAAGGATTGATTTACATGTTATGGTCATCATGTATATAATTCACTTGTAGCGCCTGCCATACATCTTCGGCACTTCTCATCATACCACATTTCTTATTGGATAATTAAAGTGAGTGCCCATGTGGCAAGCTGCTGCACATTAACTACTCACAACATTGCTACAGTTGCCAAGTAGAGACATTTAAAGCAGCTTCCACATGGAAACCTTGGCCTGTAAATTTATAATCACACAATCCACAGCTCATCTAAATTAAATAGTTGGATTTAAGCCAATTCAGTCCCTTACTTATGGCACTGGAATTCAAAGACACAGAGTGAAATAAATAGCCCCATCTACTCCAGTGTAGTGACTCTGGAGGCAATGCTCACATCCTGCTGAGCTTCGGACTGCAACCAGTGTGGGGTTGCATTCTCTTTTAGCAATCCAATTTTAAAGCCACGTAATGTGACAACCATCACATCCCCTCTGGGCAGTACCAAATGAACTTTTAATTATATCAACAATATCAACAGACTTTGCAACCTTTTGTTCTTATGGCACTGATGATCAGCAACCTAACTAGGACACGGAAGAACTTAACCCATTTTTATTTATTTTGATTTTACTCTTGCTCTAAACTTCAAAAGATCTATAAAAAAGAGTGACTTGTACCAATAAAAGAGAATATTTAATTTACCCAGTGGGATTAACAAATTACACATGTTTGTGGCACGTACATATGTCATAAAGGGCATGATCAGCTGGTCTTAAACTGGTAGCTAACATAGTTGTAACAAAAAGGTGAGGTATGATTGAATTAAATTTGACAGCTTCCTAATTCATTAACCTCTTCTGGCCTCTTCTAGAGAAAAACAAAAGAGAATACAGGTTTTATAAGTAGGGTTGCCAAGTGGCACTTACCCTTCCAGTGGGGGACGCCAGATCGGTTCCTGGTGCGTGCACGCGCAAAGCGCGCACGCGCCGCATGCACGTCACAGGGAAGTAACGTCATGACGCCGGGCACGCTGGGGGCGGGGCCACGACCATACAAGGGGAAACCATAGAGTTTTCCCTTGTATGGCCGTGGCCCCGCCCCCAGCATGCCCGGCGTCATAACGTCACTTCCCTGTGACGTGCACGCTGGGGCAGGGTTCCCCCGGGGGCCGATTCCCCGGCGTCGGGGAATGGGCCTCTGGGGCGGGGGGATTTCCGCCCGCTGGGGGATTTGGCAGCCCTATTTATAAGGGATTGTTAGAAGTGCAACAAGATGTTGAGAAAATCACAAAGATTTTAAAGATAACGTGGATGTAAATTTAATGTTTAAAAAAAAGGTAAAGGTTCCCTTGCTTGAAAGCCAGTCGAATCCGACTCTAGGGGTGCGGTCCTCATCTCTGTTTCAAAGCCGAAGAGCCAGCACTGTCCAAAGACATTTCCGTGGTCATGTGGCTGGCATGATTAAACACCAAGGCGCACAGAACGCTGTTACCTTCCCACTGAAGTGGTACTTATCTACTTGCAATGTCTTGCTTTCGAACTGCTAGATTGGCAGGAACTGGAACTAGAGACGGGAGCTCACTCCGTCATGCGGCACACTCGGGTCTCGAACTGCTGAACTACCGACCTTCCACAGCCTGCAGTTCAGCGTATTAAGGCTGCCTAATCTTATGAATGTACCCAACTAATGAAGTTATCTTCTGAGGCCTTGTCTTGGGTGCCCTTCCTTCTGAGATTAGGGGGGTGGAATCACCTTTTCAGTCATGGCACCCAAGCCCTGGAACTGGCTCCTCAGGGAGATTCACCCATCCCCTTCAGTTGGCATCTTCCACCAGCAGCTGAAACCCTTTTTGTTTGCTTTGGTGTTCTCTCAGTGATCCCTCTTTTCTGCCCTATGCTTTAATTTATGTTTTTGTATGCATATTTTGGCTTTGGTAACAAAGTGTGGGGCTTTTTTGTTTTAGTGGTTTTTAAGATGTAATTTTATTGTGTTTTATAATGTTAGCTGTTAGAAAGGCAGGTTATAAATTTTGTACGTAAAAAAGTAAATATTCTTAAGGCATAAACTCCACAAGAAGTTGGGGCTATATGGCTGGATCTCCCAGCATATATTTTGACTGTAAAAAACCACTGTGGGTAACGAGGGGATGCTACAGAAGTGCAGGAGCACATAGGATGGACTTTTTGCAACTAAATCAGAGGATCTGATCAAAGATTCCTCAGCATCACATGAAGACTCACCCTAAGAATGGTAACAAGGAAACTGATACTGAACATGGTGCTTAGGCTTGCCAGCTTCCAGGTGGGGCCTGGAGATCTCCAACTTTTACAACTGACCCCCAGCTGACAGAGATCAGCTCCCCTGGAGAAAATGGCTGCTTTGAAGGGTGGACTCTATGGCATTGTACCATGCTGAGGCCCCTCCCCTCCCCAAACCCCCCCCTCTTCCGGATCCACCCCCAAAGTCTCCAGGTATTTTCCAACCCAGACCCGGCAACCCTAGTGGTCATACTGTAGGGATAGTAGAGGCAGAGCATAGCGAAGAAATTTAAAATACTTGCAGGTGACATTTTAGAGCATCTATTGTACTGAAAATGGAACTGAGATGAAATAATCTTAATCAAGACATATTAAAATAATATGCCAATAAGTATGCTGAGCACATTCCCTCTGCACAGAATGGCTTGGCTTGCAATTGTTTGCAGCCCGCTATAGATAGTTTCCATCTTATTTTTTAGGAATGTTTTGCTCAGACTCACTGTAAGGGGCTGCACACATTTGTTCCAGACATATAGCATTTATATATGTATAGAAATATAAATAGATTTTGAGTTTAGTGGTATTTCCGTTCCTCACTGATGAGTACCATTTAAAAGTTAAAGAATTTGCACACTATATTTTGAAACTATCCTTTTGAAGAGAGTATGGCGTTTCATAGTTTTGAAACTGATTTTCTGATTGATACAGGAAATAGCAGACTTTCTAGCAGATGAGAAAAAATAACTATGATACAGGGCCTGTAGCCAAAATACCATGAAAAAATTAACAGTGGATCACAACAGTGGGTCATAATTTATCAGTTTAGTGTAGATGTACTGCATATGCAGTATATATATTCCAAGTGTGTATACATATTACTGGATACTTTTATATAAGACCTATTGGCAGGGCATTTTTTGTAGAAAAAGTCCAGCAGGAACTCATTAGCGTAATAGGCCACATCCAACAGTAGAAACTCATTAGCATATTAGGCCACACCTCTGACAGCACAGCTCATTAGCATATTAGGCCATGCCTCCATGCCTTTCTTTGGCTTGCCTGGGCACCCCCCGGCTGTGGGAAGCCTGGGCAAGCCCCTCTTTGAAGGGAAGGGAGTTTAAACTGCCTTCCCTTGGCTTGCCCGGGCACTCGCAGCTGTGGGGAACCCGAGCAAGCTGGCCCTTGGACAGGCTGGGGAAGGCACGGGGAGGCATTTAAATGCCTCCCCGATCCTTCCAGCCCCCCCTGGCCTGCCTGCCT
>NW_015163618.1:718226-721448 GCF_001447785.1 Gekko japonicus | reverse complement strand
CCAGATCGTCGGAGGGAAAACCATAGAGTTTTCCCTCCGACGATCCGGGCCATGCCCCCAACATGGTCGACGTGGTTGCGTCACCTCCGGTGACGCGGCCATGCTGCGCTTCAGGGGTCGGAGGTCCCCCCAGGGCCCGATTCTGCGGCGGCGGAAATCGGACCTCCAAAGCGGGGGTTTACCCGCCACCCGCCCCCACTTGGCAGTTCTAGTATACATATAGCTGCACACAGTAGTGTGTGTGTGTGTGTGTGTGTGTGTGTGTGTGTGTACAACCACAAATGGAAACAGAGATGGGAATGTTGGAAAATACAATATCTGGTGTACAAAGAAGAAGGGGGCAGCAAGAACACAATTAGATAGGATAGTGACGACAGCACCTTCTCTCTCCTGTTGTGTCATTCCTTGTCTGTCTCTAGATTGCCAATCTTAGGACAATTTCCTCTTTCTTCTCGGAAGTGCCACACTCAGTTTTGCCCTCTTTCTCAGCTAGAGATGTAGTTACGAACCTCTGTCTGTCCCTCCTCTTTCCTAACAAGTATGTTAGTTCCTAAATAAGCCTTTATCTACTCTTTAATCAGGTTGTAAACTGTTACTGTGTTAATTACACTGCCAATAGGGAACAGAAGACAATACAGTCTAACCCAGTGGTCCCCAATGTGGTGTCTGTGAGCACCATAGCGCCCACCAACATCTTTCCTGGTGCCTATCAAGTATTTTTAGAAAGTGGGTGGGGGCAGGTGGGGCTATTGGCCATTAGAGATTTAATCAGCTGTACAGATTTTAAAGAAATATTGCTCTGGAAGCAGCTGCCCCCACAACACAAGGATCTTCATGGTATGACTGAAATATGACTGAAGCCATTTTGTGGCTGGCTTCTCCTCCTGCAGCAGACATTTTGTGGCTGTGCCCATCATTAGGGTTGCCAGCCTCCAGTTGGGGCCTGGAGATCTCCCACTTTTACAACTGATCTCCAGCTGACAGAGATCAGCTCCCCTGGAGAAAATGGCTGCTTTGAAGGGTGGACTCTAGGGCATTGCACCATGCGGAGGCCCCTCCCCTCCCCAAAACCTGCCCTCTCCTGGACCCACCCCCAAAATCTCCAGGTATTTTCCAACCCAGACCTGGCAACCATACCCATCATACTTTGTCAGAATTCAAAGGTGCCCACAGGATGAAAAAGGTTGGGGACCCCTGAGCTAACCAGACCTAAAATGATGGATAAGCTCCTTATAATGACAATCTTAATAAAAATTAAATTTCTGCAGAAACTACTACAAACTGGGGCTGTAATTTCCACTGTGTTTTCAAAGACAGAACTCTCGAGATGAGTACTAGCAAGCTTCGGTGCAACTGAACTGTTTTGCAATTATCTCTCGACATGAATAAGAGAATACAGTTCAAATGTTCATCCTTTCATCCTGTCAAATGTACCAACCCTGGAGCCTTTGCTACGTGCAACAAAGGATTTAATGACACTTCCCTCAGTTCTTGTTTTCATCAAAACAAAAACCCAAAAGCTAAATGTCGTCTTCTGCTTTTTAATATATAAGATGTCTTTTAAACAGTTCAATCACTAACCACACAAAAATGAAATCAGTGTGAGTACTGTAATGGAAAGACTTACGGCCCACATGCAAACCAGAAGAATGTAAGCCAAGAAACTTTAATATTGTTTTATTGGCTCTTTTAGTTTGCATGCTGATTATCAAGAGGTAAGAACATAAAGAGTTGTCCTGCCGGTTCTGATCTGTGGTCCGTCTTCCCAGCCAACGGTGGCCAACAACAGGAGGGCCAGGCCAGCAGGGCATAGAGGACTTACCTCTGCTGTTGCCCCCTTAAGTGGTATTCAGACATTTTGTTGCTTCTATATACGGAGGGTTCCTTTAGTCACCATGTAAAGTTGTCAACCTCTAGGTGGGATCTGGAGATTGCATGGAATTACGACCAGGTGACAGAGATCAGTTCCCCTTGAGAAAATGGCTGCTTTGGAGGGTGGATTTTATTGCTACTCAACTTCACTGGGTGTCCCCAAGATCTAGTATTTGGTACAGCAAGATTAAGTTCTCTTTATCTACTTTCCTCATTTCACCATCCTGTATAATTTGGTTATATCTGCAAACTTAGTCATTACTTACAATCAGGGGTCATTTCGTAGAAAAAGAGGTGCTGGAGCTCATTAGCATAACTAATTCGCATAACTCATTTGCCTATGCCACACACCCTGACATCACCAGAAGTGTTTCAGAAGGCAACACCCACCGCTCAGGCTCCACTGGACTGTTTTGGATTGCTAGCTATTGAGGGGGGGGGGATGTCCAGATCTGTCCTCGCAGAGGAGGGAGAGCTTGTACCTGAATAAACCTTGGCCTTAAATGTGCCACTGGACTGTTTTGGATTGCTAGCTATGGGGGGGTGGGGAATGCGCAGATCTGCACAGAAAGAAAAGTCCTAGAAAGCCATCCTCCATTTCCCCCCCTTCTGTGGCTAGGAAAGGTCTTAGGTGGTGTCAGTTTTATTTGACAAAACAGCCCACAACTGGGGAGTTACAAACTTTACACTACAGCCCCAATACAAATAGGTAACTTTTCTAGTTGCAGTTTACTTGGGATTTTGGTCTCCTCCGCATTTCAAAAGCCTTAAGTCACTATTCGATGCAGCTACTACCCTATGCCGCTCAGAGCAGGAAGCCTAGATTTGCTCTCCCTCCCAAAGTCATTCTAAGAGGATACAGGGTACCAGACATGCCTTACCCAGCCCTTGTTAGAGTCCACAGGAAAGTGGGGGGAAACACAGAAGCATCCCTTATTGCCCAGAAAGGGCAAGTCAGTCCTTGACAAACTAGTCACAGGAGAGGACAGAACAGCAGGTGGCAATGTCCACCTTGCAGCTGCCTTCTTATTATTTGGGGGGCTATTCTAAAGGGATGGCCACCTGCAACCTGGTTTCACTACACTCAATAATGTTCAGCAACCAGTTGAGAGTTAACAATAATGTTCAGCAACCAATTCAGTTATCAGTTCAGATCAGAGTTGTGCACTTACCCAGGGCTATTTTTGGGCAGGAACGCACAGGAACGGAGTTCCGGCTGGCTCCCAAGTTGGCCACGCCCAGCAGGAACTCATTAGCATAATAGGCCACACCCAACAGCAGAAACTCATTAGGATTGGCTACATTAGGGGTGTGTGGCCTAACATGCAAAGGAGTCCCTGCTACAAAAAA
>NW_015163618.1:704946-717401 GCF_001447785.1 Gekko japonicus | reverse complement strand
TCTCCAGGTATTTTCCAACCCAGACCTGGCAACCATACCCATCATACTTTGTCAGAATTCAAAGGTGCCCACAGGATGAAAAAGGTTGGGGACCCCTGAGCTAACCAGACCTAAAATGATGGATAAGCTCCTTATAATGACAATCTTAATAAAAATTAAATTTCTGCAGAAACTACTACAAACTGGGGCTGTAATTTCCACTGTGTTTTCAAAGACAGAACTCTCGAGATGAGTACTAGCAAGCTTCGGTGCAACTGAACTGTTTTGCAATTATCTCTCGACATGAATAAGAGAATACAGTTCAAATGTTCATCCTTTCATCCTGTCAAATGTACCAACCCTGGAGCCTTTGCTACGTGCAACAAAGGATTTAATGACACTTCCCTCAGTTCTTGTTTTCATCAAAACAAAAACCCAAAAGCTAAATGTCGTCTTCTGCTTTTTAATATATAAGATGTCTTTTAAACAGTTCAATCACTAACCACACAAAAATGAAATCAGTGTGAGTACTGTAATGGAAAGACTTACGGCCCACATGCAAACCAGAAGAATGTAAGCCAAGAAACTTTAATATTGTTTTATTGGCTCTTTTAGTTTGCATGCTGATTATCAAGAGGTAAGAACATAAAGAGTAGTCCTGCCAGTTCTGATCTGTGGTCCGTCTTCCCAGCGAATGGTGGCCAACAACAGGAGGGCCAGGCCAGCAGGGCATAGAGGACTTTCCTCTGCTGTTGCCCCCTAAAGTGGTATTCAGACATTTGTTGCTTCTATATATGGAGGGTTCCTTTAGTCACCATGTAAAGTTGTCAACCTCTAGGTGGGATCTGGAGATTGCATGGAATTACGACCAGGTGACAGAGATCAGTTCCTCTTGAGAAAATGGCTGCTTTGGAGGGTGGATTTTATTGCTACTCAACTTCACTGGGTGTCCCCAAGATCTAATATTTGGTACAGCAAGATTAAGTTCTCTTTATCTACTTTCCTCATTTCACCATCCTGTATAATTTGGTTATATCTGCAAATTTAGCCATTACTAGCAATCTGGGCTACTGGCAGATTTGAGAGCCACTTGCCCAAAACTCCCCCCCAGCCCCCCATTCCAACCAGCAGCTAACTTAAGTGGCAGGACTGGGAATTGCAATCAGGGTCGCCAGCTTTGGGTTGGTAAAGACCTGGAGATTTGGCACGCAGACCACTCACCTCAGGCAAGCCTTGCTTCTACTTTTCAGATGCTCTGGGTTTTGCAGTCCTTGGTTTCCCAGCGTCTTTCCTTGCAGTGTGGAGAAACGAAAGGGATGTGTGGACGAAAGTGCTGGGGAAGGCAGGGTGGGGCGCGCCGGAGGCCTTGCCCGGGCCCTGCACCTCAGCAGTCATGCCTGGGTCCCCTGCCTGATGTTCTCTAGGTGCCCCAGGCATTTCAATCCCCCCTTCCCCTTTTCCAGCTAGCCCGCCACGGTGAGCTGGCTGGAGGAGGGGAGGGCAGGGCAGGGAACCCAGGCCTTTAAATCCCTCCCTTCCCCCAAGTCGCTCCACAGAAGTGGAGAGGTTCGGGGGAAAGGGGGGGCATGTCTGCCCGCTTCCCCTCCCCTTCTCCAACCAGGGCAGGGAGGCAGACATGCAGGAGAGGCTCAAGGGAAAGGCGGCGGCGGGCTCTTCAGGGCTTCCCTGGCCCATCTACCTGTGCAGGCAGGCCAGAAATGGCGGGGGGTTGCCCAGGCTCCTTTCTGCCAGAGTGCCGCGCTCTGCCACGCTCCGGCAGGAAACGACCCCTGCTTACAATGTTCATCCCCAAATTCAGATTATTTATGAACCAAGTGGCACTGGACACAATACAGATTCTGTTTACTTCCCCATGTTGAAGGAAATATCCATTTATTCCTACTGTATGTTTCCTGTTGTTTAACCAATTTTTGATCTATAAGAGGATCCATCTTCTTATCCTATAGCTGCTAAGTTTATTGAAGAATTTTCACTGAAGGTAATATTTACATGCTTGGAAAAGATCACAGCAAAGCCAGAGAAAACATGGAAATAGAATGAATCGGGGACAATGTCATGTAGATGTTTCTGGAAATAGTGCTACTGTAAGAAAAACCCAGCAAAACATCAATGTGGAAACAGCCGTTGTTTTCTCAAATCATACATATGTTATAACAGTCAACTTGGCCCCATCAGTGGATACTTAATTCTGTAGATTGGGGCCACAGTAACAGAGGGGAGATTATTCTCCAAACTTTGGGGACTCTTCAGGTTTGCAGAAAAGTTTAAAAATATGATGGGGCACAAGCACAGATAACCCCCCCCCCATGAGATGGTGGCACTGCAAGTGGATTCGAAGGAGCAAGGAGCCACTGCTACACAACCCCTTCAGTCAGCCAGGATCCTCCATGGACCATCCCAATGCCAAGTGCGGGGAAGGAAGTGAGGGAGAAGGATGGACAAGCAGGTAAAGGATGGACAGGTGGGCATGGGGAGGAGGAGAAGCCATCACTGCTGCCCCCCACACCTGCCATTTAAGCAGCAGACAGGGAGGAAGGAGCTGCTAATGCCATCCCCCTCAGCACCTGCAGCCAATGAGCGGGGCTCCTTCTCACTGACCTGCCCACATCCAGAGATGTCGCTTAAGCCATCCTCCCCAAACCTTCCTGTCAGCTCCTGATCACTGAGAATGAGGCAATGACCCTGGAGTCAGTCAAGTGTAGGAGAAGGAGCCTCGTTGCCCAACTGCCCGACTCCATCACCATCGCCTCATTCTCAGTGATCAGGAGTCTAGGGGAAGTATGGGAAGGTCAGTGCAACCCACAACATTTTGTTGCAGGACCCCACTTATATATTCTAATAGTCAAATGCGACTCCATCTGTGGATACTTATATCCATAGATGAGGACCATATTGACAGAATAGAGATCTTTCTCTAATAGGGCTGCCAAGTCCCCCCAGGGGGCGGATAATCCTCCACTTTGGAGGCCCGATTTCTGCCGCTGTGGAATTGGGCCCCGGGGGGAACCCCACCGTGGCGTGCACGTCAGCCGGATGTGACGTGATGACGCCGGGTACGCTGGGGGCAGGGCCACAGCCATCTGAGGGGAAAACATAGAGTTTTCCCCTCAGATGGCTGTGGCCCTGCCCCCAGCGTGTGCAGCGTCATTCACGTCACATCCGGCTGACATGCACGCGGCTTGGGACGCCGTCCAGGAGCCCCTCGCTGTGAAGAAAAACAGACTTGGGAATCCTATTCTCTAAATTTGGGGGAAAACCCAAAGTTTGCCAAAAAATCTGAAAATATTTTAAAGAAATGCATTGGGAGGTTTAAATCCCTACAAAACAAGAGTGTTGTCTCCACAGAGTGCTGATGGTGGAGGCGGGAGGTCGGCAAGTGCAGCACTGATGATGGGCAGGAGTCGGACAAGTTCTGATGATGACGGGGAAGCTGGCAAACTCTGACAATGGGGGAGAGCTGGCAGGCAGAGCACCGATGTCAGGGGAGGCGGGTGGGTAGACAGTCAATGATGGGGGGGGATGTGAGTGGGCAGAGTGCCAAAATAAAAGATAGGAGGGAAAGCAAATAAAGCTTTAGAGGGGAGCAGCAGAAAAGGTGAAACAGGAAAACAAAAAGGACGGGGGAAACAGAAAAGGGCAGGTACTTGAGTGGGGACAACGGCTGCCTGGGGGAAACAGAAAAAGGCAAGTATGTAGATGGGTGGGAGAGAATGAAAGGCAAGAGGCTGCAAGCAAGGATGGAGAGCCAAAGAAGAAAAGCAAGGAGGAGGTAAGAAGTGGGGTGATCAGACTCTTTCTGTACCTCCTGTGAGTCCTCACAGGTCCTCCACTGTAACTTCAAAAGTCCTTCCCGTTGCAGAAGCCATGCTGATTTTCCCTCAGTAGGCTTTGTTCTTCAATCTTCTTCTGTCTTTAACAACAGTCCCTACTTGTTTATGCAAAGCAGACATTAGGCTAATTGCTGTAATTTCCTGGATCCCTTCTGGACCCTTTAAAAAAAATTTTGTTGTAACATTTACTAGTCTTCAGGACTCTGATACAAAGTCAAGTTTAGTTACACATCACACATACTGGTTAGAAGATCAGTAATTTCATATTTTCGTTTCTTAAGAATCAACAAAAAGGTGCAAAATTTACTGTTGTGGGAGATTACTTTATAACCCTGCCAACTTTCTGTGTAATGTCCAACAGCTATAAAGTTTGATATAAACCATGTAAAAATCCTACTAAATTTTGGGCCTTGCCAATAACCTGGAATACAACTACTCCGCCTGCTAAAGTCTTCTCAAAGGCCATTCACAATCTTATATGCTACAAAACACAGCTGTTCAGCTGTACAAGAACATCAGATAACTGTTTCTGCACTGGATTCCAGTTTGTTTCTTGATGCAATTCAGAGTTCTATGTTTAATCTACACCGGGCAGTGATGGCGCGTGCAATTAAAATGAATATATGTTGTCTTCCCTATCCCCTACAAACATTGTTAGTCCCTTGTCTATATTGAGTAACTGTACATCGCTTTGAGCCCACTGGGGAAAGTGATTAATAAATGGAAAGTATAAAATTTTTTTTAAAAAAACTAATCTATAAAGCACTGGTTTGGTTCACACACAGGCAAGGTTGCCAGCCTCCGGGTGGGACATGGAATTCTCCAGGAATTAAAACTGATCCCCAGATTAGAGGGATCAGATCCCCTGCAGAAAGTGACAGTTTTGGAAGGCAGAATCTACACTACACCCTTGCCAAGCCCCATCCCTTCCCCAAATTCCATCCTCCCCAGACTCCAACCCCCAATCTCCAAGAATTTCTAAACTCAGAGTCAGCAACCCTTAGGCTGCGATCATACGCACAATTAGACCCGCCATAGGTGCAAATGTCAGACATATTTAAAGGGCACGATCAGACAACATCTGGGTAGCACCCCGCAGCCATCGGCAACTCGTTCTGCTCCACCGCAGAAGCTGAGTTAAAAGAAACCAGGGAAAACCCAGTACAAAACGGGTTGCGATGGGCCACGGACAGACTTTCCCCTGTCTGATCGCTCCAGCGCACTCTCATGGCATCGGGATGGTCTGATCAGGCCACCCCGACTCTGTGCCGTTGTTTTTTTCCCCCTTCTCAGTATGCACATCATCGCAAACTCCATAGGGAGCCCTCCGTGTGGAGATGCGATTCCTCACCCGTGGAAGCATCTGATCACGCAGTGGCGGGCTGTGCCCACAGCTTCCAAGGATTGTGTGATCGCGCAACTGTGGGTCAAATTCCTCCAGAGGAAATAGCCTCGCTCCCCCCCCCGTTTGTTCTGGCACGTGTGACCGCACCCTTAGTGTAACTAAACTAACTATGGTTAGTGTGACTGAATGCAGTCCTCCCCACTAACTATGGTTAGTTGGAGTTTATCAAACCAGGATCTGAAGGCAGGATTTTTAACTATGGTTTTATGTAACATCTTAATGCAGACATCCTGGCTTAATCCTGGTTTGTTCTCTGGCAATGCCCTCCTGGCTACAAAGAGGGCAACAAACACCAACATCCGTCAAGGCAAAATAGGATTTGAGTGATTGTCTATGAGCTGAATTGTGGTTTCACAAAGCACCATCATTAAAATAAAGCATAAAACTGAGTAGAGGGCCAACTATTAAAACTTAATGTATAAATAATATATAAAGGATTAAAAAACATATAAGGGCCCAATCATGCCCCAAGTAAAAATCTGTTGGCCGTCTACTCAGTTTGACTTACCTTTTTAGGTTCTTGATCCTAGTTTTCAGGGTTAAGTTAGTTTCCCTTCTTAGTTCAAAGTCCTGTTTACTTAGGTCATCTAGGATGTCAGATTTTGAGATGGAGAGACTTGACTTGTATGATGCAGGGAAAGATCACAGAAAGAGCACAGCTTCACAGCCGCATGTTTTATGTGAAGAAAGCCCAGGTCTGATCTATGGACTCTCTGATCCAACAGATCTCAAATCATGAGACTGCAAAGAGCCTGAAGAACTGCTGCCAGTCAGAAAAAACAATACTAGACTAAATGGCCAACGGCAAGAGTCAGTACAAGGCAGAATCATGCATTCACTAAGTGCCTTGAAGAATTAAAAAGCACCCAAGCCACTCTTACTAATATTCCGAAATGTTTATCTTTCAAAAGCCAAGAAGCAATGTTTAGTGGAGGGCCCGCATGTCTGGAAATCCATGTTTTTCCAGGACTGTCAGACTACTGATTTGCTAGTTTTTGCTACAGGAAACTGTAGGCTGGCTCCTGCTGGTGCATATACATTTATTCTCTATTTTATTTTAATCTTTCAGGAGAGGTATTAAGTTATATTTTATTACATACATTCTCCCATATGTTTTTAGTTCTGGGCCCATTTTTAGAAACCACAATAAATAACTAAAAAGCAGCAACAGTTACTCTTCCTGCCTATTTATCACTGCAGCTTTCCTTGATTAACACCTCCTTAGGTAAGCCCTGGTTATTGCAGGGGACTCAGAACACACTGATTTGTTTGGAGACATCAGTATAATTAAAAGAAACAAAATCTGTTATGCTCACAGGATTTTCAAAGAGATGCTCTTTTGTTACTTTCTCCATAAAGCAGGAAATCTGCTAACAAACGTACTTCAAGAAGCTTATCTTTGCAAAGCTATTGATGTTGCAGGCTATAGAATGTAGCATTGGGGGGGGGGAAGCTGAGCAAAAGACTATGCATCCATAAGTCTCCATTTTAAAACAGACAGAATTTTAAAGGATTTGCGAGAGCCAATTTGTTCTTCTTCCTCAGCCAGAATAGTAAACAGATAGACCACACTAATTTCTGTGCTCATCTGGTCTCGTTGCTTTCATATCTTACCATAAAATAAGGATCTATGCTTCAGAGATGCAGGATCTTAACAAGCCCTGGCTATTGTTTGCTATTCAGAGACTGGCAAATGTCTCTCCTCTACGGCCTTTCAAGTAAAACTGTGCCCTGAATGAAATAAAGGAAACAAACAGTTGAGTGTTCTCTGCTGCCTCCAGATGGTGCCCCACAGCCAGCCCCATTCCCTCTCTTGGTTGCCTTCTTTTGTCTTTTACGCACACTGTGCTGCTTCATCATTCACTCTGACTGTTTGATTTAAGCCTCCATTCCCTGGGTCAGGCTGGTGAGAGAAGGAGGATGAAAGAAGGTGACACTTTGACAGCTTCTTTTTCACAGTAATGAACCAAACAGCACTTTCTTTGCCCTGCCTGCCTTAACTGTAGTCTTGTTCTTCCTCTACAAAACAGCATCAAGGGGTGGGTGGTGTGCGTGTGTGTGTGTGCACATGCAGTGCCTTACACAAAATGCTCCATAACTTCACATGGGGGCTATTGTTAAGGAGCTTCTGCTATGACTGAGTTATTTTTAGCTTATTCCTGCTTGTTAACTGTTGCTGAATAGTGGCAAATGTATCTTCGTGGCAACTTGCATGAGGGAGTCACTAATGCACATCTGCAGACTTTATTTCAGTGGATTTGGGCTAGCATTAAAAAAATAAGGCTTTAGCAAACTGTATGTTGTAGGTTCATAGCAAAAAAACAATAGTATACTGCTTTTCCTGGTTTCAGAGGAGTTTCACAAAAATGCATCAAATACTAGGCTTGCCAGCCCCCAGGTCCGGGCAGAGATCCCCCGATTCTGCAGGCTCCTCTCCGCCGCTGGCCAGCTGGCTGGCAGGGGGAAGCCCTGCCCCAAAAGCCATGATATGGCTTTAAATCTTGGCAGGACATTTTAGAAGAAGCTTGAAAAGTGTTTGTGCTTGGGAATGTGCATGTGCCTTTAATTTATTTTATTTATTTATTTTATTGTATTTATACCCCGCCCTCCCCCGACGAAAGCTGCATGGGGGGGGGGGGGGGGGGAAAAGCCACGTGGCTCTTCCCGTAGAGTGTGTGAAGTCTGTGAGAGAGGAAGAGAGTACAGTCCCTCTGTCTGTTTTGCATTTGTTTCAGGTGTCGTATGTATGGTACAATAGATAGTAAAGAGTTAACTAGAACCTGATTATGGGATGGAGGAAAACTCCACCCCCTATACTGGTCTCTTCCTTCCTTCCATTTTTCTGTGTTAGACTGAAGAAGTTGGTTGAAATACACCGGATTGTTATATTCAGCAACTCCTGTGATTAAAGTGATTTATTCCATTGCCCCAGTGAGATCACAAAAGTGTGGGCTTGCAAACTGTCTGTGTTTGGGAAAGGATTCATTGGTCCCGGTCAGACGGCGAATTTGCCGCGGGAGAGCCACGGGTGGTGGGCGGATTATCAGGGCACGATCACACCGCAACATTTGGCAAGTGGAGCGCACCTGTGGCCAACCCGTGGCAAACCGCCGAAAAAGCGCAATAAAAAAACAGTACCTCGTATGTAGTGGCAAACGGTTTGCCACGGGCTGCCTCCAGACTCCTGCGGTGTGATCGCGCCAGCCCCACGTTAATGCGCAGGTGGGGAGGACAGGACCCATGGTTTGCCGCCGACACGTCAGATCGTGTTCTGGCGGCTCTAATTGCACTGGAGCAATTAGCCACGCCTTCCCCCCATCCAGCCCATGTGACTGGGGCCACTGTTTATTTTGGCTGTTTTGTGGATGTATGTGTGTCCCTTAATAAAGCCATGCTTGGAAATGCTACCAACACCTGACAAGGGACTTGCAGGGATATGACAAATTAGACTTTCATTTAGTCGAAATGCAGCTGCTGGGAAACCCTTTGAAGGCAAAAAAGAGAACGAGGAAATGAAGACTGTATTCAGGGGGGTTGCACTGCTGTATATTTATTTATTTATTTATTTATTTTAGTCTCCAGGCTCCACCCCAAAGTCCCCAGGTATTTCCTGAGTTGGACCTGGCAACTCTATCAAATACATAGAAAACTGTTAAGCAAAGCTGATCTAGTGAAACATGGCTACTGTACTGAAAGGATAAACGATTTAATTCATCGAAATAGCTTTCCATTTGGATGCAAGTGATAAGAAGACAGAAAGCAATGTGATAGCATCTGAAACCAGGCAAGTTTAAAGTAAAACTATGCTGTTGTTGTTTCACCAAGAGCAAACACTTCCAGAAAATTACAGAAGTATGATACTAAGGCCGAGTTCAGACTCGCAATTTGAAGAGCTAGGGAGTCGTGGCAAAGAAGACCCAGAACAGACCCGGAACGGCTTGGTCACGGTATTCCCATTCACACTGCAGCGAATGAAGCGGGAGGATACCGTGGAGGAAGCGCAAGGGAGCGTTCGCACTGTTGGCCCACCCCTGGCGGGCTGTTAGCGGCTGTTTCTGCGCTCTGCTGCATGTGCATGGGCGCATGAGCGCCTGCCGCGGAAACAGCCAGCGCCTCTTATCAACGACTGCGGGTTGTTCCCACCTTAGCAGCGCTTGCATTCACACGCAGGGAACCGGAATCAACCCGCTCTACACACAGTTTGCTACCACTTTCACCTGGTACTTTTTAAACTCGGGAGGGAAGCAGCACAAGATGGCTCAAGTACGGCTGGGGGATGCCTGAAAGATGTGCCTGTGTGACCCATCCCCTTTAATCTGCTGCTGAAACGCTCCTGAAACGTTTGGCTGCCAGGCCAAACTGCCAGTCTGAACTCGGCCTAAGGCTGTGATCACACAGGCATTTTGAGTGGGTTTCACCATGATTTCCTAATGGATGTAAAAGGGATGATCAGATGGCCACATCTGTCTACCATCTGGCACTTATCCCCTCCCACAATCAACCCTCTTCCATTAAGGTTTTGTCAACACCAGGAAAATCAGGTACCTTATGGTTGTTTCTGGCTTCACCCCACATTTTTGCCTGCCTGGACTGCCTCCTGGTGATTTGAAGCCGTTGAGGACATCTGAACGTTTTCCTTGTGTTTTTGTCAATTTTTTAAAATAAAACAGCGATATGCACATGCCTGGATCACCACTCATGTCTTTCAGCTCTCTCCTGCCTACAGCTTTGCAGCACACAGAGTAGGGAAGAGGTTAATTGATGATTAGTTTGTTTCAGAGATTGGGGGAGGGGAGTGAGTCTGAGAACAAAGCCTTTGACTCCAGCTTCACTCCAAGCATTTAAATAAAAACGCCAGCAGCATACAGGACAAAGGACGAAGCTTCTGTATTCTTCCCACCCACACACACACTTTTAAATGTTTGAAAGATGGAATTTCTCAGAAGTACAGTTTCAAATACACTGTCTTCACACTGGACTCCATTTCCTAGCAGCCTCCTCCAGTAACACCATTGGCCACCAACTTCCTCCAGGAGTTTGAAGCCCTAATTCCCATCAGTGCCTAAGTGCATGCTCAGTGAAGCAATAGGGTTGCCAGGTCCCCCTGGAGGGTGGGGAAATCCCCAGTCCAGAGGCCCGTTCCCCACCAGCCTGGATCGGGCCACCAGAGGGAACCCCATCCCCAAAGTGTGTGACATGCGTGGCGTGAAGACGCCACCTGGAGGTGACGTCATCATTTCGGGCACCTTACCAGGGGACGCTCTATCATTCGAGGGAAAACTCTATGGTTTTCCCTTGAATGATTGTGGCCCCACCCCCAATGTGCCCGACGCGATGACGTCACCTCCGGGTGGTGTCATTGCAGTGCGCGTGCAAAGCACGCACACCAGAAGATTCCCGGGGAGGAATAGGACTCCCACCACTATTTTGTAAGTTCAATTTGGCAACCCTATGGGGCAATGATTTTTAAAAAGCTGCCTGGCTGCCCAACTTCCTGGCTGCTGTGTTGAGCAATCAAAGAAAGGATGAACACGCAGTGAGGAGGGTTAAGGGGGTCAGTCTACTCAAACTCTCACATTATAAAAGAACCTGGATTTCTTAGAACTGGGGCCACACTGGATCAAATTGCCTGTGTGACCGCAGCCTAAGTGATATTGTGTTATGGAATGAGAAAGATAACCTCTCCGAATCTGACAAAACTGGCACGGAAAAATAGGGTGTTTTGGCTGTGAGGCAGCTGCTTTAGGTTCTGGAAATCCTGGTTTGGATCCAGTGATGCGCAAACAAAAACATAAATAGCACAGCTCCAGCTGCGCATGATCTTTCTTTCCTATATCTTATAATCCCCAGAGATTGACTGCACTCTTCGCACAAGTGGAAAAGCAGTTCAGAACTCTGTTTAACTTGGTGCAAGGGACATGCTTCCACTTGTGCAAGAACCCTAGCACATGTGGAAATCTTCCAGTGGATCTAAGAGGCCTGGTCCAAAAGAACTTCATAAACAATTACATTTGGTAAAGATCCCGTATAATGATTTGTCCCCCAAGACTTCCCAGCCTATATCATCAACATGAGACCAGATCCTGAGGTATTCTGTCTTTTTTCCACAATCATTCAATGATTTGGGGCAATCGTTATGCTATCAAGGCCCCTGCCACACGGCAGGGAAAAGACGGGGCGAGGCGCAGCAGTTAAAAGCCGCGCCAAAAAAGAAACGCCCCGGCGGGATCCCACGGATCCCGGTTGCCACGTTCCGTTGTTCCCCGGCACGATCAGATGCCGGGGAGGACAACACTCGTCGGAGGGGGAGGCTGCTGTACTGCGCATGCTCGAGCATGCGCAGTATGGCAGGGGGCCGGGGATGCGACAGCGGCAAGACGCGCCGCTGATCCCACAGGGAGGATGAAGCGGCTCAACTGGATGAACCACTGAAGGTAGGTGGTTCATCTTTGAGGCGCTTCATCGGGGGAAGGGCCGGGTTGGAGGCGGCAACGCGACGCCAGGCAGATGTTGCCGTGGGATCGCGCCCGTCTGATGCGCCTCCAATCCGGCCCGCTCCCGGCCCAAACTGCCTCATATGAACGGGGCCTTCGAGTCTCTTACACATATCTGCTATATTTAGGGTTGCCTGTGAAACCCAGTGCATCTTTATCCCCATCCATAATCAGTGCCCATGTTCAAAGCCTTAACCAATGTTTTGGTGTACAGGGAACAGGAAGGGGAAAATCAAAGCTTCATGGGGCTTCCCGTTTTGAAGAATATAGAGTGAGGGATGCACCCAACATAGCATAACCTTTCATGGCACACTTCAGTTGTCAGTATTGTGTTACTTCCAGCCTGGCCATGTTTCCTTTCATTTGGACCATCAATGCTGCACGGCTGACCACGGGGGCATTCTCTCACATTCTAGTAAAACAGAAGTCCCATTTAGTTATTATGACTATGAGCTGGGGAAAGTTAATACAAGGAAGTAAGGTATAATTTAAAGCAGGTATAGCCAGTTACTTCAGTTTGGGGGCCAGATTCTGCCTAGCCATGATGTCACCCCCTTCATGCAAATTCGCTACAGAGGGGCTGGCCCTACCTGGAAATACCTGCAGCCCCCCCACCCCGTGAAGAAGGTTAGCTATGGCCCTGACTGTCCTGCAGTGCCATGAAACTGTCTCTCACTGATACCCAACACTGTTAATCAATGCAATGAATGGAAGAAGATTCCTGCT